>NW_005435070.1:1046031-1076069 GCF_000147415.1 Chlorella variabilis | reverse complement strand
ACCCACCTACCCACCTACCCACACACGCACACCCACAGGCACCTGTGAACAGCCATTTTTTCAGCATGAAGGTGGATGACTCCATGCGCTGCGCGCGCCCATCCTCGTGCGTGACGCGGAAGGGCGCGCCGTGCAGCATCAGGCTGGCGCCCAGCGAGTCCTTGAGGCCCGCAGCCAGCTCGGCGTGGCGGTCGGCGGCGCCGCCGCCGCGAGCGCCCGGCGGGGAGGCTGCGCGGGGCGGGCAGCGGGGGGGGCGGCGGCGAGCCAGCAGCAAAGCAGGGTCGAGTGGCGTCGCTGGCTGCAGCGCATGCCGCAACTCTCGGCAGCTTGCAAGGCAGCAGACGGATCTGCGCTGTGACGGCCACGGGCACAGCCTCATGCTGCCGCTCACGCCCACGCTCCCGCTCAGCACCACCCCGGGCACTCACAGCTGATCACACACACGCGCTTGGCCTCATCCAGCACGCAGGCGGCGCCGCTGTTGCCAATGGAGGCGCGGAGGTCGAGCAGCCAGCGGTGCATGCGCAGCATGCCGGTGCCCGCGTGGCGCGCCCGCAGGTCCAGCTTCAGCAGGCTGCCGCTCATCACCGCCCTGAGGGGCGGCAGCCAGCCCGCGCTGCGGCGGGGTGGAGCGGGCGAGGCGACGCGGGGTTTACACACAACCCACTCGCATAAGGCATGCCCCACACTGGGGAGTGCACGGCAACGGTGGCTGCCGTACGCCAGGCGCCACCAAGGACGCTGCGCCAGCGGCAGCCGCAAGCCAGACAACAGCCAAAGGCCCCTCTGCCCTGCCCCAGCCCTCCACACACCACACCTGGTGGCCTGCTGGAACAGCTCCAGCGCCCTGGCCTGAGCCCAGGCCAGGCCTGTGCACCACAGCGCGTCCACCGCCAGGCTGGCGAGCTGCTCGCTGGGCACGACCCTGCGGCAGCATGCGCGCCAGCCAGCGAAGTGGGCAGGCAGGCAGGCGGGTGGGTGGATGGGCCCAGCGCTTCCTCCAAGGGCGCAGCAGCCGCACACACATGATGTGCCCGGATGCTTGCCAGTAGGGCCAGCAGGGCCAGCAGCGCTGGAGCATGCACCCCGATGGGTCCCTCACTACACCACAGGTAGCCACCCGCAGCAGCCGCACGGCCTGCTCACCCCGCCGCCAGCATCGACTCGTAGGTCAGGGCCGCCTGGGCCCACTGGCCCCCCCGGCACAGCGCCTCCACCAGGTGGAGGTAGCTGTCGGCCGAGGGCTGCAGCCCGTGCCGAGCCAGCTTGTCAAACGCCTGGCGGGCCTGCGGGGGAGCAGGGAGGCGCGAGCGAGGACGGCCCGTTGCTGCCGGGAGGGCGCCGGGGGGCGGGCGGCAGGCGGGACAAGACACAAGGCGTGCATGGGAGGCAGGGAGGCAGGGACACAAGCGCCGCCGCTGAGGCGCAGCCCGCTGAGGACCCCCTGCCCCGCGTGCCGCAGCGCCGCCCGCCTACCTCCTGCGCCGCGCCGCCGGCTGCGCATGCCGCCAGCACTCCGTTCACCATCTCCAGGCTGGGGGCAGCCCCAGCCTCCTCCACCCGTGCCAGCAGCTGCTGGCTGACATCGTACCAGCCGTGGGAGCGGCACGCCTCTTGCAGAGCCTGGGGCAAGGTGGCAGGCAGGGCAGCAGGGCGGCAGGTGTGTCTAATCCCTCTCCATGGGCCTCCCAGGCAAGATGCGCCACAGCGTGTGCATAGACGCAGCGATTGAGTGCTGTGCCTGGCTGCGGCCCCACTCCACCCAGCTAGGGACCTGCCCACCTGCATGGCACGGCCGGGCTTGGCCCCCGCCGCCGCCTCTGCCTTCCCAAGCAGCCCGACCGCCAGCTCCGCCACCTCGGGCGCCGGGTGCTGCTGCCGCACGGCGGCCAGCAGGGCGGCAAAGGTGGGGGCGGAGGGCGCCACGCCGGCGGCGCACATGTGGCCGAACGCAGACTCCGCGGCGGCCGTGTTGCCGGCGGCGCAGGCGCGCTCAATCACGGCGTCAAAGACCTGCGGCGCAAACCGAGGCAGATGCAGAGCGGCCATGAGCGACGGTGCCAGGTGGCGGCCAGGTGGCGGCCAGGAGGAGCCTGCAATGCCCAGCCAGGCCTGCAGCCGCAACCACCGAGCCTCAGCGAGCGGCGCAGGCGAGCGGCCGGCCTCGCCTGTGCGCCGCCGGCCCCGCCATGCTGCGCCCAGCCCGCCAGCGCCGCATCCGCCTCCTCCCAGCTGCTGCGCTGCATGTGGAGATCCAGCACCGCCAGCAGCGCAGCAGGTGTGGGGGGCAGCCCTTGGGCCAGCATGTTGCGGTACGCATCCAGCGCCACATCGTACTGCCCGCTCCTGCGCAGCAGGGAAGCGCCGGGGAAGGTCGGCTGCAGCTAGGGGCGCGACGCAGCTAGCCGGCGCGGCCCCGCCATGCCGGCCCACAGTCGTGCAGCAGGGCTGGGCAAGGCAGGCGTGCAGGCTGGCATGACGTGGGGCGAACAGAGCCCCCCGCTGCCCAGCCTCCCTGCCGCCCGCGTGCGCTTGCCTGCAAAAGGCTTCCACGAGCGCCGAGTGCACCTCGGGAGAGTCCTCGCCGCGATCCTTCAGCTCGGCAAACAGCCGCACCGCCTGCAAAGAGGGGCAGCAGGCAGGCAGGCAGGCAGGCAGGCAGGGAGGCAGCCAGGGTGAGCTGCCACGCCGAGCACACATGCTGCCACCCACACATGCAGGCCGGTGAAAACAGCCTCGCGGGGGGGCCAGCAGGCGGCGGGAGGGAGGTGCGGCGGGGGCAACAAGGCGGCGGAGCCTCACCGGCTTGGGCTTGCGCCAGCGGCCGTACAGGACAATCATTGTGGTGTAGGCGGCGGGGGAGCAGAGGTGCGCCTGGGGGCTGTCTGGCGCCAGGCCACGCAGCCACTCAAACAGCTGGAGCGCCCTGCGCAGGGAGGGGAGCGGGCACGGCAGCGGGGGGGAGGTGGGCAGCGGGCCGCCAGGCAGGGCCTTGCTGGCGAGCCATTGCTGTGCCAGCGCTGCAGGCGGGCCACCAGCCGCAGAGCAACAGCATGCCGCAGCAATCCGCGTGCCTGGAGGCGGTGGTGGGGCTGTCCAGCTGGCTCAGCAGCTCCGCAGCCTGCGCCGCATCCCAGCCCTCCAGCCAGGCGGGCGCCACATCAGCCACCGCCTGCTCGGCGGGCAGCAGCGCCAGCTTGCGGCGCACCTCCTCCACTGCAGAGGCGTGCAGGAGCCATACAGAAGACGCGCGTCAGCTGCATGGCTTGGCAGCGCAGGGCGCTGGATCGCCGCATCCCCTCTTGCCCAGCCAGCCGGCAGCAGCTGCGCGAAAGGCAGAGGCGGCCTCACCGCAACGCGGACAGCCCCCGGCCGTCGCACCTGACAGCGGCCCCTGCGGCTCCTGCGGCTGCGACAGCGAGACGCCGATGACCGAGCCAAAGTACGAGCGCAGGTCACCGATGTCGTCTGCAGGCAAGCAGGCAGGCAGGCAGGTGGGCGGGTAGAGGCGGAACGGGCAGGCAGGCAGGCAGGCAGCTGTTGTGGGACGCTGCCGGGGAGCGGGCAGGGGCAGAGGGCAGGAGTAACACATGAAGGCAGGGGCTGGGACCCAGCGGGCAGCAGGCCACCCACCGTCGGAGCTGTCGTCTCCCAGCCCCGCCAGCGCTGCAGGCGCGCCCGCAGCCCCGCCGCTTGGGCCGCCAGGCAGCGCGGCAGCCACGGACTTTGGGCTGGCCAGGCGCGGCGCCGCGCACTGCTTGGCGTGCGCCAGGCTGGGCAGCTGCGGCGGCGCTGGCGGCGGCGGCGTGGCGGAGGAGTAGGCGCTCGTGAACGGCGGCAGGGCCGGCGAGCCGACGGTGCTGCTGCCGTAGCTGCCGCGGCCGGCCGGCGTGCCTCGCGCCAGGCTGGGCGATCCCGGGCTGCAGACGGCGGGCACTCCACCCGGCGAGAAGCTGGGGGCGGTGGGCGCCAGGCTGGACCCACACGGCGCCGCGGTCCCGGCCACGCCAGACTGGGCGGCTGGAGAGGCGGAGCTCGCGGCGCTGCCGGTCCGGGCCGGCGCGGCGGCGGCGGCCGTGGCGGTGAAGGGGCGCGCGGCGATGTTGAGCGCGCTGCCGGCGCTGCCCAGGCGGCCGCTGCCAAAGGCGGCGCCGATGCTGCCGCCCCGCGGGCTGTCGCTGCTGTACAGGTTGTCTGGCAGGCGGCTGTATGCGCTGCCTGATGCGGCGGCGCCGGCTGACCGCGCGCTGGCTGCCGCCGCCAGGGAGCCCGATGCCAGGGAGGACGGCGGCTGGCCCAGCCCGGCGCTGGTCAGAGGCAGCGGCAGCGGCAGGGGCAGGGGGGTGGCCGCCAAGCCGCCGCCGCTGCTGGCGCTGGCGGGGCGCAGGGCGTCCGCCGGCGTGAAGCTGCTGGCAGCGCCGCCCATCACCGGGCCCAGCCCAGCCAGCAGTGGCGTGGTGGGGGAGGCTCCCGGGGTGCTGCTGGGGTGCAGCAGCGTGCTGCACGCGACACCCTCGGAAGCATACTGAAACACCTCTGCAGGAAGAAAGCAGGGGGTGCGGCGTGCGAAGCAGGGTCAGCAGCGGCGCGTGGCGGGCGCTGCTTGCAGCCAGTCAAGCAGGCAGCCACGGCCGGGTGACGACGGATGGCGTGCTGCTGGCCAGGCCCGCCCTCCCAACCATCCTCGCACACTATTCGCAAATACACAAATGCGCGCACCACCCCACACCGCCGCCGCAACCCCCGCCCACCTTCGGGCGTGAGGTGCGCCAGGTTGGCGGGCGGGCTGGGCGGCGCGTCCCGGTCCTGCGGGTCCAGGCTGTAGCAGTCCCACACGCTGCGGCACTGCAGCAGCTGGTACAGGTACCGCTTCTTCTCGTCCATGCTGCGCAGCAGGCCCCAGCGGAAGTAGGGCACAGACACGACCTGGGGAGGGAGGACAGTGCGGCGGCGGGTGGGGTTAGGGGTGGTGGGGTGGGGTGTGTGCACGTGTGCAGGGCAGGCGGTAGGATGGGGTGCGAGGCAACCACGAGGCGAACGCAGCAAGCCCCGGAGCGCGGGTGCAGCCGCAGCGAAGCCCCGCGGCAGGCTGGCGGCAGCGGGCCCGGCGCAGGCGGGCGCGCGGGCTGAGCTGGCGGCGGCGCTGCCCCCGCACCCGCCACCCCCGGCTGGCCAGCAGGCGCCAGCGCCACAGCGTGCGGCCCAGCGGCACAAAGGGCTCGTTCTGCGTGAAGTGGGCGCTGCCGTCCACCTCCACCGCCACCCGCTCGCTCCTCAGGGCGATGTCCACTGCGGCGGCGGGGCAGGGGGGCAGGCGGGGAGCCGAGGGCGCAGGCGGGAGTCGATATGCGGGAGTCGAGATGCCGGCACGGCAGCTGGACCATCTCATTTACGGCCCAACCACCCCACCCGACACCAAACTGCCCCACCCCCACACTCAGCCCCACACTCGGAGCCCACCCGAGACGAGCCCGTCCTCGATGCGGCGCTCGATGTCGTGCTCGATGCCCAGTTCCGCCATAGCCGCCGCCACGTCGCGGTGCGTGGCCGACACCTTGAGCACCGCCGCCTGCTGCCGCCACTCGGTCTCGCCGCGGGCCAGCAGCTCGGGGGGGATGTGGGCGGCGATGTCGTGTACCGCCTGGCTGAGGCTCATCTTGGCTTGGTACAGCTGGATGTAAGCCTCCTGGGTGAAGGCCTCCCGCGGCAGCGACAGCATCTTGTGCCCCAGCACAGACATGACCTCGGGGGTCAGGATGCCCAGCACAGTGAAGGCCCACAGCAGGTTGCCGCAGTCCTGCGTGTGTGCAGGGAGGGAGGTGCGGGCGGGTGTGGGAATGTGGGCGAGGGATGGTGGGCGGGGGGCCGCCGGGGCAGCGCAGCAGACAACAGTGAAAGCCAGCCAACGCGCTCTGCCAGCCGTTGCCTGCTGCCACGCCTGCCCCTACCCACACACCCACACACACGCACACACGCCAGCGCACCTGCACGGCCGGGTTGCGCCACTCGGCCGCCAGCGGCAGGCAGGCGCGCACGAGGCTGGCTGCGGGCATGTACGCCAGCCGCGCCACCGCCCACGTCAGCATGCCCAGCTCCTGGCTCTTGAACCGATCCAGCTGCGCCTCTGCAGGGGCGCACGCAGGCGAGGGCAAAGGAGCAGAGGCGCGTGAGCGCAGCAGCCCCACACCCACGCGCCCCGCGGGTGCCAGGATGTCGGGCATGTGCCCAGCCCATCCCTCCCGCCGGGGCGAGAAATTGCGAGCACGCTTCATGCGCTTAACGCTCCCGTCATGCGCTTCATGCTGCCACCACGGCACCCACCCGCATGTGCCAGCATGAGGTCCAGGACCTCGGCCCCTGGGAAGAAGCGCATGGTGGCCCAGGCCCAGCAGCAGTTGGCAATCTCCTGCGGCTTCATGCGGTCGGCCACGCCGCATGCCGCCTGCATGCGCATGCGCACGCGGCAGGGAGGGCGCGTGCCGGGTCTGTGCGGCGGCGCGGTGCGGCGGGGATGCCGGGGATGCAAGCCCCTGGCGGGTCTGGGAATCCACGCTGCACAGACCCCGGGTGGTGGGTGGGTGGGGGGGGCAGCTGCCTGGGGAGACGAGGGGGCACACCCACCTGCGTGATGCTTTCCACCGCGCCGGGCCCGTGCCAGAACTCCATGCTGGCCATCGACCACAGCAGGTTGCTCAGCTCCTGCAGAAGGGGTGGGGTGGGGGAGCAGAAGGGGTGGGGTGGGGGAGGGATAGGTGCAGGGCAGCGTGGTGGGAGGCGGATCGGCTGGCCAATGGAAAGGGACTGAGCACAAGCAAGCCCATGCCTCCCCGCCAGCCCATGCCTCGGGGTAGAAGAAGCTGCCGCCGCGCGCTGCACACCACATGGTATTCCCATCGTCCCCCCACCTGCGGCTTGAACTGCGGCAGCAGCGGCATCGCCTCCTTCATCAGCAGCGCCATCAGCAGCTGCGGCTTGCGCCCCAGGTGCGCGTACGCCAGCGCCAGGTTGCTGATGGTCTGCGGCAGGCAGGCGCAGGCATGCAACGGTGGGCGGTGGATGAGCAAGAAGGTGGTGGGGGTGGTGGATGCATGTCCGAAATAAAAGGGACGGAGAGACGCAGCAGAGCGGCAGGCAAGGGCACCCGAGCCAGGCCATGCAGCGAGGACGGGCGCAGCCAGCCGCTCGCCAGCGCGCTGCATCCTCGCGCACCTGCGGCCGCACGCGCGAGCGCCAGGCGCGGTCCCCAAACAGCAGGCTGAGCTCATCCGGGATGCGGGTCAGCAGGGCCTGCACCAATTGGGAAGGAAGACGAATAGGAAGAAGGGCAGGCTGGGAAACAGCATGAACAGCAGAGTGGGCGTGCTCCAGCCCGCCCAGCCTCTTCTGAGCAGCCGCACGTCTGCAGCCAGCGCCCCGCGAGCGCGGGCAGCCACCCGCGTCCCCTGCCCCTCCCCTCCCCCTCGCCGCGCTCACGTCGACATCCGGTGTGAATGGCACCCCGCAGCGGTGCATCTGGCTCAGGCTCCACACAAGGTTGGTGAGCTCCTGGGCCCCAAAGCTGCGCAGCATGCCATCCGCCGCCCGCACCAGCGCGCTCAGCAGCTCCGGCTGCACACAGGGAGGGTCCGGGAGCGGGGGCGTACAGGAGGGCGAGGTCAGCAGGGTCGGCGGCTGTTGAGGTGGAGCGCCCGGGCGGCTCCAGGGGAAGCAGGGCTGGTTGCCTGGCCGCACGAGGCGACCACGGCGGGGCAGGGGGCCGCACCGAGGGCACGATGCCGATGTTGACGATTCCATGCAGCGTGTTGGACACATTCTGCGGGGCAAAGCTGCCTGCAGGCGCGGCACACGCGGGTGCAGCGGGTGAGCAGCCGGACCGGCCGCCTCCCCTTGAGCACACTCCACGCCAGGGGGCGACAGCCCGCGGCGGCGCGGCCCCCCAGCAGCCCGCGGCCCTCACCCTTGTGCCTGCTGTGCGTCAGCTGCGCCTGCACCTCGCGGCACAGCGCATCCACCATCTGCCGCACCTCGTGCGACACCTTCACCCCCAGCTTGCCCATCCCCCACAAGATGTTGGCCAGCCCCTGGCGGCAGCGGCAAGGGGGAGGGGGGGCACACGGGCGACGCGCGGCTCGGCAGCAGGCACAGGCAGCACCGCCAGCCGCCCGCCCCAGCCCGGCCTCCCAGCTCGCTCCACCCTCCCTGCCCTCCTCTCTTTGCAATCTCCAAGCTCGCCACACTAGCACACATGGCACCACCCCCAACGCGCACACACGCGCGCGCCGCCGCCCACCTGCGGCTTGAACTCCCCAGCCTGCCACACCACCGCCCTGGCCACGCCGTGCAGCAGGTCGTAGTCTGGCTTGAGGCCCATGGAGGCGGCGCTGTACACGATGTTGGAGAGGGACTGGGGGCCAAAGTTGTAGTGCTTGTCTGCGCGGGAGGGCAAGGGGCGGGGGCAGGGGCAGGGGCAGGCAAGCAAGGGAGATGGACGGATGGGAGCGGGATGGCAGAAGCGGGCAGGCGTGTGAACTTGGGGGATGGGCGTGGGGTCAGGGAGGGCGGGGCAGGTCCGGGCGGCGGCGAGGGTGCAGCGGAAGTGCAGGGGGCGCACCCGTCATGTAGGTGGATTTGCTGACGGTGGCCAGTCGCCGCGTGATCTCAGCCTGCAGCGCGGCCCACAGCTCCTCGCAGTGCTGCTGCGGCAGGCGGTGCGTCTTGCTGGTGCTCCACAGCGTCAGCCCAAGGTTGTGCGCCTGCACCTCCTCCAGCCGGTCGATGAGCGCCTGGTTGAGCTCGGTGAGCAGGCCGCCCAGCTGCTGCTGCTGGTGCGGCGGCCACGCGTCGGGCGGCGTGCGCTGGTCCTGCACGTGCCGCGCGATGCGGTGGTAGGCGGTGCAGTAGTTGACCGCGTTCATCCGCGAAAAATTGACCACCACCATATGGATCAGCTCCTGCGGCAAAGCGACGGGAAGGTCGATCGCGGTGAGCGCCTGCGAGCGACCGCTGCGGCAGGCGGCGGCGGCGGGCGGCGGTGGAAGCAGCGCTGCCCCAGCGCCCACACCTGCAGGTTGGCCGCCTGCGTGATCTGGTTGTTGAGCTGCCGGGACAGGGCCACGCGCTGGCCGCCGCCCCGCCCCGGTTCGCTGGACCGGGAGGAGGTGGAGCGGGCATAGCCGCCGTTCATTCTGCAGCAGCAGGCGATGCGAATTAGTCATGCGGGGGGCTGGGCGTGCGAGCTGCGATCGTTTCAGCTGATCAAGTCCCCAGCGTGCCCTTGGCGGGGCGGGCAGCCGTTACCCGCACCTGGACGCTGCCTGTCAGCCTCAGCGTGCTGCAGCCCCCGCATGGGCTGCTCTGGGCTGGTCCGCCCTCGCTGAGCCGCCTGTACACGCTGCAGCTGCACAGCTAGTAGTAGCAAGATTCCTAAATGGCGATAACAAGTCTACTGGAAGCAAAAGGCGTGAGGAGGTGAACAGGCGGGGTCCTCTCGCTGCGCGCGCGCCCTTCCCCCAAGCTTCTGCAAGAGCTCCGAAATGGGCTGGGAGCAGCTCATAACATTCAGCAGGAATGCTAAATGTGTTCTGTGCAACGTGCAGTGGATGACGCTTCACGCACCCAAAAGGTGTCGCCGCCCGCCTGGCGGAGGACCGGCCCGAGGCATGCTGCCTTGGGCCGTCCTGCGTCTGCACAAAGGCCTGGCAGGGTTCGTATTTCAGTCGAAGACATACGAAACTGCAGGTGGAGAGTCAGATAGTGTGTTATGCAGCCTTGTTGTGCCTGCAGCTGACTGGCGCCTTGCGGTTCGAACGCTCGTTGCAGAGCCAAGTGGCAAGTCGTGCTTGTGTGGGCTTCCACTCTGACACATCAAAGTGGTGATTTACAAAGTACACAACGCAAACAAAGTGCAGGGTCGCAGAATGAAGACAGACATAGTATTCGCCGCCGCTGGTGAATTGCGGGATGTGGTCACACATGGGGGGGGGGGGGGGGGGGGCATCGGCGCCAGTGGCGTTCTGGGGAGGGGTCAGGGCATGCAAAGATATCATTCTAAGTAAGCTTGTGTTCGCGGGGAGAAGGTGATCGGTGATGGGCACTAGCGCGACTTGGTTGGATGTATTGTGGGTGTCCATGCGGCGGGGTCAAGCCAGCGCGGTGCTGTGGCTGGGGAGGCGCTGCGCTTCCCAGCATGCCCTGGACGCAGCGCTGCGAGCCGCATGGAGCTGCAGCTGTTTGTTGCACAGCCCCGTTGCGGGGCCGCCTGGCTGGGGCTGGGCGCCTAGACCACCTTGGGCGCCGGCATGCCCTCAGCGGGGTAGCCTGGGGCCGAGGGGGACGGCGTGGACGGCGCGGGCACGCCCATCGGCATGCTGCCCTGAGCCATCATGGGCATGGTGCTGATGGGCATCTGCATCATGCCAGGCTGCATCATGCCGGGCTGCATCATTCCGGGCTGCATCATGCCAGGCTGCATGCCCTGCTGCATCATGCCAGGCTGCATGCCCTGCTGCATCATGCCAGGCTGCATGCCAGGCTGCATGCCAGGCTGCATGTAGTAGGGGCTGGGTCCGGAGCCCGCGCTGGCCGCCATCTGGCTCTGCTGCTGCTGCGCGGCGGCCGCCGCCATCATCTGCTGCTGCTGCGCCGCCAGCATCTGCTGCTGCTGCTGCATCAGCTGCGCCATCATCTGCTGCTGCGCCATCAGGGCGGCGTAGTCGCCGCTGCTCATGGATCCCGGGGAGCTGAGGCTGGCCGCCATGCCGCCAGACCCGCCCGAGCCGGCGGGCATCATCATGAAGGCGCCGTTGCCGGTGGGCACCATCATCACCGGCTGCTGCATCATGGCCATGGGCGCCGCCGCCGGCGCGGCCGCCGGGGTGCTGCCGACGCCGGCGGCCGTGACGTTGCCCTCGCCCGTCTGGGCGTTGACCATGGAGGGGGTGTTGGCATTGTTCATGTTGGGGGAGACGGTGGTGGTCGGCCCCGCGATGTTGGTGGTCGGCCCAGCCACATTGATGTTGGGGGACACGGTGTTGACGTTGTTGCTGCTCACGCTGTTGCTCAGCGAAACGTTCACGTTCTGACTGGGCCGCGAAGCCTCCTGCAGCCAGGCAGCAGGGCAGGCGCCAGCAGTGAGACGCAACGAATGCAGGCAAGAGCTGTCACCGCTGTGTTTGGGCAGCCAGGGAGCACAGCGTGGCACGGCAGGGCGCAGCCCTCTGCCGTGCCCCTCACCGCCAGGCGCAGGGCCACCGTCTCCTTGCTCTCGATCTTAATTAACCCCATCTTTTCTGCACAGCAGGCAGGCCAGGCAAGCGGGCACGAGGCTCAGGGCAGCGCCCGGGGCAGGCAGGGGAGCAGCGCACAGCCCCCAGCGGAACAGCCGGCTCGCCCAGCGGCAGCTCTCACTCAGTGCGGCCTCTATGCTGCCCGTATCCTTGCACATTTTCAGCCACTCGTTCCACTCGTACGGCGCCAGCATCTTGGGCGCCTCCGGCTCCCGCATCACAAACGGGTCGCCGCAGCACGCCGCGTTGGCCCTGCACAGCGGCAGGCAGGCAGGCAAGCCACAGCAGCATGCGGCTCACAAAGAGGAGCAGGAGGGGGCAGCAGTCGTAAGCAGAAGCAAAGCGCAGTGCTGTGCACTGGCAGCACCCCCTGCCAGGACCGTGGCAGAGGCCCGCGCTGGCTGAAGCAGCGCTGGCAAGCGCTCACTGAGCGGTTGCGTTGGTCTTCAGTGACAGGCGATGGTTGTAAATGTTGCGGCACTGCTTGCAGGCAGGCAGGGAGGGAGGGAAGAACGGTGACACAGCAGGCAGGCAGCGAGGGAGGAGGGAGGGAGTCAGGGAGGCAGGCAAGCCGGCAGGCATAAAGAATTAGAGGTGGGGGGCCACTGCTGGAGGGAAACGGGCGGGCTGCACATGCACGCGCTGTCAACACGCGCGCACATCGGTCAGCCCCACCACCCACCTTCTGCGCCAGGTTGATCATCTCGTCCTTCTTCTTGCGGTCCACCTCCTGCAGGATGCGGGTGTGCGCTCGATGAGCAGACAGCTGCAGCAGCCGCTTGCATGCACCGCTGGCAGCACTCAGTCCGCCAGGTGGCGGCCCTTGTTCACCTTGAAGCAGTGCACCGCCATGCAGCGCACGTAGTTGGCGTAGCTCTCTACGGCCGAGATGTACCACCGCCCCGTCTCCTGGCGACCAGCTATCTCCAGGAGGACTGCACGCATGCGGGGCAGGCGCTGGGGTGGTTGATTTTAGATTTTGTCTTTGCACTCTGCATATCCGCAAAGGAAGTTGCGACACAGACCCCTGGTTAGACCGGGCCTGCACCTGCCGCTGCCGCCGCCGCCACTGCCGGCTTGCACCGCCCGCGCCGCACTGCCCGCGCCGCACCGCCCGCGCCGCTGCCTCAAACCACCGAGACGACAAGATACAGCGCTCCCATGGGCTCACTCTGCGACTTGACACCGTAGTTGTTGGCACGCCTGACCTTCTCCATGGCCGGGTCCACCGGCGCAGACGCGCAGCAACCCTGCGGGGAGGAGGGGGGACGCACCCGGCACGCGGTGAGCAGGACTTGGCGCTGGAGCGCTGCAGCGCAGTGTCCGGCACCCTGGCGGGGCGACCCTTAACGCTGGCGCTGCTGTCCTTCCATGCTAGAGACAGGATGAGCCGCTGGGGGTGGGGCTTCGTGCCATGATCGGGCGGTATTGGCGGCCGCCCTCACCATGATGCTTGGTCCCTGCCTTCTTCGGTTTGCACCAGCTACGTTTATGGGCGCCTTTAGTAGGAAAACGCAGGAGAAGGGGTCCCGTGTGGGCCGATGCCCTGACTTGCGCTCAACCCTGGCTTCAGCAGCAGAAGCCACAACCACTGCGCTTCCAGTTCCTTTCTGATATCAGGGAGGGGTGGGTGCACCGAGTAAGCCGGCAAATTGACGGCACCCCCCTGGATCCGCAGGATTCACTCCCGCCTGCGCAACCTTCGCAGCAACAAGGCAAATGCGCTCTCTCACATCATGGTTCACCGTATGCCTCCTGCATGCGTCCACCGTGAAGATGGTTCCTGACAGGCTAAGGTTTAGTGGGCGCGCCCAGGGCCATGCACGGCTCCCGCCGCCAGCCGCTGCCGCCATTTCGGATGTTGCAGTGGCTACTGTGCAGTGGGTAGCCGCCCACAGACCCTCCCAAATGCAACAGGCGCACAGAGCCGTTAATTGGACGCTCGGGGGAGGTTTTAGGGCATGCAGAGATCCTCTTGCCAAGCACAGACGGCCCAGCTCGGTGTCCTGCTGAGTTGCTTGCTTGTGTGGGCTTACAGTCTGGTTTCAGCAAGAACAAGCTTGCAGCACAGACTTTGTTGTTCGAGCAAGGAGGGATGAAGCAGTAGAACAACAGGCAGGACAGGCCAACTGACAGGTCACCGAGCGTTTAGTGTGTGAGCGGGCAGACAGTACTGCATGTCGTGGAGCAGGTGTGGTGCGGTAAGAGCAAAGGGGGTGGACATGAGAGTGGGGGTTCAGGGCGGGACTGCAGGCAGCGCAACGGTGGCGGTCAGCCAGCGCTGGTGACAGGCGGCAGCAAAGGCGGCGAGGCGGCACGGTTTCTGGCGGAGGAAGCGGTGGGGAGGATGGGGCTCAGCAAACAGGTCAGGAAAGTTGAGGCGCAGCAGTGCATGGTTGCAGGCATGAGACGAAGTCCACGGGGGGTGCCAAAGCTGCAGCAGCATACATGGCGAGCCAAAAAAGTGGCAGAAGGGCCAGTCCACTCTGGACAATAATCGGGTGGGGTTAACATTCGAAATGGAACAGAGTGTATCACCCAAAATGCAACGTGAATAGCAGTCGATGCAGGTAGCCCTGCTTCTGTTTTGCACACGTGTATTGGGTTGTCGGCGGCCTCAGCTGCCCAGCTATTCATACTCATCACCATCGCCGCCCCCACTGTCGCCCCCATCGTCATACTCATCACCACCCTCATCGTCGCCTCCGCTGTAGCCGCCTTCGTCGCTGCCGCCGCCATCATCCTCGCCTCCGCTATTGCCACCCTCGTCCTCACCTCCGCTGTCGCCTGGCTCGCTGCCGCCATCCTCATTCTCAGCACCACTGTAGCCGTCATCACCCTCGCTGCCTCCTTCCTCAACCTCACCACCGCTGTCATCGCCTGCCTCACTGCCGCCTGCCTCATCTCTGCATCACTGTAGCCGCCCTCGTCCTCACCTCCGCTGTCGCCGCCTGGCTCGCTGCCGCCGTCCTCATCCTCCCCACCGCGATCGCTGCCTGGCTCGCCGCCATCCTCATCCTCGCCTTCGCTGCCGCCTTCCTCCACATCCTCCCCCCTATCGTCTCCACCATCACTTTCCTCAGGGTGCTCATCCTGCATCAGCGAGCAGCAGGCAGGCAGCAGACATTTTTGATGAGGCGGTAGTCGCTGGCAGCCGCCTGGCCCAGATGGCTGCAGGAATAAGGCATGTGTGAGGTGCCGAGCGGCAACCAACAGCCGTACAACTAGGTGGCCCACATGCAGCCGGACGTAAGCAGCAGTGCAAACCTCTTCTGTGCCGCCTCCGTCATCCATGTCTGACTCCCCTTCATTGCTCTGCTTGTCCCACTCATCCCCTCCAACGCTGCTGCCCCCTTGCTGGCTGCTGGCGTTGCTGCTTCCATGGGCAGAGTCGTCAGCATCGCTGTCATCGCTGGGAGAGTCATCGCTGCCCCTGTCACGCTGGCTGGCGCTGCTGTGAGACTCATCGGCATCGGTGCCACTGTCGGGGTGGCTGGCGCCACTGGCAGAATCGTCAGCATCGCTGTTGCCGCTACGCTGGCTCCTGCTGCTAGAAGAACGATCGGCGCTGCTGCGGTTACTGTGGGAATCATCTGCATCACTGCTACTGCCCTTCCCCTCGCTGCGAGAATCATCGGCATCGCTGCCCTTGCTGCTTGCGTGTGCTTTGCTTCTGCCGCTGTGGTGCTTGCTGCCTCCATGTCTGCCACTTTCATGTGGCTTGCTTTTGCTGTGATGCTTGCTGTCGGCATGCCTGCTGGTTGCATGTCGCTTGCCGTCCACATGCCTGCCGAGTGCATGCGCCTTGCTTCTGCCGCTGCTGGCGGGCTTGCTGTCCACATGTGTGCTGGTTGCATGTGGCTTGCTTCTGCTTCTGCTGCCAGGCTTGCTGCTGGCATGCTTGCTGCCACTGCCGTGTGCTCGGCTACCAGTCTGCTCAGCTCCTGCAACGGGCCTGCTGCTTCTGCTGCGTGGCCGGCTGTCAGCCTCCTCGACACCTGCAGCAGGCCTCCTGCTGTTGCTGCCACTACCGGCTCCGCTGCCGCGCGGTTTAGTGCCAGCCTGCTCAGCACCTGTAGCTGGGGTATTGCTGCCACTGCTCCTGCCCCTGGTGGCATCTGGTGCTGCAGCCACAGGAACGTAGCTGCACTCAGTCGGTGGCACCGAGCCGGGCACACCATGCACCGCAGGAGCCAAGGGTGCCAGGCCTGGCACCCCCGGCTGCCCTGCCAGGCCGCCGGCTGCCTCGAGCTGCATTTGCGTGGGCTGCATGCCAGGCAAGCCGCCCCAGCTACCGCAAGCCATCTGGCTAGGGAGCATTGCCGCGGCCAGCTGCTGCTGCTGCTGCTGCTGCTGAATCCACGCCGGCATGGCCTGCTGCATGAAGATTGGCAGCGGCGGGGGGTTGGCCGGCTGTGCCACACATGCCTGCATCTGTGAGGGCATCCCGCCGGCAGCTGCAAATGCTGTTGCAGGCTGCTGCATGAACATCGGCACGCCTGGCATGCTGCCCGCAGCTGCATATGCTGGGGCAGGCTGGGCCTGCATCCAAGCCGGCATGCCAGGCATGGCGCCCGCAGCTGCGTGTGCTGGGGCAGGTTGGGCCGGCATCCAAGCCGGCATGCCAGGCATGGCGCCCACAGCTGCATGTGCTGGGGCAGGCTGGGCCTGCATCCAAGCCGGCATGCCAGGCATGGCGCCCGCAGTTCCGTGTGCTGGGGCAGGTTGCGGTTGCACCATCCATGTCGGCATGCCAGGCATGGCGCCCGCAGCCGCTGGCGATGTGGCAAGCTGCGGTTGCACCATCCAAGCCGGCATGCCAGGCATGGCGCCCGCAGCCGCTGGCGATGTGGCAAGCTGCGGTTGCACCATCCAAGCCGGCATGCCAGGCATGCTGCTGGCCCCGGCCGCCTCTCCAGGTGGCGGCGGTGCCTGCAGGGCAAGGTAGCGGCAGGGCGGGTCGGCAGAGGGCGGCGCATCGCCCGCGCGCTGCGGCAAGCGGGCACAGCGAACCCAACGCTGTTGCGCTTTTTGTGTCAGCTGCTGCAGTGCGGGCAGGGCAACGGGCGTTCTCTGAACTGCGCAAGCCCCCCTCATGCTTGCCATGGTTCCTGCTCCCTGCTGCCTTCCGGGCGCGCCAAGGGCTCTGCTATCTGACTGATGCAGTCGTATGGGGTGGAAATGCCTTGCCAACAGCGGGAAAGGGCATGCAAGGCCTGTGCATGGACGCCGCCAGAGCGCAAGCTAGTCGCATGAAACCCACAAACTTCTGAGTATGCATGGGATGGGGTTGGCACGTGATCAGTGAGGCGGGGATGCACCCAACCCTTGGCGGTTGTGCCCGCTGGATAGGGCCGACCCCGCCATACCGGCTGGCTGCCGCACTCCCGCTGCAAATGGGGCATACTTCGGCGCCGCGTTGCGTTGCAGAGCCCTAACCGACCAGAGCATGGTTATTACACATTTAGTTGTGTGCTCCACTGGATTCACATGGTGGGCAAATGGGGCCAGCCCACGCCTCAAACAGCCACCCCCTCCTGCGCGGCCTCGTCGCCCGCCGGCTCCTGCTCCTGCTGCTGCTGCTGCTGCTGCTGCTCCATGAGCTGCGTGAGGCTGGTGAAGATGCGCTTCTTCCTGGCGCTGCGCGGAGCCGTGAAGCTGTGGGCGGCAGGCGGGCAGGCAGGGTGGATAGGCAGGCCAGGTGGGCGAGGCGGGCGCGCGGCGCCATGCAGCCACCGAGCGACAGCACACGCGCGCGCTGCGCCGCACCTGCGCGGGTCCTTGCGGTCTGTGAGGGGCCAGCGGGGGCGCAGGTCCACCCACTCGCCCTCCCCCGGCTCGCCGCTGGCGGGCGGCGCCTCCGCCAGGCCAAGCTGCAGCCTGCGGGGGGGGGCGGGCGTGTATGGGGTGCAGGCACGCAGGTGGGCACAGAGCGTCACAAGGTGCGAGTGCGGCCAGGCAGGCTCGCAAGGCGGCGCCAGGCACGGCGGCACACATGCGGCTCCCGCGTGGCCCTCGGCGCCTCGCCCGCCGCACCTCTCCACCCCCGCCCACGCCACCATGACGCCGTTGTCGGTGCAAAGCCGCGGCGGCGGGCACACCAGGCGCAGGCCCGCGGCCTGCGCCACCGCCGCCAGCCGGCCCCGGATGTACCGGTTGGAGGCCACCCCTCCCGCCACCACCAGGTGACGCACCTGCAAGCGCGGGCGCAAGGAGTGAGCATCAGGCATCTCTGGCATGCAGGCCAACCCACACCAGTTGAGCAGCAGGCCCCCAGGCCAGGCAGGCGCCCCAGGCAGCCCACTGTGTGCGCCAGTGTCCCGCTCCCCTCCCCCCTCCCGTTTCCTGCCTCCTCCCCAGCCCAGAGGAGGGGCGGCCCCCCTGCCGCCCGCCCACCTGCGGGTGCGACTCCTGCGCCCACTGCACCCCGCGCCGGCACCGCTCCTCCAGGTGCTGCACAGCCACGCGCTGGAAGCTGGCCGCGATGTCGGCCCGCACCTGGCGGTTGCCCTCTGCGCCCAGGCGAGCAGCCGGGCAGGCGGGCAAGCGTTGGCAGGCGCAGCCAGGAGACGGCCGGCGTGGCGGTCGCAGCATGCTGGACGGAGCACAGCCACGCAGGAGTGCGCTGCATGGCGTGCGCTCCGTGCAGCCCCCCGCCCAGAGTGGCAGCCAGCCGGCACCGGCAGCGCCACCACCCCACCCGCCAATACGCGGCTCACCCGTGGCCTCTGGCGCCTGCTCCTCAATAGCCAGCCGCACTGCGGTCTTGAGGCCTGCAGGGGGCCACAGCGCCGGCGCCGGCAGCGTGCGGCTTGACGAGCTCGGCGGGCGGGACACCCCGCCACTCATCAGCCGGCCGCCTCCCGAGCTCGCGCTGCATCCCACCCCTTCCAGCCCCTGCTCAGCCAAGTCTGCCCCGCTTCTTACCCACCCACACACCCTCTGCCCCACCTGCATAGCTGAAGTCGCAGGTGGGGCGGCGCTGCATGGGCACAGACAGCGGCAGCGCGCGCGGGTCGCCGCCGGCGGCAAACGCCTCCAGCGCGGCGCCGCCCGAGGGCCGCAGGTCCAGCCCCAGCAGCCGCGCCACCTTGTCGTACGCCTCCCCTGCAGTACAGCGCGGTACAGTGCAGAGGCATGCATGGGGGTGTGGCGGCCGCCCGGGCGAGCGGGCAGGGGCAGGGCAGGCGGCACAGGGCTGCATGGGAGGATTCTGCGGTAGCCCGACCCCAGGCCCAGCCAGTCGGCCCAGCCAGTCGGCCAGCGAGCTAGCGGGCAGGGGAACAGGCCGCAGGCCGCAGAGCCAATGCAGCAGCTCTTGGGAGGGCTGTCCCCCCGCACCCAACCACACCCACACCCACCCAGGGCATCATCTAGGGTGGTCCCCAGCTGCGTGTACTGCCCAATCCCCTCCACCAGCAGCAGCAGGTTGTGGCCGCCCGAGATGAGCAGGCAGAGGAAGGGGAACTCAACAAGGTCCGGCGTGGCGGCAGGAGAGGCGGCGGAGGCGGCGGCGGTCTGGGCTGCCTGCCCCGGCCCCGCTGCTGCTGCCTCTCCAGGGCCTGATGCTGCGCCTGCTGAGCCTGCTGCGCCTGCTGCTTCTGCTGCTGGGGTGTCTGGGGCCGCGCTGCTGCTGCCGCTGGCGCCTGCCTGCTGCTGTGCCGCCTGCCGCGCCTCTGCCGCAAAGCGTGTGGCGCCCAGGCGCGCCACCAGCGCATGCGCCTCCATGTGGTGCACGGGGATGAGCGGCAGCTGGTGGGCAGCTGCCAGCTGGCGCGCCTTGAGCACCCCCACCTGCAGGGCGGTGCCGGCCGCGGTGTTGGCAGGCGGGCAGCCGGTGGCCAGCCCCTCCGCAGGCACACCCGCTGACCTTGCATCCCGGCAGGGACGACGGCCATGCCCAGCCCTCCCATGCGGCCAAACTCACCCGCAGGCACAGGCTGAGGCCTGGGCCGATGGTCACCGCCACTGCGTCCAGCTGGTCTGGGGTCACACCCGCGGACGCCAGCGCTGCCTCTACGCAGCCGTCGATGGCCGCCTCGTGCGCCTCCTGCGCCAGCTTGGGCACCACGCCGCCCCAGGCGGCGTGGATGTCGGCCTGCGTGGCCAGGCTCTCGCCCAGCACACGCCCGCTGGTGCTCACCACCGCCACGCCCGTGTCATCGCAGCTGCTTTCGATGCCCAGCACGAGGCCGGAGGGTTGGCGAGGCGGCGGCGGCGGCACCCCGGAGGCGGCGGCGGCAGCGGCGGCGGTGCTGCCGCCTCGTATGCCGGCCGTCGTCCGTGTGCTGGCTCGAGAGGCTGCCAGGGCACGGAGCGTCCACAGCATGCCTGGCCTCACCACCACACGCAGCTGCATGCTGCAAAACGGACTACCAGGCCCCTGTGTGGTGCCGGTGGGTGTGTAAACTGCCGTTACACGAATTCGAGTCGACGACAGGGCTCGAACTGCATTGGCACTGCTCCAGTCGTCTGATCGGCTGCCACGAGTCGTGCTATGCTGCGGCGGCGCAAACGGTTCGGGCCCTGCCGTCCCGGCGAGCGCGTACCCTTCCCACTCCTTAGAACAAGTCAGAGATGAATGGCGCAGGCGGGCAGGGCCCAGGGGCCGGACAGGCGCCCGGGGTTTCTGACACTGCGGCTGCTGTGAGGCTGCTGCTGCAACAGACGCAGGAGAAGCTGCAGTTATCCGCGCCGCGAAGGGCGCTCCCTGCTGTCGACTTCTTCAAAGCCTCCCTGATTCGGTGAGTGGCTGCCGAAGGCCAACAGAAATGCACGACATTGTGGCAGGGAGGTTTACTGGCCATGAGAGGGCGGGTGGGTCAACCAGCCGCCCCCCGGCATGGCGATGGTGGGGTACCCCAGCGCAGCCGCCGGACCGCCAGTGCCTGCCGCCTCTCCTTAGCACCACGCTCCTTCGTCGTGACCTGGCTGCAGGGAGTATGGCATCCAGGAGACAGCCGAGAACTCCGCCAAGATCAACACCGTGTCAGCTCAGGTGCAGATGCTGGTGCCTGTGGGGGGGAGCCACCCTCTCGGCTGTTTTGCTTCGTCGGCACCCCCAGCGGTCCTGCACCCATCCGCCGCATCCAGCTGCCAGCTGCTGAGTGGCCTTCCCTTCCCCTCCGCCCACTGGCAAGCAGGCGTGGGCAGCGCTCAAGCCGGAGGAGCGGGCGCCGTTTGAGGTGCATGCGGTGCAGGACGCACGGCGGTATGCTGAAGAGCTGCGCATCTTTGAGGACATGCAGGCACGCTGCTGTATGCTGCGGCTGTGGCTGCGAGTTGCAGTTGTGTTTTGTTGCCATGAAAGAGAACAGCCTGCCTCTGGAGCTGAGCTGGCACGAAAGGCGACTTTGCTGCGCCGACCGAACCCAAGTTTGACCAGCGCTCGCCAATGCAAGTGGCAACGGCAAGCAGCGTGGGTCCTCAGCAGCGCTGCTATGCACGTGTGCTGTGTGCAGGTGCAGTATGAGCGGCTCAAGGCTCTGGCCAGGGCGCAGGGCGTGGTGCCACCCAGCGAAGAGGCTGCTGGCACGGGCCAGCAGGCTGCGGCGGCGCAGCAGCAGCAGGCGCAGCAGCAGCAGCAGCAGTATGCCCAGCAGCAGCAGCAGCAGCTGCAACAGCAGCAGCAACAACAGCAGCAGTCGTATGCGCAGCAGCAGCAGCAGCAGCAGCAGCAGCAGCAGCAGCACTCCCAGCAGCAGGAGTATGCCGAGCAGCAGGTGCAGCAGACGCAGCAGCAGCTGGCGGCGGCGCAGGCGGCGGCGGCGCAGGCGGCAGCCGCGGTGCAGCAGCTGCAGCGCCAGGTGGCCGACCTCCAGCCTCAGTATGTACAGCAGCTGGCGCACGCGGAGGCCACAGCCGTGCAGCTTCCTGCGCCGCTGCAGCAGGCGTATGTGGAGCGGCAGCGCCAGCTGCTGATCCAGCAGTACCAGCAGCAGCACAGCTACCTGCAGGCCCAGCTGCAGCATGGCACCGCGGCGGCCGCTGCATCGCGCCAGGCGGTGCAGCAGCAGGAGTGGCGGCTGGCGCAGCAGCAGCAGCACCAAGCGCAGTGGAAGCAATACCACCAGCAGCAGGCGAGCTGGCAGCAGCAGCAGCAGCAGCAGCAGCAGCACCGGGGTCAGGCGCGCCCCCAGCAGCAGGTGCAGGCGGCAGATGGCCCAGGCGATGCCGAGCTGCTGTCGCGCGTAGCTGCAGACGTCCCCAAGACCGTGCGCGCCTGCCCTATCCTGCCCACGGCAACACTGCGCTGCTCCGTCTGCCAAGGATGCCCCTGCGTGCCAGCCCACCTGCCGCTGGGCTGGCTAAGCCATCCGAAGCTGATTCGTGCTTCACGCCACGCCTGTGCTGTGCCCCCACACCTGCCCCGCAGATCGAGGTGTCGTGCCAGGGCGTGAGCGGCACAATGTTTGTGCTGTCGCAGCAAGTGGTGTGCCACTGCACCAAGTGCCAGAGGCTGCAGCCCGAGCACCGCGTCATGAGCTGCCCGCAGGTGGGCAGGCGGGAGGCTAGGGGCGCCAGGCTCCGGTGGGCATGTGGGCGCAGCTGGGCTGTTCTGCCTCCGTGGTCCTGGTAGCCGGGGCCAGCTAATGCATTGGGAGGGGAAAGGCGTGGGGCAGGCAGATGCCTCGGTAGCGCCTGCACCAACGCTGCCCATGCATCCCCACCTTGTTTTCGTGCGCTGCTGCCTTGCCAATCGCAGTTTGAGATCCACACAGGGGCCGCCAATGCAAAGGTGGGTGGGTACGGGAGGCGGAAGGGGGCTGTCCCGCCTGGCGCCACCTGGCACCACCCTGGTGC
This sequence comes from Chlorella variabilis, assembly GCF_000147415.1. NCBI lineage: Eukaryota > Viridiplantae > Chlorophyta > Trebouxiophyceae > Chlorellales > Chlorellaceae > Chlorella > Chlorella variabilis. Next base: position 1,053,981 of record NW_005435070.1, on the reverse strand, counting down.
TCCACCGCCGCCATCACATGTTTTATTGTGCCGTCAAGCGCTTCCTTTCTGGTCTCTTCCTCTGGCTTGTTCAGAAGTGGAAGACCTCCCTCAAGGTCCGGCCTGGCGGCGCCCCGGGCGTGTCGGCGTCGGGCAACGGCATGCAAGTGGGGCGCTGGCTGGAGATCAATGGCGTCAACTTCAGCCGCCCGGTGCAGGCCCTGCCCAGGTGGGCACGTATGCAGGGCTCGAGGATATGGGAGGCTGCGCTGGGATGGTTGTTGGGCAGGCGCTGCGCTTGGTGTGTCCTGGCCAGGAACAGAGGGTGTCCGGCGCAGCTTAGCTGTGCTGCACCAGCCCATCGTCACACAACGCCTCCCGCCGGCTGTCAGCTTCGGCGGAGCTGCCTCCCGCCCCTCTGCCCGTTGCAGCGCTGCTGGCAACGCGCGGCCTCCCGTGGCCGTGGCGAAGCAGCCGCCAGCCGAGAAGGTGTATGCCTCAGAGCGGTTGCAGCAGAAGAAGCAGGTGGAGTGGCTGCAGGGAGCGCTTTCTGTGTTGTGCCTAGCAAGACGGCGACGCGCTGGGAAGCTGCTGCAGGCGGCTGGACTCGAGGCGGCGCCTGATTGCCCCTGTCGGCTGCAGGAGCGGCTGCGGGAGCAGGAGCGGCAGCAGCAGCAGGCGGCGGAGCTGGCTGAGCAGGAGCGCCAGGCGCAGCGTGCCTCCACGGCCGCCGCCGCGGGCCGTGCGCCGGTGGGCGGGGAGCCACTTCGCGGCGACGATAGCATCGCCGCTCGCGTGCTGAGGAGCCTGCCTGCGGAGGGAGTCAGCATGCAGCAGCTGGGCAGGCGGCTGCCAGGTGAGGGACGGCGTGCTGAGCTGGCACGCGGCGGGAGCCGGGAAACGCGAGCTCAGCACGTGTCTAGACTCAGGATCATGCCCCTCAGAACATCTGCCCGCTGCCTGGCTGCAGGGCGGCCTCCCAAGGGTGGCTTGTACCGCCCCGAGCGAGTGGCGGCGGCGCTGGGATACCAGCGGGTCGCCAGCGAGGCTGCCGGCGGCGGCGGCGGCGGCGCGGGCGCGCCCAAGCCTTGGATGGAGGTCGTGGAGGGTGCGCCGCCTGCTGGGCTGCCCAGCTGCTGCGACCTGCAGCCACACCCCCAGCGTTGGGGCTTCCCGCCGATAGTGCACGGGCCAAGCGATGGGGGCCAACTGCACGGCGTGCCTGGGGCAGGGTCGGTTAACCCTACCGCCCACATGTCCGACCATCCACCCTGCCCCTGCCTCCCCACGCCGCACCACCCCCCCTGCCCCGCCCGCAGGCAGCTACCAGCCCATCGCCGTGCGCTACTCTGGCGAGCGGTGCTGCGTGTGCGACACCGAGGCAGACTACGACTTCGACCAGCTGGTGGGCTGCGACCTGTGCGGCATCACCGTGCACCAGGTGGGCGCCTGCTGGGTGTGCGGGTGGATGTGCGGGTGGGTGCGTTCTTTGTGAACGGGGGCGCATGGAAACTCAGTGGTGTGTGAGACAGAGAGAGAGCGTGCATGTGGTTGTGTGTGCTGGCGGGTTGGGGTTGGGGGTGAAGGATGCTCGAGTCGTCGGGATGCACATGCAGTGGAAGGCGGTTTCTTGCCGCCCGGCGCGCTGCCCTGTCCCCATGACTCACCCCAGTCCCGCACCGCGCTGTACCGCAGAGCTGCTACGGCATCATGGAGCTGCCGGGCCCAGACCAGATGTGGCTGTGCCGCGCCTGCGAGCTGCGGGAGGACGGCAAGCCGGCGCCGCAGGTGTGGGCTGGCGCCGGCCCGGCGGGGGCCTGCCCCGCCGCCACCTGCCAGCCTCGGCTCCAAGCCGCCCCGGCTGCCTGCCGCGTGTCGCCCCACGCGCTTGTGTGTGCTCTTCACGCGGGCCGGACCGACCTCTCTGGCCCACCTCCTCCCTTGCAGTGCTGCGTGTGCCCCGTGGTGGGCGGCGCGCTCAAGCCCACCAGCACCCGCGGCCTGTGGTGCCACTCGGCCTGCCTGCAGTGGATCCCAGAGGTGCGCCGTCGCGGCGCCCGCGCAGGCCGTCGCGTGTGCCCGCCCGCCTCCCGGCCACGCACGTCAACACCTTCAACCCTCTCCCTTCGTCACCGCACTCCCTCCCTGCCTGCCTGCCTCGCTCCCTCCCTCTGCCGCAGCTGAGCGTGTCTGATGTGCTGGCCCAGGAGCCGATTGAGGGGGTGCGCTCCATCCCCAAGGAGCGCTGGGACCTGCTGTGCTGCGTGTGCAAGCAGCGCATGGGCGCCAAGATACAGTGCGAGGCGTGCTTCGCGGCCTACCACCCGCTCTGCGCCCGCGTGGCAGGTGCGCGCCCGGGGCTGCGGCGGGCTGGCTGGCTGCAACCTCGCAGGCGCTTTGCAGCCCCAGGCCCTTGTTGGCACCCTGCCCCGCACCTCCACCCTCCCTCGTGCCCACATGTGTCGTCTTTCCTCCCATCCCCCAGGCTTCCAAATGGAGATCCGGGACGGCCCCGACGGTCCCGACGGTCCTGTGCAGTACGTGTCGTACTGCGGCCGCCACTGCAAGCCGCAGCCCCAGCTGTCGGGCGCGCGGCTTGTGAGCGAGATGGAGGAGGCCGGGGAGCTTCCCGAGCAGCTGGCGCCCAGCACCCTAGACAATGCACAACCCTACCAGCTGCCCGCCAAGGTGCGGCTGCAGGGAGGCTGGCTGCACCCAGGCGGCGGCTCGGCGGCGGGTAGCAGGCAGCGCCAGCCAGCCAGCCGGGCGGCCATGGCAGCGCGGTCGGTACAGTGTTGTGTTCCTGGTGTGCGCTGGCGCTGGTAGTTGTCGGCGAGAGCGAGGCGTCGCATGTGGGCGCCTCCTCTGCAGCCTCCGCAGGTGCTCTTTTCTCAGCTGCGTTCCCGCTGGTTGTTTGCAGGCCCCGCTGCCGGTGTGCCCCGCGGGCGCGGCGCGGGCCATGCCCATTGAGCGATGGCAGCGCCAGCAGCACGGCACCGGCACCGGCGCCAGCAGCGTGGCAGCCTACTGGATCCCGGGCCCTCCCCAGGTCGCAGATCTGCCCCGCAAGCGCCAGAAGGCGGCGGGCAGACTGGGCGTCCCGCTGCCGGCGGCGCAGGCGCTGGGTCAGGACAGCGGGCTGGGTGGGGAGGGAGGGGAGGAGGAGGAGGCGGGGACGCCGGCAAGCACCGGTGGGGCCGCCAAGCCTTGGTCGCTCGGCGGCCGGCGAAGCGGCGGGCGGGGCGGGCGGGGCCGCGGCGGGCGCGGGCGCTGGGGAGGGCGCGGAACCGCCGGGGTTGGCGCCGCCGATGACTGGGAGGCTCTTCCCGAGCACGTGAGCCGGCGGGCCCTGCCTGCCTCACCTCACTTTCTTCTTCTTCGTTGGCTCCGGCCTGTCTGGCTCCTGTGACCTGCCTGCCGCCCTGCCTGCCTGCCTGCCAGGGAAGCATCGCTTTTGGCCTTTTTGTCCCCCATTTACCTCACCCTACCGCTATTACATGTGCAGGTGGAGATGCTGCCGCTGCCAGAGGGCGTGCCTGAGGAGGTGCCTGTGGTGTGCAACGGGCACAAGGCGCGCCTCATCCTGCGCACCCAGGCAAGTCCCAATCTGTCTGCTGCTGGGCCAGCTGAGACGCTGCCATGCCAGCACCTCCTCCACACACGCGCCTGCTGGGCGCGGCATCCAAGCCGGTCGCCCCATCCCTGCCTCCCTGCTGCGTGCAGCGTGTGGTGTATGGCGGCCACGAGATGCCGGCGAGCAGGTGGGCAGGCGGGGAGGGCAGCAGGCACATGCTCCGGCTGTGTAGCCACAGCACTTGTCCGCTGTATTTCCATATCCATATTCCACCCTCTCACTGGCTGGCATTCCGTCCCGCTTTCACTGCAGGTTTGAGACACTGGCAGGTGGGCAAGCAACACAGCGCCGCACGCAGATGCGGCTGCCTCGCCGGCGCCTGCTACCGCCGCCCCGCGCTTGGGGCCGAGGCCGAGCGTTTGCGTGTCCTGCTGCCGCGCGCAGGGAAGGACTCGGCCAAGAGGTGGAAGACCAGCCTCTACTATCTGGACCGCCAGGGCCAGCAGGGCCAGGTGTGTGCTCCGCCTGGGCACCCCCTGCAGAGCCATGTGGGCACCCGGCCTGGTCACCTTGTGTGGCCGGCTGCTGCCCCGTGCATCCCTTCCCCTGGCCCCGAGCTCATGCCTGGGCCCGCCCGCCTGTCCCCCTGCCCCCTGCCGCCGCCTGTGGCTGCCGCCGTGCCTGCAGATGATGCAGGACTGGCTGGTGGACCGGGAGCTGGACCGGAAGGCTCTGGAGGGGCTGGCGCGCAATGCGGCACAGCTGAAGGCCTGGGAGGACTACACCCGCCACCAAGGTCGGTGGATGGGCGTGGTGGGCTGGGGAGCTGGGCAGCTTGGGACGGGGTGGGGTGGGGTGGGGGCACCGCGCCCGCTGGGCAGCGCCTGGTGGGACACGCCGCCTGTGTTGGGGATAGCAGGGCAGGGGCGGCGCAGGTTGGGGGAGCTGCAGCTGGCCGTGCCTCGCCCTGCCGCGGTGCAAAGGCTCAGCCGTGTTCTCCCGCGCGCTCCCCTGCCCTGCCCTGCCCCGCTCGCTGCAGTGGAAAGCGTGCTGCAGGGCCTGCTGGAGGCGGTGGAGGGTGGCGAGGGCGGCGCCGCCGCTCCCACCGCTGCGCAGTCGCCAGCCAGCGGGCGCAGCAGGGGCAGCGGAGCCGAGGAGGAGGATGCCGTCACCGGCACGGGCGACGAGCGGCGGCAGCAGGCCGGCGGCGGGGAGGGCGGCGACGAGGAGCGGAGCGGCAGCGGGGAGGAGGCGACGCGGCCGCGCCAGCCCGCCAACGGCAAGCTGCAGCAGCAGGTGGCTCAGAAGCTGAGGCTCCTGCAGGTGCTGGTGAAGGAAGAGGAGGCGCCCGCCAGCCCCATGCCCAACGGACACGCACCCGAGTGCCTGCCCGGCGCAGCAGCCAACGGCCACGCCTCAGAGCGCGGCGGCGGCAGCAGCAGCGGCGGGGCCAGCGACCGCGACACGCCCGCCGCCGAGGCGCCGCCCAGTAGCGGCCAGGGGCAGGGTGGGGAGGAGGAGGCTGAGTATGGGCGCTCAGTGTCTCCAGATGCCATGGGCGGGTCAGAGGGAGAGCGGCAGGGGAAGGAGCGGCAGGAGCCTCAGGGGCAGGAGCAGCCAGGACAGGAGGGACGGCAGCAGGAGCCGCAGCAGGAGCCGCAGCAGGGGGGCGAGGGCAGGGAGCCCCAGCACCAGTGGGAGCAGCAGCAGCAGCCCCAGGTGCCGCAGCCGCCGGCAGAGGGCGGCCCGCCGGCAGAGCAGGATGCCGGCAGAGCGGGGGGTGCTTCCGGCGGGCCTGCCAATGGCCTGCTGGGCCGCAAGCGGTCGTATGAAGAAGCCCTGGGCGGCGGCAGCGGCGGCCCCAGGCCCGGCGAGGCCGGCGCCGAGGCCGGCGCGGCAGCGGCTTCCTCGCAGCAACCTTCTGAGGGCGGCTCCCCACGCCCGGCCGATGCCTCTGCCAGCGAGGGCGTGGAGGGCGGCTGGCAGCGGGGCCCCAAGGATGCTGGGGAGCAGGAGCAGGGCCAGGCCTCCCAGGCCGCCGCCGGCGAGGCTGGCGCGGCTGCTGCCGGCGGCGCCGCTGATGGGGAGGGGCAGCCGATGGTCGTGGATGTGATCTGCGGCCGCATGCCGGCCCGGTTTGATGCGCGGTGCATGCTGGTGACGCTGCAGAGCGGGCAGATGGTGTCGCCCATAGGTGCGCCCCGCCTGCGCGGCTGCCTCCTCCGTCGCTGCCCCTGCCCCTCCCTTTTTGCCTGAGCCCCCGAGTTTTGGCCCTGCCCGTGCTGCTGCCCATCATTGTTCCCATACGTCGTGCTTCCTTCCCAGCCCGCCACGACGCCCAACTCCCTGCCGCCGCTGCGTGTCCCCACCCTGGTACCGCCGCTGCCCAGCCTCCCAGCCCCCTCCTCGCCTTGGTAATACTTCTGCCCATACTTTTGCCCAGGCCTCGCCCTGACCTGCCCTTCCCCGCAGAGTACGAGCGCATGTCTGGGCGCAGCGCCAGCAAGAAGTGGAAGTGGAGCATACGGGTGGATGCAGGGGGCGGGCAGCCGGGGATGACGCTTGAGGTGCGCCGCGCCTGTTTCCTTCCTTCCTTTCTTCCTTTCTTCTCCGGCTGGAGGGAAGGTTGGGGGAGGAGGCAGGGGGGGAGTGAGGGGCGCAAGGCGCAACGGGAAGGGGAGGGGGCTGCATAAGTGTGGTGCCAGCCTTGGGCTCGGCGCCAGCTCAGCTCGTGCCAGCTCAGATGATGGTACCGTCAGGGATGTTGGAGTCCTTGATCACCACCACCACGCCGTCGCGGATTACCCACCCCTGCTCCTCAGTCTTGAACGACTCCTGCGGGCAGCGCCAGCGGGGCGGCGCAGGGCGGGGGGCGCGGGTCAGCACGGCGCCGGGTGCAGAGAGCGGGTGCAGGGTGCAGGTGCAGGGTGCAGGTGCAGGGAAAAGGGGCCTGCCGCGTTCAGGGGAGGGATGGGGGCGGCAAAGGGGTGCGGGAGGGGAGGCGGAGATGACGTCCGCTGCTGCGGTGCTTGCCTGCCCACCTGCGTGCCGCCGCCGCCTCCCATTTTGCCCCTCCATGCAGGATTGGCTGATGGAACGTGGGCTGGAGGGGGCGGTGGCGCCTCGCTCCAGCAAAGGCACGCAGGAGGCGCTCCGGAGGCACGGGGAGGCGCGCCCCGCCGTGCCTGCTGGCTCCGACGGCGCTCCGCCACCACAGGCGTTGGAGGGCGCAGGGACGCAGCCGGCGCACCGCTCTGGCCATCCGCCCGAGCAGCAGGCGCGGGCCGGCAGCCACGGCGCGGAGCAGGAGTGCGGCGCAGGCGCAGGCGCAGGCGCAGGTGCCGGCAATGTGTCGGGTCCCCAGCAGGCAACAGCCGGCGCCGGCCTGGCGGCAGCCTCGGCGGCGCCTGGCGGCGCAGAGCTGGGCGCCGCGGCCATCCAGGCCAGGCTGGTCAAGCTGGAGCAGCGGCCGGCGTACAACCTGCGCGGCAGCGGCGGCGCGCCCGGCGGCGCGCCTCGCTTCCGCGACGGCAAGCGCGCCTTCCTGCGGGCGCTGCCGCAGCTGGCGACGGCGGGGCCCACGCCTCACGAGGTGTGCTGGCAGGAGGGCCCCCGAGGGACCAGGCCCCAGCAGGCCGCCCACCCGCTCTGGGCCGCGCCGTGCTGTGCCCCCTCCACTCCCCACCCTGCCTTCCCCCTCACCTCACCTCACCTCACCTCATGTCACCTCCCCTCCACTCCCCTCCACTCCCCTCCACTCCCCTCCACTCCCCTCCACTCGCCCAATGCAGCTGTGCGAGGTGCCGCTGTCCCGCTGCTGGACGCCCGAAGACTGGGCCGCCCACCGGCTGCGCCAGGCAGCACGCGCCGCGGCGCGCGCGGCAGACGGCACACGCCGCCCGGCGCGCGGCGCCGACCTGCCCTTCGTCGTGGCTGGCAGCGCCAACGCTTACGTCGACAGCCTGGCACCAAGGGTGCGCCGTCGGGGCAGCAAGCGCCGCTGCTTGCTGGCACGCGGGGGCTCCCCGGCGCTGCCTGCCTGCCTGCCTGCCTGCCTGCCTGCCTCACGGGGCTGCCCCACCCGCTCCCACCACACCACACCACCCATACCCACGCAACACACGCACCCGCACCCTCTGCCACCTGTCCGCCTGCCTGCTCGCAGGTGTCGCTGGGGCCTGGTGTGCACGACGAGCGGCCGCAGAGCGTGAAGGAAAAGCTGGAGGTGGGTGTGTGGTGGGTGGAGATAGCACTGGGTAGGGTGGGGGTGTGCCCGCTGTGGCTGGCCAGCGCGGCCTGGGCCTGGCTGCGGCACCAACACTCGGCGGCAGCAGCAGCCAGCGCCCCCCCCCTCGCCCCTGCACCACCGCCGCCGCCGCCGCCGCCGCCACCAGAGG
>NW_005435070.1:1043948-1045959 GCF_000147415.1 Chlorella variabilis | reverse complement strand
GTGACCATGAGGCAGGACAGCATGGTGGCAGAGTACAGGTGGGGGCGGTACAGGTGGGGGCGGTACAGGTGGGGGCGGCTGGTGGGCCAGCTGGCCTGGCTGGGCCAGCAGGGGCCCGCAGGGGCATGCGTGTGGGTTGCAGGGTCCCTGGGGCGGGCGCACGTGCCGGGGTGGCGGCGGCGACAGTGGGCAGCTGCGCGCGGCGGCTTGTGATCGTGGGAGGGGAGGAGGTGGGGCGCTGCGCCCTGCCCGCCTCCTGGCAGGGCACCACCGCAGGCTGCCCGCTGGTGGTTTGGCCCCGGCGTGCCCTCCCCAACCATGCCCCGCCCACCCCCGCCGCCGCCTCCAGGGGCGTGCTGGTGCGCGCCAGCGTGGCGGAGGCGCGGGAGCGGCGGTACCGCCAGCAGGGGCGGGACTGCTACCTGTTCAACCTGGATGACCAGCACGTGCTGGATGCCACGAGGGCGGGAGCCATCAGCAAGTTCACGGTGTGCAGGGCTCAGGGGCAAGGGGTGGGGAGGGCGGGCCCGGCTGGGTCTTGGGAGCTGGATGCGCACGCGGCGGCTGGGAGGCCGAGCTGTGGTCAGGCCGGCCTGTTCCCGTTGCTGCTTGCACCCACCCTTGCTCGAGCCTCCTTTGCTCCTCCCCTCCCTCCCCTGCCCCCCACTTCTTTCCTCCCCTGCCCCCCCTGCCCGCCTCCCTCAGAACCACTCCTGCAGCCCCTCCATGTACAGCAAGATACTCAACATCGACGGCCGCCAGCGCCTCGTCTTCTTCGCGCGCCACGACATCGAGGTGGGGCAGGAGCTGACGTACAACTACAGGTGGGGGGGGAGCCTGCGGGGGCGCTGAGGGGCGCGGGGGGCGGCATGGGGCCTTGCTGGGTGCTGGGTGCTGTGCTTCGTGTGCTGTGCTGTGCTGTGTGTGCTGTGCTGTGTGGGTCTGGCTGGGCAGGGGCCGAAGGAGCCAGTTGCCGGGCGTTGCAGGTTTGAGCGGGAGGAGGGCGAGGAGCGGGTGCCGTGCGCCTGCGGCGCCCCCAACTGCTCCGGATACCTCAACTAGGATAGAGCTAGGCAGCAGCGCTAGCAGCCTTACTTCACACCAGGACACACGGCGGCGCTGCAACCAGCCGCCGCCGGGTTGCTGCCGGCCCATCGTTTCAGCTAGGCAGCAGCGCAGCAGCTGTGCCCCGTCCGTCCAGGAGCGGTGGGCGCACCATCGCATCGTTTCATGTTCAGTTCTGCCGGCAGTACCATCCTGCCGATCATTTTGTCTGCTTCTGTCTGTCTGCCTTTTTTGCTCAGCTCACTCCTCTTTCTGGCTTTCATTCATGCTCCTCTACCACATACTCTGCACGTTTCAGCCCATCGACCATGCATGCACTATATATTCTGTTACACCATTCCCAGTGATCTGGGCAGGAGCTGGCAACCGAGGCAACAGCTGGTAGCGGCCCGCACTCTCCCTGCTGTAACCTGGGAAAAGGTATCCCACCACCAATGCATCAGAAGGTAGATCGATGCGGGTATCCAAGGCTGACCCTCGCGGGCGGCCACGCAGCACTGTCGGAACAGATTCCAGAGGAACGGCGTGCCGCCGCTGCCGTAGGGGACGCCTCAGGAGGGCCCCAGCGCGATGTTCATGGCCTTCCGGAAGGCCTTCAGGGCGCGGCTCTTTTTCCACTCTTCTCCCTCCTTGATGATCGCCACATTCAGCGCGCCCGTCAGGTATGCCGGCATCTCCCAGGCCCAGTTGCCGGGGAGGGCTGCGGGGGCAGCAGCGCCGGCGCCGGCGGTCGGCAAGGCGGGCCAGCATGGGGGCATGGGCAAGCGCAGCAGGGCAGGGGAGGATGGGCAGGGCAGAGGGGGGCCAGGGCAGGAACCCCGTCACATGGCGGCAGCGCACGGTGCGGCACGCGGCCACGGCACCCCCCGCCAGTCTCGCCGCCACCACCCTGCTGCCCCCTCAAGCTGCCGCTTGGTGCCTCACCGTAATCGGGGAACATGCCGGA
>NW_005435070.1:1039714-1043898 GCF_000147415.1 Chlorella variabilis | reverse complement strand
GGTGCGCAGCTTGTTTGGGTCCAGGTGCACGCCCGGCACCAGGCTGCTGTTGCGCGCGTCCACCACCTTGACCTTGCAGGGCAGGTACTCAAAGCCCTGGAGCCCCTCCTCTAGCGTGCGCTGGATGACCCTTGGAGCGCTCGGTGCCGTAGAACTTGCGGTCAAAGGCGGGGTCGTCCCCCGCGATGCACACGTAGGCGGTGCCGCTGCCGTTGATGCACAGCTCCGCCCACTTGTAGCCGTCGGCGATGGCTGCGGGCGCGGGCAGGCGCGGCGCGGGCGCGGCTCGGTGGGCAGGGGTCTTGGAAGCGAGGCCCGCCGCCGCCGCTGGGCTGCCAGGGCGAGCCGCTCGGCTGCGCTGCCGTGGGGCAGGAGCAAGGCGCCGGCTGCCGCAGGCGGGGCGCCTCCCCGGGCAGCTCGGCCTGGCTCTCAAAATGCCGGCGCCACTGCAACATGCATGCCCGCCCGCCCACCCGCTCTCACCGTCGTTGGCGTGCAAGAAGAGCAGCTGGTTGCCCGGGGTCTTGGCGGCCTTGATGATTTCCGGGGGGGTGAATCCAAGACCCATGGACTTGGGCTGGGTGGGCATGGACCAGCTGGTGTGCAGCGCCTTGCAGGTGGTCCTGCCCAGGGTGCAGGACGACTGGTCCAGCCCCATGCACTGCCGCAGGCCAAACAGGTTGGACGGAAGCACGCGCGCCGCCCAGTCGCCCAGCGCGCCCGTCCACGCGTCGCAGTCTGCGGCGTGGATCACGACCCACTTGCTGCTCTCCTTCTTGGCCCGCACATCGTAGATCACGTCTGCGCGCCAGCGAGGAGCGAGAAGCGGGCACAGCATGCACAGAACCAAGAGGTCGGGGCGCCGCCTCATGCCTGCAGCGCTGCTGCAAGACATGCGTGGTACAGGAGGCTGGCAGGCGGCCGGCGTGCGGCGCGGCGATGCCGAGAAGCTGGGCAGCCACATTATGTGCAGCCCAGCGGGAAGAGCCAGCCATGTGCGGGCTGCCATCGCTCACAGTCGCAGTCCATTGATATCCAGGCCGTGTTGTTGGTGGCGGTGGCTCCGCGGCACGCCTTGTCCCCCGCCAGCGAGTTGGCGCACTCTGGCGGGGAGCCAAAGATGCAGTCATGATCATCGGCCACGCACCGCCAGGCCGCCGCCAGCAGCAGCAGCGCAAGGAGGGCCAGCCGTTGCGCTGGCATGGAGGCCATGGTCGATGCGCTGTCTGAGGCCTGCGCAAGCGCAAAGCAGGACGGTGGTGCTATCAAGCGCAAATGGCAGGGTGTCAGTGCGGTCAGACGCAAGGAGGCAAGGGCGCTGTGCGATCATTTCCTGGCGCTCCACCGTGTGCAGTCTGGCTGCAGCCGGCCGCCGCCGCTGCCAGGCGGCCGCCAGCTGCCCGAGGCCCAGCCCACGCGCCGGCGACCCCCGCCTGCCCATGGACAGCAGGCACACATGCTGGCATTCGCGTGGCCCTGGCACACGCGGGGCGCCCACTCTAGCCCATCTGTGCATGGCATGGCCCAAACGGCAAGCCCCACCCCCTTGCACCTTTGCCTATGGATGCCCGTGCAATGCTGGCAGGGAGGACAAAAAAATAACAAACGACAGCCTTGATGATGGCCGACAGGGGCAAGTACCATAGAAATGTGAGGCCAGGATGAGGCAGGCACCACCGCCAAATGGGCCTGCAGGCCAGGCTCCCCACCCCTGGCGAGGGGATGGATGACCATCACCCACACTGTTTCCTACTGCGCCACATGCTCTCCTGATCACTCCACAGGCTAACCACAGCGGCTGAATCTGCATGCGGCACGCCTGCCACCTTGCCACTTGTCTGCCGCCGCCGCGGCGGATGGCTTCCGACCCCCGCCCACCCCGCCAGGCTGCTGCGCGCCAGATCGGTTGAAGAAAGGCACAGCAACTGAAGTGTGAAACAGAAATCGGTGGTGTTGGCGCCGCTCTTGCCGTCCCTCCCGGTGTCACCATTTCGCCGTGTGTTTCCGTCAGGCAGACCAGTGCCACCGTACCTGTACAATGCACTCCTTGAGCCATGGTGCCCTGCAACACTTCTGGCATATTACCAGAGTACATTATGGTTGTGGGATACAAGATTTGAAAAGCAGGGGAGAGGCAGATCCGCAGCAAGGAGCAAGGAGCACCGGCCAGGTACCTGCTGTCATGTGTTCGGCGGCCGCCGCCAGGTGGGGCTCAACATTCGCAGAGGCCCAGGCGATGTCTGAAAGCCGGTGGCGTCTGGTTGGGTCATTTACAATCGTTGAGAACGCCCAGGAAGCACAGCTGTGCACAGCGGCAACACGGTTCGTCCAGCTTGGCTGTTCAGCCCCTCACGACCCACAGCGATCCATCATCTCCAGTGAACCCACACCTGAGTCCACGCCAGGCTTGCCATGGAGGGGCTGTGCAAGGCGAACCGCTGAAACCATCTCCGAGTCATGGCGCGGGCAGCAACTGTCCCGTTCCTCGCAGGCCCGCAGGCCTGGGGCCGCTTCCGCAGCCAGCCAGGGCCCCGCAGCAGCGTGCTGGGGCCCCGCCTGCCGCCGCACCGGCATCCTCAACTGGGCCGCAGGCCCGCGCCACACGTGGTGGTAGTGGCCAGCAGCACCGCGGCCGCGGCAAGTCCACCGCCGAGCAGCAATGGCGGCAGTGGGCAGCAGAAAGGGGCCGAGCCGCCCCAGCCACCACCGCCGCCGCCGCCTTCGGTGCCTGAGCTGCAGATCACAGGTGCGGCACGGGGGCGGGCAGGCTCATGCAGCACTTGCACCCGGCTGCCACCACCGGCATGCATGCTGCCTAGGTTGCGTCGCGCCGGGCATCACCACACAGCCTGCGGCGACCTGCCGGTCACCCAGCCGCTGTGCCCGCCTGCGAGCGGGCACCGCCGGGCACTCCCGCCTCGCACACGCCTTGTGTGCTGCTGCCGCCGGGGCTGGCTTTCCCCCCCGCTGCCGCGCCTGCCACTCCTGCTGTCCAGCCTCACCATCGCCGCTGCCGCCTGCCTGCCCGCCTGGCTCCCCAGCTCCCCCCTCTGCTCCCCCTCACCCGCAGCCTATCACTACGCCATGTTCTTTGCGCTGCTGGGCGGCGGCCTGCTGTTCCTGGCGCTGCTGCTGTACTTCACGGGTGACATCGAGTTCCAGCGGGCGGTGGGCAAGGTGGTGAAGCGGCTGCTGAAGACGGGCGCGCTGCGCCAGCTGGCGGGCATCCTGGGGGCCATGGTGTTTGTGCGGTACGGCCTGGAGCCGCTCATCAAGAACATACGCGTGCTGATGAAGGCGCAGGGCAGCTGGGAGAAGAGCAGCGAGTTCTACATACTGCGGGAGGTGGGCGCGGCGCGGCGCGGCGCGTGCAGCGTGCACAGCGGCAGCGGCAGGCGGCGCCGCCACACGTCGCACGCGGCGCCTAGTCAAGCCGCGCCGCCGCCGCCCTGCTCGCCGTCGAGGTTTGCGTCACCTGCCACCCCCCCGTCCCGCCCCCCGCTTCCCCTGCCCCCTGCCCCCCGCTGTGCCCCTGCAGCTGTACAAGCCCCTCGAGTTCCTGTTCCTTGTGGCCGCCTTCACCACGCTGGCAGAGAACTTCTTGCCGCAGCTCATGAGCCTGCCCAAGAGCATCGTGCAGACCGTGGTGCGCTCCACGCTGTCCCTCACATTCGTCATCGCCGCCGCGCGCGTCGTGTTCAACATCAAGGGCCGGTGAGGCGGCGGCGGGGCGGCGGGGGCGGCGGCGGGGTGGTGGCCAGCGGGCCGAGAAGGGAGGGGAGGCGGGGTGGGCAGTGGCAGGGCGTGTGGGCAGCAGGAAGAAAGAAGCTAGCAGGCGCTGCTCCGGCGGAGACATCTCCCGCCCACATGCGTCGCCTCATATCTTGCCATAGGGGCCCACTGCGTGCCGCTCCGTGTCACACCGCCGCCACGCTCGCTCCACGCCCCGCCTCACTGCCCCTGCCTCCCCTCTCCCTCCCCTGCCCTCCCTCCCCTCCAGCATCATCCGCGAGTCTGCATGGCAGCTGGAGCTGAAGGGCGACGTGACGCGGCAGCGGCGGCTGGAGGCGGTTGACAAGCTGATGAGCGTGCTGACGCTGGTGGTGGCGGCGGTGTTTGGGGTGCAGGCGCTGGGGCTGGATGTGAACTCGGGTGAGGGGCGGGTGTTTTGGGGGGGTGGGGGT
>NW_005435070.1:1038245-1039199 GCF_000147415.1 Chlorella variabilis | reverse complement strand
ACCCACCCACCCACCCCCTGCCCTCCCCCTGGGCTGCAGGTGGGGGATGAGGTGCTGTTCCGCCCCTCCAGCGGGCAAATAGTGGAGGGCATTGTGGTGGATGTGGGGTGGTACCGCACCACCATACGGTCCTTTGAGCGAGAGATCTACATGATCCCCAACTCGGGTGGGGCTCAGGGGAGTGGTACCGCTGGTGCCGCGCCTGCATGCGTGTGCATGTGTGTGTGTGCATGAGCGTGCATGCCAGCCTGCGAAGGGCCGGGTTGCTGGCGGCGCGGCCGGCGGGGGCTGGCGCGGCCTGCGGCAGGCCGCAGGGCGCGGGGCCGCCGCTTGCACCGCGGCTGCTCATCTTTTCTTGGCCCGCGGCTTGCCCCCTGTTCCCGCCCCACCTCCTCCTCCGCCGCCGCTCCTCGCCCGCAGTGTTCACGCGCAGCGTGGTGCTCAACATCACCCGCAAGAACCGGGAGTGGCGCTTCTACGAGTTCATTGGCCTGCGGCTGGAAGACCTGCCCAAGGCCTCTGCCGTCGTGTCGGACGTGCGCAAGATCCTGAGACAGGTGCGACGCGGGCGCGGTGGCAGTGGCAGGAGGAGGGGGAGGGCGCCAGGGCAGGGGCACTGAGGAAAGGTGGTGGTTGGCTGGCGCGAGCTTGAACGCTCTGCCGCGGCGAGAGAGAGTCAATCGCGTGTGGCGCCGCCGCCGCCCCGCCGCCCCGCTGCTGCCCTGTGCGTGCATCACCCCGCCCCGCCCCCTCCACGCCAGCCCGCCTCCCCAGTCGCGCTCGCCTGCCCCCACGCCCGGCAGACACCGCCCAACAGACGATGCGCCATGCCTCACCGTACCGTGCCTCACCGTACTGCCCCGTACCGCACCGCACCCCTGCAGGACCCGCGCGTCATCCAGAAGCTGCACCGCCGCGTGTTCCTGGACAAGCTGGCCCGAGACGAGGCCACCA
>NW_005435070.1:1035807-1036292 GCF_000147415.1 Chlorella variabilis | reverse complement strand
TGTCTTCTGTACAACGGGCTACTCAAAACGGACAACTCAAAAGGAGGGGCGGGCTGCCTATGGCACGCCGACAAATCAAGAATCAATCGCGGGCCAGGGGCGCCCAAATCGGTGCGCCCGAGGCAGGCGGGCTGCGTCAGGGGTGCAACGCATCAGAGGGAGATGAAACCTGGAAGCGCAAGCAGGCGCACGGGAGGAGGGGCGGGTGGCCCACCTGGCAGAGTGAAAGCGAGAAGGGGGACAGTCACATGTGTAAAGAGGGGCCATGGGTGGGTGTGATAGGAGGGGCCAATGGTACAGGGCTGTTGCGTTTCGAGGAGTGCAGAGAGGGATTCTTTGGGAGGGGCGGATGGCGGACGAGGGGGGCGGGGCCTTACTCGTCCTTGTTGTCGGCGATGATGGGGAATGCCTTGAGGCCCGCCCTCACGTCGTCGGCCTGGAGGTCGGCGGAGCGGGCGGAGTAGAAGGAGGCGAGGGAGAAGGAG
>NW_005435070.1:1033164-1035587 GCF_000147415.1 Chlorella variabilis | reverse complement strand
CCTCCTCCTCGAGCTCATCATCCTCATCATCATCCTCGCTGGCCTCCTGGACGCGGCGGCCGCGGGCCTTGCTGCCGGCGCGCCTGGCGGAGCGGCCGTGGCGCGGCGCCGCGGCGGCCGCCGCGCCGCCGCCCGCCTGCTGCTGCACCTGCGCGAGCCAGGCGAAGAACTTCTGCTGCGCCAGGGCCAGCAGGCGCAGGGCGTTGCTGTGCAGCCACTCCCGCGCGAGCGCCTTGCTCTCCGCCAGCCAGCGGTCCACCAGCGGCTCGTAACGGGACACCAGCGGCTGCGCCCAGCGCACCCACACGTGCTGCGAGCCCGACAGCTCTGCGCGGCAGGGGAGGCAGGGTGCCATGCACAGTGTGACTAGCCAGCCAGCACAGTGTGTGAATGCCAGCCAGCCCAGTGGGTGCCGCATGGCCGGCCGCGTGCAGCCCCGCCGCTCTCCCCGCCTCTGCCGCATTTCCCTCGCCGCGCACCGTTGGCCCACAGGTAGACAGCCAGCACCAGCTTGGCCTCGTAATACAGCGGCAGCCAGAAGCAGAAGGCGTCTGCCAGCGGCTGCACTGCGGTGAACACAGCCATCAGCGCCCTGCACGGCAGCGGCGCGGCAGCACAACAGGGGGCAAGCAGCGCTCAGGGGCGCGCCTGCTTGCGGGTGGCACACCGGTGGCCGGCAGGGGCAGCAACACGTGGAGAGGCTCTGGGAAGGGAGGTGTGCGTGGGGGCACAGTTGTCAGGGCGGGGCGCAGCTCACCAGAACTGGCACCAGTGCCGCAAGAGCGTGTCATTGCTGCGCGTGGCTGGAAGCTGCACGACCTTGAAGGTCTTGTAGGCTGGGTACGCATAGCCCAGCAGCAGCCTGCGCGGAGGTGTGGCGGAAGGGTGGTGGGCGCTAGCCAGGGGAAGAGCAACGGCGGCGCTGCTCGGCCCTGCCGCGGCGGCGGCGGCCCCAACTGGCGCTCTCGGCACATAGGGCATTTGCTCCCTGGTACGCCCCTGCTGGGCTGCCCTGGGGCCAGCTGCAGAGCGGGGCGGCAATGCTGGGAAACACCAGTCAGGCTCGCCGACCAAACACCCCAGGAGAAGACTCACAGGGCAATCTTGCAGGAAAAGTCCCCCAGCATGGTTCAGCCGTCGCAGTGCTCGCGACTCAACGCCACCAGTTGCGAGATTGGCGCCCCTCTCGCCCTCTGCACCCGACTGCGGACGAACACAACGGCCAGCAACGCAATTTGCGCGGGATTGCCGGGGATCTGGAGGTTGACTCTGCGGCGCCGCCATGCTGCTGCGCGCTGGGCTGGCCCCGCCCCGGCGCCCGCCGCCTGTGGCTTGCCAGGGGCCTGTCTCTCTGCAGCAGCGTGGCCACGCCCGGGCAGGCCAGGCTGAAACCCATCTGCCATAGCGGTGGCACCACGCCACACACCAAAGCTAACTGGCAACCAGCAAATTCCGTGCAGCACCCCCGCTGTCCGCCGCGCTCCCTGTCCCCCTGCTGTGTCGAACGAACTGGTCGTGCATGTTACAAGGCCCGTGGTATGACTACACAGAAATTCATGCAGCCAATCGTGTTGCACGAAAGAAGAGGGGTGAGTATGGGTCGTGCAAAGTAGGGGTGGGATATGCTGGGGGTCCCCACGGGTGCGTGGTGCATGGTCGGGTGAAAAGCAAGCAGTGGGAGAGTGGGGTTAAATGAAATTTTTGGGTGTGTGGAGAGTAGTAGGTATGTCCTGATGGCAACAGGAGGCAACGAGGGTACACAGGCATGCATGCGCGCCGGCGCCCGCTGAGCAACCACAGCTCGGCCCACAAAATGGACGGCACCGCCGGCCCCGGCCACCCGCGCTCGCGGCCAGCCTCACGCCTTGCGCTTCTGCGGAGTCAGCTGCCCGCCGCCGCCCGCGCCGCCGCCGCCGCCGTCGTCTCTTCTCGCGCCGTCGGCCGCGTGGCTGGCAGGCGCGCCGCCATCGCCGCCGCGCGGCTCGCCGCCACCGCCGCCGCCGCCCTGCTGCCCGCCCTCCTGCCGAGACGCGGCCGCGGCCGCCGCCAGCGCCGCTGACACGGCGGCCGAGTGCTGGCGCTGGGACTGCTCCCGGGCCAGCTGGCCGCCGCCGCCGCCGCCGCCGCCGCCTCGCTCCATCTGCATGATGGCTGCCGCCAGCGCCTCATCAGGCAGGTTGAAGCTTTCCAGCTTGCCCATGGTGCCGATGTTGAAGGAGGGGGCGCGCCCCGCCCCCGCCAGCAGCCCCTCCGGCCCCAGCAGCGACGACTGCGTCAGCAGCTGCTCCAGGTCGCCGCTCATCATGCCCTGCACGCACGCAGGCAGGCAGGCGCGCAGGCGGCACCGGTTGGCAGTCTGGCAGGACGGCACCGGTTGCAGGCTGGCAGGACGGCACGGCGACGGCGGGCGGGCGGGGGCTGGC
>NW_005435070.1:1024375-1028820 GCF_000147415.1 Chlorella variabilis | reverse complement strand
CCGGCTCGCTGCCCGGCCCGCTGCCAACCCTGCCAACCTAGACCAGCCCGGCGCAGGCCCCTCCCACACGCCCACCCCCGCCCCGCCTGCTCACAGGCAGTCGTGGCGGAAGACGAGCTGCAGGTCTCGCTGCTCCAGGGACATGCCCGTGTAGTCTGGCGGCGGCAGCGCCTGGATGCACTCCAGCGCCGCCTGCTGCAGCACCGCGGGTGCCACCGTGGGGTTCAGCCGCCCCGCAAAGGCCTGCGCGAACTGGAGGATGCGGGCGCGGGCATACTCCTGCAGGCGGCGGCGCGGGGGGCGCAGGCGGGCGGGTCACGCGGGCCGGGCAGCTCCCCACGGCCGGCGGGCTGCCGCCGCGAAGCTTCCTGCTGGCTGGCTCCGCACGGCTGCCCGCCCGTTCACGGCCTTGCACCCGCACATGCATTGAAACCCGTCGCTCTGCGGGGTCTCGCACGCAGCACACTGGACGGCCCCCAGTCTCCCACCTCGAGGGGTTTGGGCGGCGCCGACTGCAGCTCAGGAGGCACCCGCACTCCCCTGCGCTCCTCCATCGCTGTCATGGCCGTGTTGCAGGCCCCCTGGGGGGCTCACAGCCGGGCTAGCCGCAGAGGGGT
Source organism: Chlorella variabilis (assembly GCF_000147415.1). Classification (NCBI taxonomy): domain Eukaryota; kingdom Viridiplantae; phylum Chlorophyta; class Trebouxiophyceae; order Chlorellales; family Chlorellaceae; genus Chlorella; species Chlorella variabilis. The sequence goes on along the minus strand of NW_005435070.1, from coordinate 1,028,203 downwards.
GTCCAAACACGCTCGGCCCGGCCTGGCAGCGGCGGGACACGGGCGGAAACCGATCTCACTGGCTGCTTGGCGGGCACAGGGCGTGCCAGGAGCGCCAGGGGCCACGATCCCGCTGCTCTTGTCGATGCCCCCACGGCCGGCTCCCGACGGCCAGGACGTCTCAGGGCGGTTGAAAAATGGAGGTCAATGTGCCGCAGGCAGCTTGCAGAGGCCAGAGATTGCCGCGCCCCTGCCCTGAAGCTGTCCTCAAAGGGCAAAGGGCTGCCGTGGCAAGGCCGACCTTCCACCGCCCCTGGAGAGTTTGGGGGCGCCGGGAGGCATTGCATCTAGACTCACAGGTGGTACGTGCTGCCTCTGGAGGCTGTGTAAGCGCCGAGCGGCTCACAAGTGCCCTGGCTCGGAGCCATGGGAAGAGGGGAGGTGAGGCACCCCAGGGGCCTGCTCTATTCTGTCCCTGGCGGTATGCCAGTCGTTTAATAGGCGACGCTGGTATCGTTCCGATCGGTCGGTCGGTCGTGGGCTCGCTGCCTGACCCAACCAGCGCTCCACAGCAGCAGAGCAGCCCCTCACGGAATGTGTGATGCGGCGGGGATGGCTGCTGGGCAGCCTGGGGCCTGGCGGCGGCAGGCGGCGGCGGCACCACGCCTGCGACTGTGCCCCGCGCTCTTGCTTGTGCAGCTGCTCCGGCTGCAGCTGCAGCTGCAGCAGGCCTGCCTTGAAGATTCAGGCAGCATAATTTCGACGGCTGCGAGGCAGCAGTAGCTGCAGCGGTGGCGCGCCATCCCCTCCTGATGCCCCACTGATCCCCGCCGCTTCCCCGCCGTCTTTACCCCCCGCAGTCCAACAACAAGAAGCGCATCGGCGGCGAGGAGTGGCAGCGCAAGCTCAAGGATGTGCGGGTGCGCAAGGAGGACATGAACCGGGTGGTGATGAACTTTCTGGTGACAGAGGTGAGGCGGTGCGGGGTGCGCCGGGGGGGTGGGGGCCGCCTGCTGCGCTTCCCCGCGCGCTCCCGCTCGCGCCGCGCCGCCTCCTTGTGCGGGGGCAGCGCATCGTGCGCTTGCTCACCCAGCCCGGCGCTGCAGCCAGCCGCTCATGTGCGCGATCCCAGGCTCTCGATCCTTTCCATCTGTCGACCACTGCCCGCCGCCCCGCCTCCCCATGCGCCCCGCCCCCGGCAGGGCTACGTGGACGCGGCCCGCGTGTTTGAGCGCGAGTCTGGCACCGCGCCGGGTGTGGACCTCGACCAGATCACCGACCGCATGGACATACGCAAGGCGGTACAGAGCGGGGACGTGGAGCAGGCGCGTATGAGCGGCGCGGGGGCAGGCGCCCAGCCCGCCGCTGCCGCGCGCTGCCGCTGAGGCCTGGGCCCGGCGTGCAGCCTTCAAGCCGTGGCCGCCAGCCGCCTGCCGCCAGGGCTGCCCGCTGTGCTGCCCGCCTGCGTGCCTAGCCCTGGCCACGCCTCCGCGCCGCCTTGCCATGCCACCCCGGCCCTCCGCACTCCCACCCGCGCCCGCCCCGCAGGCCATTGAGCGCGTGAACGACCTGGACCCAGAGATCCTGGAGGAGCAGCAGGGGCTGTTCTTCCACCTGCAGCAGCAGCGCCTCATCGAGCTCATACGCCAGGGGCAGCTGCAGGAGGCACTGGAGTTTGCGCAGGCGCGGGCGGGGCGGAGGGGGGGCGGGCGGGGCTGCTGGGCGGGCCAGGGCGCCGCTCCTGCGTGCCCCCGCAGTGCCGCGACGCATGTGGTGTGGCCGCCTGCAAGCACCCCGGCCGAGCGCTGCTGTGTGCTGCCTGCGGTGGCGCCTGCCTGGAGGCGTGAAGCCCTGCCCTGCTTGGCCTGGGTGCAGGAGTATCTGGCGCCACGTGGCGAGGACCATCCGGAGCTCTTAGAGGAGCTAGGTGCGGCTGGGCTGCTGCCTGGGGGCCGCCTGCGGGGCTGGCTGGCTGCGGCAGCAACAGCAGGCCGGCGCCTGCTGCCCCCGGCCGCCGCCTCACGCATCCTGCGCCCGCCCCGCTGCTCCCCCGCGCCTGCAGAGCGCACGGTGGCGCTGCTGGTGTTTGAGGATGTGCGCAGCAGCCCTCTGGCCGATTTGATGGATGTGGCGCAGCGGCAGAAGACGGCCAGTGAGCTGAATGCCGCCATCCTGGCCAGCCAGTCGCAGGCGAGCAGGGAGCGTGGGGAGGCTGGCGGTCTGGTGGGGGCAGACAACAGAATGTATTTTGCTGACCGCTTGCGGTGCTGGTAGGGTCCTGGCGGCGGTGGCGGCAGGCGTGGCTCAGCAGCAGGCTGGCGGGAGTGTTTGCAGTGGAGAGCACTCGTCCCCCGATCTGTCCTCCCTGCTGCCTGTGTGCCGCCTGCCGCTCACGCCGCCGCGTCACGCTGCGCTGGCGCGCGCAGGAGGCGGAGCCCAAGCTTCCCAACCTGCTGAAGCTGCTGGTGTGGGCGCAGAAGCAGCTGGATGAGAAGGCGACCTACCCGCGGATAGAGAACCTGGTGACGGCAGAGCTCGTGGAGCCGCCGCCTGCCGACGACTGACGGCGGCGGTCACGCGGTCGGCGGCGCTGGCAGGGCCCCTGCGCCGTCCGGCATGTACCATTGGTGTCCACATGCATCATCAATCCATTGTAACACTATATCTGGGCTCCACGAGAGGTTTCCAGCGAGCGCTAGAAGGTACGAAGACGTGACCTGGCACAGTCCTCCGTCATGCACAAATGAGGCTTTGCACACCGCGCGAGAATTTGATCATTCACCACTCTGCAATTCCTGTCACCATCCGGCTTGACGACACTCCCAATTTGGCACCGACTGCGCACGAGCACTTGCCTGCCTGCCTGCGCCTGCCGCACCGACGCATTATATGGACGGTGCACACTCCATCGGGATGCACCGTGAGTTCTCCCGCGGTGGCGAGAAGCACAGCCGTGCACCCCCAGCCTTGCGTGCGCTGAACCGGGCGCTCCTCCGCCTGCAGGACAATTAGTCAAGTCATCCAGAGCCTTCACGATGCTCGCACGCGCAGCCACCCCGCGCCTGACAGCGGGTGGGCGCAGCGGCGGCGCGGCGGCGGCCTCCGCCGTGCCACGCCTGCCCGCCGCCAGCGGCGTGTCTGCATGCAGCCCCTTCCGCAGGCTGCACACCCTGCCCGCCGCAGCGGTGGCGACTAGCAAGCTGTGGCACGGCGACAGCTTCAGCCGGCACGCGGTGCTAGCCCCGAGGTGAGGCGGCGGCGGCGCGGCCGGTGCGCGGCGCCGCGCACGAGGCAGGAGCCGCTCCCAGGCCACACTGCTGCAGCTGCCTTGGCCAGGCAGGCAGCGGGCTCAACGCACACCCACTTCCCGTCCCACCCTCGCAGGCCTGCCCCCCACCGGCAGCTGGCGCGCACGGTCGCGCAGGCTGCGGGGCAGCAGGGCGGCGGCAAGCGCATCAGCCAGAGCGACTTCACTGAAAAGGCGTGGGAGGCCATCATCTCCGCCCCCGAGGTCGCCCGCGGCTACAGCCAGCAGATTGTGGAGACGGAGCACCTGTTCAAGGCGCTGCTGGAGCAGCCCAACGGCCTGGCGCGCCGCATCCTGTCCAAGGCGGGCGCCAACCCCACACAGGTGAGACAGGCAGGCAGGCAGGCAAGGCAGGTGCCGCCAGCGGGCAGCCGGCTGGGGATGGGGAGGGTGGGGAGCGCGGGACGGGGACAGCTGAGACAAGCGGAGGCGGGCGGGAGGGAAGGTTGCTGGGCAGCACGCCAGCAGCTCCCGCACGCCTGCCGCCCGCTACAGCCCTCTGCCGCAGCGCTCTGCAGCCGTTCACCCAGCCCTGGGCCGGC
>NW_005435070.1:1023958-1024325 GCF_000147415.1 Chlorella variabilis | reverse complement strand
CTGGTCAACCGCGCCGAGGAGCTGAAGCAGCGGTGGCAGGCCCAGGTGAGGAGGGCGCCAGAGGGAGCCAGAGGGAGCCCAGGGGAGCAAGGCCCCCAGGAGGCTTGAGCGGGGGGCACCCCGCCTGTTTGCGTCCCGTGCCACCAGCAAGCGTTCCGCTTCACCCCCCCCCCCCCCCGCCAGCCTCTGCTCTCTGCCTTTTCCCACGGCCTCCCGCCCACCCCGCCAGCTCCTGCTCCCTCCCTCCCTCCCTCCATCCATCCATCCCCCTGCCCGGCAGTATGTGAGCGTGGAGGAGCTGGTGGCGGCGATGGCGGATGACGCGCGGTTTGGGGAGGCGCTGTTCCGTGAGATTGGCGTGACGCGG
>NW_005435070.1:1018350-1023701 GCF_000147415.1 Chlorella variabilis | reverse complement strand
CGCCAGGGGCGCGGCACCGGCACTGATCTGCGCCGGCCTCGCCAGACTCTCCGCACCGCCCGCCCCCCGCTCCCTCCCCAGCGCTGCTTTGCTTGTACCCCTCTGCATCATACATGCATGCGCCGCGCTGACCGCACGATGCGCGTACCCCTCACCCCCCCTGCTTTCTCCCGCCTCCTTCCCTTTCCTTTCCTCCCCGCAGCGTGCAGGACCAGAACCCTGAGGGCAAGTACGAGGCTTTGACCAAGTACGGGCGGGACTTGACGCAGGCGGCGCGGGAGGGCAAGCTGGACCCAGTGATCGGCAGGTGGGCGGTGGGTTGGGGTTGGGGGCTGCGCAGCGCAGCCTGCTGAGGCTGAGGCTGAGGCCGCAGCCTGCAGCGGAGGGAGGGGGGCAGAGCAGCTGGGGGCAGGGCATCCGGGGCCAGGACAGCCGGGGGCAGGACCGCGGGGGGGCAGGACAGCGGGGGGCAGGGGCTGGCAGACGGGGCGAGAGGGCAGAGCTGGGCTCGGGATGGAGGGAGGAAAGCGCGCGGCCGGCAGCTGCCCATGCCGCTCCCACGGGCGCCACCCTCCCAGCCCTGCTGCCTTCTCGCCCGCTCACCGCCGCCGCCTGCGCCGCCGTGCCTGCCAACTGCGCTGGCGCCGGCGCGTGGCTGCAGGGACGACGAGGTGCGGCGCGCCATCCAGATATTGTCCCGCCGCACCAAGAACAACCCGGTGCTGATCGGCGAGCCCGGCGTGGGCAAGACGGCGGTGGCTGAGGGTCTGGCGCAGCGCATCGTGGCGGGGGACGTTCCCGCCTCGCTGCAGGTTAGTCGGTCGGTCGGTCGGTCGGTTTCCAGCGCTGCAGCAGCCATGGTGGTGCCACAGATGCGCCACTTCAGACACCGTTTTTGAAGTTGAGAATGGGAGTTAAAAATGGGAGGGGAAGAGCCGGGAGGAAGCAACAGCAAGGCCAAAAAAGCCAACCACCAGAAGCATTTGCCGCGCTGCAGGGCCGCGCGCTCATCGCGCTGGACATCGGCGCCCTGGTGGCGGGCGCCAAGTACCGCGGCGAGTTTGAGGAGCGGCTCAAGGCGGTGATCAAGGAGGTGCAGGACTCGCAGGGGCAGATCGTGCTGTTCATCGACGGTGAGGACGCGCTGGTCATTGACGGGGTGGGGCTGGGGCTGGGCGTGGGGCTGGGGGTGGGACTGGGTATGGGGTGTGGTGGCTGGAGGGCTGGCTGGCTGGAGGGCTGGCTGGCGCACGGGGTGGGCAGGCCTGGGCAGCCAGACCAGCCAGGGCGCTTGCCTCTGCCCCGCCCCTCGCGCCCGCCCCTCCTTTGTACTGCTTCTTCTGCCGCGGCCCTGGTTGCCTCACCCGCCTGCATCCCCGCCCCTGCCGCCTGCGCCTGCGCCACCCAACTGCAGAGATCCACAACATCGTGGGCGCGGGCAAGAGCGACGGCGCCATGGATGCCTCCAACCTGCTCAAGCCGATGCTGGCTCGCGGGGAGCTGCGGTGCATCGGGGCCACCACGCTGGACGAGTACAGGCAGTACATCGAGAAGGACCCGGCGCTGGAGAGGTGGGGCCCCCGTACCGCTTACAGTACCGCTGACCGTACCACCGGTTGTACCGCGGGCTGGCTGCCGCGCGTGCTGCTGCCGCCGTTGGACACAGCGCAGCGCCCGCAGCGCTCCCTGCCTGCCTGCCGTGCACGCACACCTCACCGGCTCCTGTCCCCTGCTGCCCTCCCCCTCCCGCAGGCGCTTCCAGCAGGTCTACGTGGACCAGCCCTCGGTGACAGACACCATCTCCATCCTACGCGGCCTGCGCGAGCGCTACGAGCTGCACCACGGCGTCAAGATCTCCGACTCGGCGCTGGTAGAGGCGGCGGTGCTGAGCGACCGATACATCGCAGACCGCTTCCTGCCGGGTGGGTGGCCGGCGGCGGCAGGCTGGGTGCGGCGTGCTGTGTGTGCTGTGTGTGCTGGGGCGTGCTGGGCCGTGCCCATGGGCCTGTTCTACCAGCCGCGCCGCCCCCACTTGGCTCCCTTCTCCCCGGCCGCCCATCCACCCTCGCAACCGCCACCACCACCACTCAACCGCCACCACCACCACCACCCAGCCGCCCCCTGCCACCCCTTGCTGCGCCCCCTCCCCCTCTTCCCGCAGACAAGGCGATCGACCTGGTTGATGAGGCGGCTGCCAAGCTGAAGATGGAGATCACCAGCAAGCCGCTGGCTCTGGACGAGGTGGACCGCAAGGTGCTGCAGCTGGAGATGGAGCGGCTGAGCCTGGTGAAGGCGGCCGACACGGACCGCGGCGCACGGCAGCGCCTGGCGGGCCTCGACTCCCAGCTGGCGGCGCTCAAGGAGCAGCAGGCGGAGCTGAATGCGATGTGGGAGGAGGAGCGGGACGAGATGAGCAAGGTGCAGCAGCTTAAGGGCGAGATCGACCGAGTGAACATCGAGATACAGGTGGGCGGGCGGGCGGGGACAGGGCGCGGGCGGGAAGAGGGCGCGGGCGGGGAGAGGGCGCGGGTGGCGGCAGCCGGCTCCCGGGCGGGCAGGGGGACTGCATGGGAGGGGCCATCTGCCGCTGGCCCCAGAGGGGCAGGGGGGAGCAGCCAGCGGGCTGCCCGATGCCTGCCTGCATGGCCTGCATGGCCTGCCACCCCCTCACCCTCACGCCCCCTGCCTGCCTCCCTGCCTCCCTGCCTCCCTCCCTACCTGCCCCTGCCTCCCCGCAGGCCGCCGAGCGCGACTACGACCTCAACCGCGCCGCTGAGCTCAAGTACGGCACGCTGCTGGAGCTGCAGAAGCAGCTGGTGGCGGCGGAGCAGCAGCTGGACCAGGCTGAGTCGGTGAGAGGGCGGCAGCTGCAGCCCTGCAGGGTGGAGAGAGAGAGTGTGTGTGGGTGTGGGTGTGTAAGGGGGGACCAGGGCCGGGGGCGGTTTGTGGTTGGAGGCTGGAGGGTGGAGGCGCCAGCTGCAGGCGCGAGCAGGCCGCGCCGCCGTGGGGACGACCCCCCATGGGGTGGTGACGCGGCGCCGCCTCGCATGCCCGGCGCAGCCGGCTGCCCCCCCCATCTGCCAGCCATCCGCTGTGCCACTCTGCTGGCCGCCTGCCTCACCTGCCTGCCTCCACGCCCGCCTCACCCGCCCGCCTCCCCGCCCTGCCCCGGCCTGCCCCTCTGCAGACCAACCGCATGCTTCACAGCGAGGTGACGCAGGAGGACATTGCAGAGATTGTGTCCAAGTGGACCGGCATCCCGGTCTCCTCCCTCAAGGCCAGGTGAGGCGCTGGCGCTGCGCGGCGGGCGGCAGGCGCACGCCGCGCCTCGCTGGGCGTGCACGTAGCTGGCTGGCCGGCGCGCGGCGGGCCGGGTGGCCCGTTGCGCCGCTGCCGTGCGGCGCATCACGGCGAGCGCACTCTGGCACGGCAGATGCTGACTATGTGCCCGCCTGCCTGCACTTTGACATGCCGACCCACCCCGCCGCTGCCGCCCCGCCTGCCGCAGCGAGCGCGAGAAGCTGCTGCACCTGGCCGACGAGCTTCACAGGCGGGTGATTGGGCAGGAGGAGGCGGTGGAGGCAGTGGCCGACGCCATCCAGCGCTCGCGGGCCGGCCTGCTGGACCCCAACCGCCGCATAGTCTCCTCCTTGTTCTTCGTGCGCCCGGGCGGGGGGGGCAAGAAAGAGCTCGAGGAGGCGGTGAGTTGGAAGGCAGGCAGGCAGCCGGGGTGGGGCGGGGGACGGCCTGGCAGACTCGCGCCGCCGGTTTGCCGCTCGTCAGCCCCGCCCCACCCTTGCGTTTTGCGGCCAGCCCACCGTGCCGCGCCGCTGACCCGCGCCACCTGTACCGCCCTCGCGTACCGCCTCCATGTACCGCAGCTGGCGGAATACATGTTTGACACCGAGGCCGCCATCGTGCGGCTGGACATGAGCGAGTACATGGAGAAGCACACTGTCAGCCGCCTGATCGGCGCGCCCCCGGGCTACGTCGGTTACGAGGAGGGAGGACAGCTGACGGAGGCGGTGAGGTGAGGCCCGGGAGGGGGCTGGGGCGGCGGCCGCGCGGCCTCCTCGGCAGCGCGTGTGGGGGCAGGGAGGCCTGCTCTGGTGCGCGCGTGTGTGGAGAGGCAGGCGCGGGATGCGGCGTGAGCAGGCGGCGGGGCGGGGAAGTGGCCTGCACGTCCCCCTGCTGCGCCCGCTGCGGCTGGCGGCGCACGCCCGCGCGCCCGCCCTGCCAGCCGCCAGCCGCCCTACCCCCGCCTCCCTTCCCGCCGCCCTGCCCCCGCCGGCCCTTGACTCTGCCGCCGCCTCTGCCCCTGCCCCTGCTCCTGCTGCCCGCAGGCGGCGCCCCTACGCCGTCATTCTGTTCGATGAGGTGGAGAAGGCGCACGGCGACGTGTTCAACATCCTGCTGCAGATACTGGATGACGGCCGTGTGACAGACGCGCAGGTTGGGCGCCTGCGCCAGCGCCAGCCGGGCGCGCCTGCCGCGGGCTGGGCTGTGGGCCCATGCAGCGCCCGCTCATGCCGCGCTGGCCGCCGTGCACGCCCCTGCCTGGGTGCTGCTGCTCGCTGCCCGCCCCCAGCCCACCGCCAGCCTTGCGAGCCTTGCGCACCCCTGCCTGCCGGCCTCCCTTGCACACCCCTGCCTGCATGCATGCATGCCCGCCTGCCCGCCTGCCGCTCCACCCCATCCTTTTCCCCTCCCCGCTGCGCCGCAGGGGCGGGTGGTCAACTTCAAGAACGCCGTCATCATCCTCACCTCCAACATCGGCTCCGCCACCATCCTCGAGTCGATGAGCCACGGCGATTTTGAGAGCATGAAGAACCAGGTCACGCAGCAGGTGGGCGGGGAGGCGAGCAGCCACCCCTGCCTCCCCGTCGGCTCGCGCGGGGCGGGGGCGACCCGCTGCCTGCTCCGGGCTCCGCCTCGCGCGGCCGCCCCTCGGCCTGGGTGCCTCCCCGTCTCCCCACCCTTCCCCGCCACCTCCCACCCACGCCGATGTGCCCCGCACTAGCGCACGCGCTCTCGCATCTGACACCCCCCACCCCCCACCCACCCCCCCACCGACACCCCCGCAGGTGCGTATGCACTTCCGCCCCGAGTTCATCAACCGCATCGATGAGTTCATCGTGTTCCAGGGGCTGCGCCGCGAGCAGATCAAGAGCATCGTGCAGCTCCAGGCGCGGCGCGTGGAGAAGCGGCTGGCGGAGAAGAAGATGCGGATGGAGCTGCAGGAGTCGGGTGAGGGGTCAGGGGGGAGAGTGGGCTACCGGGGTGGGGCGGTGGTGGTGGTGGTGCAGCCTGGGTGGAGCGGCGGGGGCCGGACCGGCTGCCACGTGCAACAT
>NW_005435070.1:1010746-1018300 GCF_000147415.1 Chlorella variabilis | reverse complement strand
TGTAGGCGCCCGGCCCGCGCTGCGCCTGTCGCCGTGTGAGCCTGCAACAGAACACGCTTGCCACCCATCCTTCTCTCGCCTCTGCGCGCCTTGTTGTTTCGCCCCCTCCCTGGCTGCTCTCCCCGGCCCCTCCTGCCCTCCAACTCTGCACGCTCCCCTCCCCAACCTGCAGCGGTGGAGTACCTGGCGACGCGCGGCTACGACCCCGCCTTTGGCGCCCGCCCCGTGAAGCGCGTGGTGCAGCAGGAGCTGGAGACGGCGCTGGCTAAGGGCATCCTGCGCGGCGACTTTGCGGTGGGTGGGGTGAGCTGGGGCGGTGTGGGTGGCATGGCTGGCGGCTGGGCTGCCGCCCTGGGCGGCGGGTGAGCGACATGGATGCCGACGGCGCCGCTTCCGGCCCGCTGCGCTGCCCGCTGCAGGAGGAGGACACGGTGGTTGTGGAGGCCCCCGGCGGCGCCTCTGCCACCCACCTGGTTGTGCGGTGCAAGGGGGGCAGCGGCGCCGAGGTTGACCAAGGCGCCAACCCGGCGGAGCTGGCGGTGTGAGGTGGCTCCATTGTGCTTCTCTTCTGCTGCTACTATTTCATTCGCCGTTCGTTTCCAAGCACCACATTGTGTTCGACGATGCAAACAGCTGTAAAACAGTGTACATCGAAAGAGACAGGAATGGGTGGCTGGGGATGACCCCCAGCCAGTACCACACTGGCAGCGGAGCTGAGGACGAAGCTGCTCACCTCCCTGTCTATCTTGGCAACATTTAGCATTCCCGGGGGCTTTCACGCCTCCTGGTTTCTGTGCGGAAGGGGAGGGCAATCCCTGGCCTGACCAGCGCAAGCCGCAATACGGGCTGCCGGTGCTGGGACAAGCGGGCCTCTCTCTGCCCGACACAAGTGTGTGTGCCCTCCTCGTCCGGGGGGTCTCCTCCTCGCATGGGGAGGTCGTCGCTCGTGCTGAGCGGACCCGCCTGCTCCGCCTCTGCTTGTGGCGGCTTGCCCCTCGCTCGGGCTGCTCTACTACGGTCAACTTCGGTAAGACCCCTCTGCTGCTCCCCCGTCTCTTTCCCACATGGTTTTGTAGCGGCTGCCCCTCCTCTGGATCCCTCAGCAGCAGCAGGGGCTGATGCGGCGCTGCCGCCAGCCTCCTCCCCCCCCACCGCCAGGAGGCGGCCTGCGCCAGTGTTCGACGCTGCACCGGCGCCGTGGTGCATCACCCCCGTGATTCACGGAGACTCACCAGAATGCCCTGTGCCAGTGCATGCAGGCAATGGCCACTGGCAGCCAGCTGCTCATCTTCTGCCTGCTGGCCGCAGCGCTGGTGCAGCAAGGGGCGGCGCGCCACAATGTAAGCAGGTGAGTAGCACCGGCTTGAGGCTGGCCTGCTGCTGTTGAGTTGGGGCCCATCTCAAGGTCACGCACGCGGCCTGGCGCAATGCAGCGACCCGTCGCTCCTCATGCCATCACCGCTCAGCACATGGCCCCGCCCCTGCCTGCCTCCCTCCAGGCGCTATCTGGCTGGCGACGACAGAGTGCAGGCTGCCATCATCAATGGCGGGTTCGCAGACAGGGGCAGGTGCGGTGCTGCAGAAGGAGCCAGCGGCAAAGGTTTGGGCCAGCATGCCTGGCCACTGTTCTGCAATTTTGCTGTCCCATGCTCAGCCTGCCCGGCAGCATGCCAGTTGGCGCCCGCCGCCTCCTCCTTCATTTCCCCATGTTGCCACGTGTACCTGGACATGTGGCGACCGCATCAAGGAGCTGCCTGCAGATTTCCATGGATGGTTCAGCTGCGCAAGTCAGATGGCTTGCGCTCCGAGTTCTGTGGTGGCAGGTGAGGCTGGCTGGCCGTGCAGCCCTCGCTCCCTCACCGCCCCGCCCGCATGCAAACCGGCCGCACCTCAATTACTGGCAGCCACAATCCTTGCCCCACTACTCCCTCCCCTGCAGTTTAATCGCACCAAGCGTTGTGTTGACGGCTGCTCATGCAAGTCTCTTCAGCTGCGTGGGCCAGCTGCACTGAAACCCCATCCAGCAGGCCACCCGCCAGCTCACCCACCACTGGTCCTGCTGCCTGCAGTGCGCGTATGGGTGGACCCCGTCCCTCGGGGGGGGGGAGATCACCTGGAAGGACCACCATCAGGCGTTGCCGGTGGTGGGTCGCTTTCGCCGCCCGCCAGCATGCTGCCAGAAACGGTGCAGGCCTCCTCAGCACCAGCAACTTGCCCATGCGCCACCCCTCCGGCTGCCTGGCACCGCCTGCAGCTACGGGTGGGCGCATTTTGGCCGGACGTCCAGGCGGATGCCGCCCAGAACGACTTCCAGCGACGGCAGGCGGTGGCCACAATCGTGCATGCATCGTACCGGGCGAGACGCTATGACATTGCTCTGTTTCTTTTGGACGAGCCATCGAGCAATGCGCGCGTGTCGCTCGCCCCGAGTGAGTGCCTGCTGGTGTGTCGTGTGTGTGCACTCCCCACCCTGCATTGCCACTCCTGCATTGCCACCCCTGCATTGCCACTCCTGGGCTTGCCGGCGCATGAAAAGAAAAGAGGGAAGGTGACTGGTGGTGACGAGTGCTGTTTCTTGCAGGTGTGCCTGTCCCCCCGGTTCGTGTGGGGACATACCTGACGGCCATCGGCTGGGGGCAGGACAACGCAGAAGTCGACCTCCCCACGTATCCCGACAGGCTGAAGGAGGCGAGAGGCACACGCAGCCCCGCGTGTATGCCGCTCTCGAGTGGCATGGGGGCAGGGGAATGGGCAGCAAGCAGAGCTGCTTGTCATGATGTCGGCGGCCTATCAGTTCAACTCAAGTTGGGGGCTGCCGCGCCCAGGCCCACCGGTCTGCATATGCTGAACGCTTTCTCCCATGCAGACCCAGCTGGCCCTGCTCAGCGACGCCATGTGCCGAGACTTATTCGAAACGGAGGGCTACAGGCTGAACGTCCCGTTCTTTGAAAGCCACCTGTGCGCTGGTGCGAGCACACATCGTACCCTTACTCTGGACTCTGGGAACGCCACCTGCGCTCATGCGGAGGCATCAAGAACACACTTGCCCCTGATGCACTGTTTGCAGGCTTGCCAGTGGGCGACACCAGCACATGCAAGGGAGACAGCGGTGAGTGGGGGGCGCGGCAGCATGACCGCGGGCTGCGTTGCCGTGAGATTATAAGGGGGGGGGTGCCTGCTGGGTTTCCTTCTGCCCAGGCCTGCATACCGCCAGCCCGTATCTTGGTGCCCTTGCAGGTGGACCGCTGTTTCTCAAGGATGAGAACGCTCCAATAGATCCAAGCACAGACTTCCAGGCAAGCCAAGGCACAGCAGCAGAATCTTGCCTGTGCGCTCTGCTTGCGCCGCCGCCGGCACTGCTGCAGGTGATCGGAGGCATGCCGCCATCTGCCCGGCTTGCCACCCACGTATGTGCAAGTGCAGGTGGGGATAGTGTCCTATCATGTGGGCAAATGTAACGAAGGCCGGGTCCCTCATGTGTACACGAGCGTCGCCAAGCTGAGAGCCTGGATTGATGCCACCAGAACGGTGATGGCTGGCATGCGCTGCAAACACAGGGCCCTCAATTGTGCGTGCGGGAAGTCAGATTATGTTGTGCACCCGCAAGCTTGCCTTACAATCGCTCCCACATGATTGCTTCCCACCCCCCACATTATCTCCAGCTGCTGACCTCCCAGCTGCTCCCGCGAGTGGAAAGAGTTCAGACGCGTCTGGCGCTCAGTGTGATGGAAGAAGTCTGCAAGAACGCGCCAGGTGCTGATCCCAGTTGGGAGCTGTGCGTGCCAATGCGCTTGCGCCATCAATCCATCATGGCTGATCACATGTGCCCCCCCTCCCCAAGGTCTGCTCACGCGGCCTATCATAGCCGGGTGACTGTAACACATGGCTGCTCTGCCATGCATGCTTCGCTTGCAGGTTACGTGACGGCTGATGCATGTGTGCCGGGGTAAGCGTTAGCAGCAGGCCCACGGGCTGTGGTGCCTCTGTGGATGCCAGCTGCCACCACCTTCCAACCACAACCTGCCTGCCCGCCCTTCTGCAGTGAAGTAGGAGCAGGAGGCCTGAAGCTGGCTTTTGCTTACAATGGCCGCCAGCTGCAGCATCTCGACTTTTTTGTCGAGTCTGCCGAAGGAGATTTGCCAGATGGGAACCCAGGACGCTACATTCGGGTGAGGAGGCCCGCTGGTGACACCTTAATTAAACCCCTCCTGAATGTGACAGTTTGATTTTGATTGATCCACGAATGCATCCTGCCCAAAGCAGGTTCCAGGGCGAGGGACTGATCAGACCATCTGCAGGACCTACCTGACTACCAGCACCAGCTGCGCCAGCCCACGGCTGCTGTATGCTCCCGAGAGCGGGCGCATAGCGTGGCAGGTGGTCCTGCGGCCCAATGGGAAGTACCGCATTTTCTTCCAGGTGGGTCCGGCCTGAGCTGGCACCCGGGCGGCCTACGTGCCTGGCCCACCCGCACGGCTGCTTGCAGCTGCAGGCACTAGCTTGCCTGCTTGGATGGCCATTACAGCTGCGCTGGCAGTCCTGGCAACTGCTGCACGCAGTGTGGGGTCCGTCGCGCGGCACCCCAGCCCTGGCTCCCACGCGATGCTCCGGAGCATGCATGCAGGCCTCCACATGCAAGATCTACCTGGCTGTCCCTCGAGTCATCATCGACACAGAGTGTGACGACCCAGCTGCGGCCACCTTTGAGCTCGTTACTGTCGCAGACAGCGCCAGACGCTTTGATGATGCCCACTATCTAGACTTCACTCTCCACCGGCCGCCGGGCATCCCGGGCGCACCCACCATCAGCACCATCCAGGTGTCACCTGCCAACCGCTTTGTGGTCACTCTGACCCCGTCTGGCGACATTGGAGCTAGTGAGGGGCGGCGTTGTTCTGACGCCGCTGCACATTCATTTTGCTGCCTGGCTGCTGCGCCGCCAACTGGGTGCAGTGATGGCATGGGCGGGTGCTATAGGATGCTGATCACGTCGTTGTCTGTGTGCAGCCTTTGAAGTAGAGGGCAAGCCATCAGGTGGCGGCGCCAGCATCAGGGTGGGGCCCGTAGCAGGGGAGAGCATCGGGGGGGGACAGGTAAGCCAGCTGCAGCCGGCAAGTACGGCCACTCGCTTGTCACCAGGATGGAGGCACCTTCATTCCGCCACCTGTTGTCCTCTCTGCTCATTGCCGCGATGCTGCTGCAGGTGCGCCTCACATTCGCCTCAGGTCCAGCACCTGGAGTATCATACACCTTCACTGCGTGGGCTGTGAACGAGGTGCATGTTGGTGAAATGGCCGTGCTCTGCGCGTTATGCATGCTGCAAGCGCCCACGCTTCCCTCCTGCGCAAGCTGCCTCGGCTGTGCAAATCCACCCAATCGCGTGTGTGCCCACCTCGTGCAGATTGTCAGGGTCAAGGCTATTCGGGAAGTGACAGTACAGTGAGCCCCGCTGCTGGCCCGCCTTTGTCTGCGCGGTGTGTACAGACAGCCCGACACCCTGGATGCTCCTTTTTTGTGTGTGCAGACCTCCCAGCAACCCCCGCATTGCCAGCGTGACGGCTGTTAACGGAGACCTTGTGGTGCGCCTCGCCTGCGACACCGGCGTTTTAGGTGAGGCGCTTGGCTCAGATGGCTAAGCCGCGGCTAAGAAAGGCCTTCTTTGAAGGCGCTGGAGCTAGTGTCCAAACCCTCCGAGAGGGCACAGGTTCGATTCCTCCCATGTCGAAACTTTGTGAGGACAAACGCGGCATAGCTGACCGGCTCAGCGCCAATCCAAGCCAATTCCTTCGGGAACGCCTAATAGAATCGCCAAGGCTTCGGCACAGGCCTCCCCGGGACCCATTCACTACTAGTGGGGGGTACTGCACTTGGCGCGTCGGGCAGATCAAATAATGGTCTAAAGCTAGACGTTAAAACCGGGAAGTTAAGCTTGTGGAGGCTCTTCCCCACCTTTACCTTTACCTTTTACCTGCACCGGTGCCTGCTACATTGTACATTCGCTGCGGTGTGACTTGCTGTTGTGGTCCGGATGTGGCTCGAGGTGCCCGGGAGGCAAGGTTGCACGTTCCTGTTTCATGTGCAGCGGTCAAGTGGGCTGTGACGGCCACGCCACTCGTGGGCGGGGGCGGCTCCCTTGCGGCTGGCCCCGCCGAGGCGTTGGATACGCGTGTGACACAGGCGAACTTCAGAGCCACTATTCCGGGGGTACCGCTGGCGGCAGACAGACGGTACCTTATCACCGCCACTCCCACCAACCCGGTCGGGCCTTTTGAGCCAGCCTTTTGAGCCGCGCCTGCCGCTGGGGCTACATCGTGCGTCTGCGCTGTTCCATACGCGGTGTTCCACACGGTGATGTGCCTTCCTGCAGACTGGCGCCGGGGAGCGGGTCAGGACGCTCTATCCCTCCAGGTACACGCATGCCTGGCAGATCGACCCCGCTGGGGCAGGGGGCCACTGCTGGTCTGTTCATGGGCCTGCCTGCCCCTCACCCCTCACACCCTGCCCCTCACACCCTGGGAAGCACTGTGTGCGCTGCTGCTGCTGCAGCATCCCTGTCCCGCTGATCACCGACCTGAAGCTGCGAGACGACGGGCTGCTGCAAGTGACGGTTGACCCGCCAGACAGGCTGGGTGAGCCGCGCACGCCGGTGGCTGTACCAGGCCGCACCTGCTTGCATGCGGCGTGGCTCACAACGCACCTGGTGCACCCATCCCCAGAGCGCCCTGTCCCACAATGCGTCGTGCTGTGTTTGTTGGTGGCGCAGTTGACTACCGGTACTTGGTGTTTTTCAATGGAGACTGGGACCCGGACCCTCCAAAATATCTGGGGGTGAAAGATCCAGATGATCCAGCTGGCACTCAGGTGGGACGTGCCGCCGGTGCAGCGTGGACCTCCGGCACGCGCGCTGCCGGGCCCAGTGCTGTCTCAGCAAGGGACCCCGCACCCCCTGCGCCACTGCAGAGGTTCCTCACGTTGCCAGCACCGGTTGCCAAAGATGTGGAGTCGACCATTGAAGTTTTTGCAACTTTTGTGAGTCGCCATGCGGAAGGGAGGGTATGCGAGAGGCGCTGCCCGATGCTCGCGGCTCCTTACTTCAAGTTGAAGTGGCCTGTCCCGCCGCGGGTGGCGTGCAGGAAGGCGCCGAAAGCGAGCGAAGCAACGTTGCCAAATTTGAGGTGAAGAGGTGAGGTGGCTGGCACCTCGCCTCTTCTGCGGAGTTCATCCCGCAGCACGCGCCGGCCTTGGGCACCCTTGCTGTGCCGCCGGCAGCAGCTGCCGATGCCAGCCGCTGCCCACCGGCACCGAATCCTGCGCTGCATGCTCCTGCAGCGATGGCGCATTCTGCGTGGATGGCGTGGTGGACCCACGAGCGCGGGCCGCCGCTCGGGGCGGCAAGCACGTGGCTGCGGCCCGCGCCGCTGCCGGCGGCTTTTGCACCATTGCCACACCCAAGTCGCCGCCGCCCCCCAGGTCACCCATGCCGCCAGTGCCCTGGTCCAGATGTTGCTGTGCTCAGTGTCAAGCGCTTGGTGCTGGTCCACCCCGGGCGCTGAC
>NW_005435070.1:919589-1010696 GCF_000147415.1 Chlorella variabilis | reverse complement strand
ATCGCGCCGCCTCCTGCCCGGCCACCCCCACCTGCCCGCCCGCCGCCTCCCAGGAAGTAGCAAACGGGAGGCGCACCGCACCAGCGCCTCATTGCATCAATGCCCAGCCGAGTGCCCCCAGCCGCTACCCACCCGCCCACAGACCCCGCCCCTTGTTTGCTGAAGACTGCCATTTTGTCCCCGTCCTTGCCATTTGCCCAGCACTGCAGGACACACTGCCGCCCTAATCCCCCATTTCATGCACCGATCCCCCCCTTCTCTTTCTTCTTTTCAGCTGCCTCACCCCCTGCCTCCTTTTGAGGGGGAGCCTGTAACCGCTAGCGTAAGCTCAGGCGGGCGCTGGGCTGGGTGGTCGCTCACAACGAGGAGGTGTGCAGGCACTGAGGCGTGAATAGAAATCATGGAGCGAGCGGGAGGGGCGTGTGTGTGTGTGTGTGTGTGTGTGTGTGTGCGTGTGTGTGGAGACGCTTCCGAGCTTGGCGAGCCGTCAGTCAGGAGAGAAGTGTGCAATTTGGGGTGCAGGCTTGGTGGCCATATCCGCCTACCCCACCAGCGCACAAGCGCCGCAGCAACTGGGCAGCTACACGCCGCCTCCGCCGCCTCCGCCGGCCTTGCCGCGGGGCTTGGGCTGGCGCGGGGCGGCGCCGCCGGCGCGGGGGGTGCCGCCGCCGCGCCCGCCTGGCGACCCCAGCGCTGCCTCCAGCTCCGCGGCGGGAAGGTAGCGCAGGGGGCCGGGCAGGCGGGCGTTGAGGGCCTCTGCCTCCTCTGCCGTCATCTGCCGCTCCCGCTGCAGCAGGTTGTCCCGCACCTTGGCGGAGGCGACGCGCTGGCGGCGCCCCGCGGCCGCCGCCGCCCCGCCGCTCCCGCCCTCGCCGCCGGCATCCGCCGGCGGCGGCACCGGTGGCGCTCCGGGCGCCGCGGGCAGCAGCGGCGCCGCGGCCGCGGCGGCGGGCAAGGCGGCGGCGGGCAGCGACGCATCCTCCGACCCCGCACGCTGCCGTTTGGCGCTGGCCGGGTGCGCGGCCGCGGCGGCGGCGCGCTTGGGCCGTCCGAGGCCGCCGCCGCCGCCCGCAGACGGCTGCGGCGAGACGGACATGGCGGTGGCTCCCGCTGCCGCCGCCGCCGCCGCCACCGCTGCATGAGGGGCGTGTCGTGGGGAGGGGCCCCTATCGGGGCCTCCCACCGGCATGCCACGCAGCACGGCAGGCTGCGCCGCCTGCAGCGCCGCCGCCACTGCGGGATCCATGCCGGCTAGCTGCGCCTGCTGGTGCGGGGGCAGGTGCATGGCCATGCCGGGCATCGCCCCAGCCGCGCCGGGAGGCCCAAACATGGCCGCCGCCACGTCGGCAGGCACCTGCGCCGCCGTCGCGCCGCCGCCCGGCACGCTCACCAGCATGCCCGCCGCCGTGGCCGGCAGCTGCTGCCCGCCGCCGTGCATCAGCTGCTGCCGCGGCGGCGGCGCCAGCTGCAGCGGCATGGCCAGGAAGGCCGCGGCGGCGGCGCCGGGCTGCATCTGGGGGCGAGGCAGGTGCATGGGCTGCTGCGGCTGCTGCTGCATCGCCTGCTGCTGCTGCTGCTGCTGCTGCATGAAGAACTGGTGCGGGGCAAACATGTCCACAGCAAACGAGGGGGCACCGTGCGCCTGCGGCATCGGCAGCATCTGCTGCTGCAGCGTCTGCTGCTGTTGCGCCTGCAGCTGCTGCTGCTGCTGCGCCTGCTGCTGCTGCTGCATCGCAGGTACCGCCTGCGTGTGCTGCTGCATGTGCGGCGGCGCCTGCAGCTGCGCCTGCACGTGGGGCGGCGGCATGAAGTGCACGCCGCCGCCTGCGGCCGCCGTCGGCAGCCCGCCCATCGCCGCCGCGGCCAGCATTGCCTGTTGCTGCTGCTGCTGCTGGTACTGCTGGTACTGCTGGGGCGGCATGGGAGGCTGGGGCAGGGGCATGGCAAACTGAGGCAGCTGCTGCATCTGCTCAGATGGCGGCGGAGTTACGCCTGGCTGCGCCGCCGGTGCCCCTCTCAGGGCTGCCGCCTCCTGCTGCTCCCGCTGGTGCTGGGCGGCGGCAGTGGCGGCCGCCGCCTCCGCCTCCGCCCGCCGCCGCTGCTGGGTGTGGTGCAGCCAGGCCAGCGCGGCCTGCGGGTCCTGCTGCCGCAGCTGCCACCACTCCTGCTGCTGCAGCGTCACCAGCTGCTTCTTCAGCCGCTCCCGCCGCTTAGTCACATCAATCAGCATGCTGCGGGCAGGGTGGCAGTGGTGGTGGTGGTGAGGTGCGAGTGGAGGGTGTCCGGAGGAGGGCGCAACCAACCGACGCAGGCAGGGGCCGTCCTGCGCCGACCGGCCCGGCCAATCGCGCCAGGAGTTGGCAACCCTGCATGCAAGCAGCTGCCCGCCCTCGCGCCGACCAGCGCCCTGCCCCCCAACCATGTTCCAACCCCGCCGCCCGCCGCGCACCGGCAGGTCTCCAGGTTGGCGCGCAGGGTGTACATCGTGTACCGCTCCCCCTCCTGCGCAGCCAGCGCCTGCTTGGCGGCCGACATTCGCTCGGCTGCCTTGGCCTTGCCCTCCTTCTGCGGCGCGGGCAGCAGGCAGCCGCAGCAGCAGGCGGGTCGGGCAGGGAGGCGGCAGGCGAGGGACGGATGCACAGGCACCAAGCAGGCTGGGAGCGGGCAGGCAGGGGAGAGGCGGGACGGAGGTGCAGCAGGGGTTGCCATATCAGCCTGGCAGCTGCGCATGGCTGCTGCACCGTCCAGCACGCGCCATCCATCACCCATCCATCGCCCCGCAAGGCGCGTCGCGGGGCGCCAGCCGCACCTGCTGCGCTGCCGCCACCTTCTCCAGCCGCTCCGCCAGCAGCCGCTCATCCCGGTCCTTCTGCGCCTTGCTGTGCAGCGCGCAGTACACGCGGTACTGCCAGGCCGACTTGCGGGCGGGGTCGGGTCGCACGGCTGCACAGACAGGCAGGCAGGCAGGCGCAGGGGGACCGCGGAGCGGGCAGGCAAAGGGTCGCTGTCGGCACGGCAGGCACAGGCCAGCCAGGGCAAAGCCAGAGCCTGGGGGCAGCGCAGCTGGAAAGCAACGCACGCTGAGGGCATGCCCGGGCATGCGGTGCATTGTAATATGAAAAGGGAAACAAATAAAGCGCCAGCGCGCGACGCCCACCTGTGTACAGGCCGATGTTGCGGGCGCAGAGGACGTGGAAGGCGGTGGGGCAGCCGCCGGGCTGCTGGCAGGCCAGGACGGCGCCGCCGGTGAGGCCGCAGATGGCGCACCGCCCCTCCCACCTGCGGCGGTCCGGCAGCGATGGGAGGCAAGGCAGGCAGGCAGGCAAGTCTGGCTCTCATCCTCCACGGGTGGCAGGCCGGCCAGCGAGCAGGGCATGGCGTGCCGCCTGTGGCGCAGACGGTTGCTTGCTGAGTGGCACACAATGCCCCCGGGCGCCCCCCCAGCGTCCCCACACCTCACCATCACACACGCACCCCCTCCACCTGTCCCCCCCAACCCACCACCAACCACCCACCAGCCAGCAGCCAGCCAGCCGCACGCCCCGCACCTCTCCGCCTTGACCTTGTCCAGCCCGCCCACATACTCCTGGCGCCCCGCGCCCGGCACCTCCCGCAGGCCGATGAAGGTCTCGGGGATCCACAGCGCGCAGGCCTGCGGTGTGTGTGCGGTGTGCGCCGCAGGGGCGAGGCGATGGTGGGCAGGCGGGCAGGTGGCGGTGGTGTGCGGGTGCTGGCAGGCGGTGGTGCACGAGGGCAGCGCTCGCACGGCCGACGCCCAGCAGCACCAAGGCCCCAGGCAAGAGAGGTGGGGACCCTTGGGGCCAAGCACTCACAGCAGGCTGCGCGCGCGCACGCTCACCGAGTGCACCCAGCGCCGCCCATCCTCTGCCTTCTTGAAGGCGCCGTACTTGATGGGGCAGAGGGCGCAGGAGCAGCTGCGAGAGCCGCCTTCCAGCGGTGCGCGGGTGGTCTCCCAGCTGGGCGGCCGGATGGCGGCCTGCGGGCGGCGGCAGGCAAGCAGGAGAGACACCCGGCATCAGCTCCCGGGCTGGCCGAGCCCTGCGCAGATCTTCCAATGGTAGCCTCTGGTAGCTGGCATTCGGGGACAGGAAGTGGAGGGGGCACAGGCCGTGCAGATGACTCTCTGTGTAAGGCCCAGCCGCCCCACTCACCGGCGCCACGCCCTGCGCCCGCAGCCGCTCCTCGTGCTCCCTGCACGGCTCGCACAGCCAGTCTCCCTCTGGCAGCACGCCGATGCCGTAGCAGTGCTGGTGCACTGCCACGTCGCATCGCTCACAAAATACAATAGGGTTGGGGGGCTCTGCGGCACGGGAGGCGAGGAGGCACGAGGAGCGCAGCCATGTGTGTGTGTGTGTGCTCAGGCAGGAAATCGACAGGAAGCCATGGGTGGAAACTGTGCCGGGCCTGAGGGGGCCTGAGGCTGCTGCATACGCGCCCTCAGCTGCGGCGCCAGCAGCAGCAGCAGCAGCAGCAACACAGGCGCGAGGGGCCACACGGCGGCGGCACCGCCAGCGGCGCCACACCTGAGCGCCCGTCGCCACACACGGCGCAGAAGGCCTCCTGTGTGCTGTTGTCCCGGTGTGCCAGCACATCATACAGCTCCTGCATTGGGGGGAGCACAGGTAGAAGCACGGAAGATAAGAATAAGCAGTGGGCACCACAAGCGGCGGCGGGCGCTGCAGGGCGGGAGGCCAGCAGGCACGGGAGCTCCTGGGACAGCGGCAGCCGGCCCTGCTGCTGTGCTGGGGCAAGAATCACGGGCGGAAGCAGAGCGCGGCATAGGCACAGCGTGCTATCAGGCAGCGGCGAAGAAGGGTGCCGCCCCAGGCAGGAGGCGGCAGCGGCTCACATTTGGCGCCAGCGTGTACTGCAGCGCGGGCGACCCCTCGCGCCCCTCCTCCTCGCCCTCGTACTCAGCCTGGTAGCTGCCGCGCTGCCGCCCCAGCACTGCGCCAGGGAAGCCACACCGCATGTTCCTGTCTGTGCACGCGCATGCATGTGTGCATGTGTGTGTGCGTGTAGTGGTGGGGCCGTGCCCAGCACCGCTGCACCTCATCAAGCTGCCCGCCGACCCGGGCCAGCCTGCTGCGCACCCTGCCTGCCCTCCCTCCCTCTCACCAGGCCGCGGCGAGGCCATAATGGATTGCTTCTTGGCCGCCTGCGCCTCGGCGTGCGCCTGCTCACGCCGCTGCCGGTGCTGCTGCCGCTTGATCTCCCGCACTTTCTGCACGGCGGCGGGCGCGGCTGGTATTTATGGAAAGCTGCAGGCGGGCAGGCTCTGGCCTTCCAGGCAGGCTGCGGCCCGCCGGGCCAACCATCACGGGGCGGGCTGCTGTGCCAGGCAAGCCCAGAGCCAGCCAGCCAGCTGTGCCGCACCAGGATCCAAGCCTTGACCTCCTCCTCCTCAGCCACCCGCTGCGCCGCCGCCGCCCGCCGCTCCTCCGCCTCCGCCAGCACCCCAGCCAGCGCGGGCACCAGCCTCGCCCGGTTGATGGCCGCCTGCTGCATCAGCTCGCTCTGCGGAGCGGCGGGGGACACAGGCGTGGCAGGTGAGCGCATCCGCCACCTCCACAACAGCCACACGCTGCCGTAGACCGATGCAAACAGCACACTCGGCTCTTCTAGTCCCACCTCCCGCCAACCAGGCCGCCATCCCAGGTGCCCCAGGAGCACCACACGCGCACACACACTGCCACGCACACACACTGCCACACACACACACTGCCCCCACCTGCAGCGCCAGCATCTCAGCCAGCACCTCATCCTCGGGCGCCGCCGCCAGCAGGCCCGGGCAGCGCTCCACGCTGCCGCGCCACTGCTCGGCGGCGGGCGCGTCGGGCTCGCCGCCCGCAATCAGCGCCGCCACAGCCTTGGCCACCGGATGCTGCGGCCCCGTCTCGCCCTCGGGCCTGGCGGCGGCCGTGCGGACGGCCTTCTTGGGCGGGCCTGTGGCGGAGCGGTGGCTGCTCTTCTTTCCAGCCAGCAGAGCGTAGTTGCTGACGCCGCGGGCGCGGCCGCCGGGGCGCGCTGGCGCGCTGCCGCCGGCCCCGCCCGCCGCCGGCGACGCCGGCGGCCCCTCGCCGCCGCCGGCTCCCAGCCCGCCGCCGTCGCCGGGCGTGGCTGTGCCTGCTGCTGCTGGGTCGGCAGAGCCGTCCTCTAAGCTACCCAGGCCGGCCATGTCAGCTGCGCCCGCCGCCTCGCCCTCGCCAGCTGCCGCGCTCCCAGGCAGCTGCTGCTGCTGCTCCGGCAGGCTTGGGAGGTCAGCCGCAGAGGGGACCTCTGGCAGCGGCGCTACAGAGCCAGGGGTGGCGGTCAGCAGCGAGACGCCGGGGGGGGCAGCCTCGCCGGGCGCCGGCCCTGCCGCGCCGTCGGGGTCGCCGCCGTCTGCGCTCGCGCCGCCCTCGGCCGCGGCAGGCGCGGCCGCCTCCTGGCCTGCGGTTGCCTGCCTGCTGGCAGCCAGCACCTCTGGAGCCGGCACCTCCACCGCCTGCTGCATGGTGTGTGGCTGCACAGCGTGACGCAGCACGAGCTCCGTGTAGGGGTGCAGGTAAGCCGCCGTTGCCAGCCGAGCCTCCGGGAGCTCTGCTGCTGGCACGCCCTCGGCCGCCGCCGCCGTCTCCTCGCCAGGCGCCTCCTGCTCCTGCCTGCCGCCGGCTGCCGCACGGGCCGCTGCCGCTGCGTCCCTGCCAGCGGCCTCCCTGCCAGCCTGCTCCAGCGTCTGTGCCCACGGGGGCAGCACCCGCAGGCTGCACCCCAGCTCATCCGCCAGCGGCGCCAGCCGCTGCCGCAGCCACTCCTGCATGCCGGCGCGGCTGGCGGCATCCAGCTCGCCGGCGCCGCCGTTGCTGCTGGCGCCAGACTGGAGCCTGGCGAGGGACGCCTGCACCGCCGCATCGCCATCTGCCGACAGCGGCTCCAGGCCCCCCAGCTGCATCAGCTCCGCCAGCTGCAGCAGGCGGGGGGAGGGGGAGGGGCAGCTTGCTACCGTCACCACTGGTGAAACCCCATTAAGGGAAAGGCTGCGCCGTGCTTTTGGGCGCCAATGGCGGCACAGACAGGTGGGCACAGGCACACAGCCGGTCGACCCCATCGAAAGCGCCACCCCGTGCACAGCTGGCCAGCCCCCAGCCACGCCGCCCCACCTGCTGCACCAGCATCGCCAGCCGCTGCTCCGGCAGCACATCCAGCAGCTGCCCGGCGGGGGCTCCGCTGGAGGTGGTGGGAACGACCGCCATGGCGCGCGCCGCCGCGGCCGCCGCCGCCGCCTCGGCCTGCTCGGCCACCGTGGCCGCTGCCGCCGCCTGCGCCTCCAGGTGCTCCTGCCGCCGCAGCTCCTCCTCCTTGCAGTGCCGCGAAACCAGGCGGCTGCTGCGCCGCTGCGGGCAGGGCGGCGTGGCACACCACGGCAGGCAATCGGGCGAGGGTGGTGGGTGGAGGGCAGGGCAGTCGTGGGGAAGGCAAGCAAGGCAAGGTGCTTCAGGCTGGGCTGCCAGGCGGGAGAGGCAGGGCTCCGCTCCCCGGCAGCACAACCATGCTGGTGTGCAGCGCCACGGGGCAGCTTGCACACACAAGCCTCCTCCTTCCTGGCCAGCCGAGAAGACAGCCCCCCCCCACACACACACACGCGCGCACACCTCTGCGTCTGGGCTGCCGTCGAGGCCGCCCGAGGGCCGCGAGTCGACTGCTCCTGTGTCCCACTCACTGCCGCCGCGCGTGGCCGCCGCCACTGCGGCGGCCCGCGCCGCCTCTGCGGCCGCCTTGGCCTGCGCGTGCCGCCGCTGCTGCTGCTGCTCGTCCTCCAGGCGGCGCCCGCAGGGCGGCACCTTGAGCGCCGGGTCGTCCCGAGGGTCCAGCAGCATGGGCAGCAGGCCCCGCAGGTCTTCTTGGTTGAAGTCCCGGAAATAGTCCTGGCAGGGGAGGGGACAGAGGGGGAGGCGGGGGCGGGAAACGGCATGTGGGTGCTGCACGACGGACGAGGGCAGGGAGCGAGGAAGCAGCCGATGGTGCCACGGCGGGCCCCGGGCCCGCGCCGCGCGGGGGGACGGCAGCGGCTGCGGCTGCGCGGGCAGCCTGCCGGCGGGGCAGCCCCGGGCGGTACCTCGATGTACATCCAAAAGGCGGAGGGGTCGCCGCCACCCGCCCGAGCCCCCGGGAAGTGCGATTCGGACGGCGAGTGTGGCGCGCCGCTCTTGGACTTGCTCTTCTGCTTGCTCTGCGCCACCTTCTTCTTGTTCTCCTCCAGCCGCACGTGCACCACCGAAACGGCGTCCTGCATCGTGCTGGGGTAGAGGCGCGAGAGGTCCTTGGGCGGCAGCGCCTTGCCTGCCGCCACCGCCGCCGCCCGCACGTCCCGCCCCGCCGTGAGCGCCTCCTCGAAGGTGGCATCCTCTCCGACCAGCCATTGCACGGCCTCCAGGGCGCTCATGGCCGCAACAGCCGACGCAGGAGGGGTTTTTGGGCAACAAGCAGCTGGGCGCCGTCGGCGCCTAGAATTGCTGCAAATATGATCTTCAGCAAACTGCCGCCACTGAGAATTCAAGCGCGAAGGGCCGCAGGCCGCAGGAAACAGCTCCGATGGACATCACGCCCGCCACTCGCGCTGCCGCGCTCCACCGTTTCCCTAGGTTGAAAGGCATCGTTTTCGAGCATCGCAGCACGTTTTCGAGCGCCCGGCAATGAAACGCAGTACGGGCTGGAGTACCGCACTGCCCAAACAACGCCCACAGGGGCTGTGCTCATTGCCAACTGCGCCAACTTTCTTCGTAAAGCACTAGATCGCATCTTGGCCACGTTGCCTCCTTCGTGCACGCCGCCTTTCGACGACGCGTTTTCGCCTTCCTGCTCCTGCTTCCGCGTAAGCGCTGCCGCAGGTGCCAAACAGCCAGTGCAGGTCGCACATTGCAACCCCCAGCCGAAACTCACAGCAGCACCACACCCGCAGCCGTCAGGCAGCGCCAGGCGGCGAAGCGGTGGTGGCGGCCGTGCTGCGAAGCGCCCTCCCTTCCGCATCTCCCTGAGCGGGCGAGATGGGGTGCAAGCCCATCTGCAGCGTTCCAGTCAAGTTCTCCCAATACCTGTACTTCGTCGGCTTCCTGCTGACGGCCATCTCCAGCTGGCTGCTGCGGGACTATGGCGGCAGCGCGCTGGACTGGAGCCCGCTCAACGAGGCGCGTGCAACAGGGGCCCGGACGGGACCCAGCCAGCCCATCGCCGACAGCAGTCGGGTTCCGCCTGCCGCCGTGGCAACCGCCGCCCCTCCCGCGCCTCCCCCTGCCCCTTGCCGCAGTGTGTGGACCCCTCCGACCCGCAGTCCACCGCCTGCCTTGGGCAGCAGGCCGCGATGCGCATCTCCTTTGGCACCTTCCTCTTCTTTGCCCTGCACCTGGTGCTGCTGCTGGGCGTCACCGCCAGCTCCAACCCGCGCCTGGCCCTGCACACAGCCTACTGGCCCCTCAAGTGAGGCCGGCTGCGCCAGGCAGCGTGCACGCCGCCGCTCCTCGTGCCCCCTGCTGTCGCCTCGCCTGCCCCCGCTTGCCCCCCGACCGGCGGGCGGCCCCGCTGCCGCATGTTCCTGCTCTGGGGCGGCCTCATAGGCGCCTGCTTCGCCATGGACAACACCTCGGTCAACGGCTTTGGCCAGGCAGCCCGAGTCTTCTCCGGAATCTTCATCGTCCTGCAGGTGGGCCGCGCTTTGGAAAGGTGGGCCGCCGACGCGGCACGGGGCGCAGGGCCGAGCGCCAGCTGCAGGCCGTCGCCATGCTGTGCAGCGCGCGCCTGCTGCTGTCGCGTGCGGGCTCTCTCCCTTGCTCCTCACCGTGCCTGCCTGCCTGCGTGCCGCTCCCCAAATGCAGCTAGTCATCATCCTCGAGTTTGTGTATGTGGTGAACGAGTGGCTGCTGGAGCGCGAGAAGTGCGCCTTCACGCTGGTGGTGGCCACGCTCCTGATGATTGCCGGCTCCTTTGTGGGCATCGGCTTCCTGTACCATGTGCGTGCTGCCCCGCCCGGCCGCCCTCTGGGGCAAGGCGCCTTGGCGCACAGCTGCCCGCATGCAGCCCCGGCGGCAAAGCCGTGCGCGTCGCGGCCAGGACGCAGCGCCGCCTTGCTGGCGCCGCCACGGCCGCCCGCACCCGCGCCCGGTTGCTCACCCGCGCCACGCACGGGCGTGCCGCCTGCCCCGTCCTCCCTCCCTTGCCCGCAGTACTATGCGCCCTCCTCCTCCTGCAGCCTCAACATCTGGTTCATCACATCAGCCATCCTGTTCTTCCTCGTCTACGCGGGCATCTCCGTGTCCCCGCTGCGCCACGACAGCGCAGGCCTGTTCACCTCTGCCGCCGTCTACGCCTACGTCACATACTACGTCTGGTCGGCGCTCAACAGCGAGCCCGCGGACGACGCGTGCGCCGCCACCTCGGCCGGCGCCAACAAGACCATCCAGATCATCGGCTTTGTGCTGGCCATCCTGGCGGTGCGCCCCCGTGGAACCACGCTGCCGCGCTGCTGCGGCGCGCAAGCGCCGAGCGTGCGGCGTCGGCTGGCGGGGGCTGGTGCTGCGAGCCAGCTCATCCTCGCGCACCTGGCACCGGCTGTCGGTGCCTGCCGGACGGCCATTCGACCCGACAGCCTCCTCCTCCTTCTCCTACCCTCCCTCCCTGCACTGCAGCTGGGCTTCAGCACCATGAGCAGCGGCGTGAGCAGCCAGGCATTCGACCTGGCCAAGGGCACCGGCACCGACGACGAGCAGCTGCCCTACCGACCCGACTTTTGTGAGGCGCTGCCTGCTGTGCACGCTGTGCACCTGGGGCGTAGTGCAGTGCGCGCTCTCGCTTGCAAGAACACCTCGGGCGTCGGAAATGCCGTGCAGCTGCTGGGGCCGTCTGCTGGGGCTTGGGCGTGTGTGCCAGGCATCGCCCTGGCCCCGTAGTGGCATTGAGCATTCCGCTGCTGCCTTCTTGGACTGCCTGCCTGCCTGCACACAGTCCACCTGATGTTCATGCTGGCCGCCTGCTACATGCTGATGCTGTTTGTCGGGTGGGACCTCGCGGGCAGCGGCGGCGACTTCAACCTGGACCAAGGTGGGCCGCCTGCTGCCCTGCTCTCTGTGCCCGCCCGCCCGCCGCCACGCCCAGCTCGCCTGCCCAGCGCTGCACTGACACAACCACAAATGTGTTCGTTGTGTGCGCGGTTGTGTTTGGGGGCAGGCTGGGGCTCCACCTGGGTCAAGATGGCGGCCAGCTGGCTGTGCGCCGCGCTCTACACCTGGAGCCTGGTGGCGCACCGCGTGCTGAGCGGCCGCGAGTTCTAGCTGGCGCGGAGAGGGCGCTGCAGCGGCAGCGGCAGCGCCGGCGTGCTGCCCGTCCCAGCTGGGAAGCCCGGACGCCTCCCTCTGCCTGACCTGCCCATCAGAGCAATTGGTCCACTCCTCTCCTGGCCGCCGCACCCTCTGTTCTACTGCCTCCTCCTCCTCCTATGGAACACCGCATGTATCCTGAGAAGAGGCTGTACCAATGGCTGAGACGCGTCACACAGATTGATTAAATGTGGTGCTGCACGGGCGGGGTGGAGCAGTTCTGCAGTGTGTGCGGGCGCAGGAGCATGCCGCGGGGCAACAGCGAGGCGTCTGGGGCAGAAGGAGGAAAAGGCAAGCGAGCAGGGGGAGGGGAGCAAAAGCAAGAGACGGAGGGCGGTCGAGACAGGCGGCTCGTGGCTGGCCCGCACGCTAAGCGGGGCAGGCAGACGAGCCAGTGCCCATGGGATGAGCAGCAGCAGGCTGCTGCCCCCCTGGCTGTCCAGACGGTCGTCCTGCAGAGCCGCATTCGTTTGCAGTTGCGACCGCACGGCTCACGCCGGCAGCTGCAGCCGCTTGTTGGCCTTCCAGCACAGCGCATAATAGAAGAAGAAATCTGCAGGGCATCGGATAAGGCACAGCAGAGTGAGGCTGGTGAAAATCGCCACCACAGGTGATGGCAGGCCGTGGCAGACGGCGGGCCCGCCGGTGGGCGGCGGGGCTCACCCGCGTACAGCGCCGTCTGGATGACGCCGCTGATCCACACAATCCACTGGCGGTAGTGCCTCTCGGTGGCAAAGCGGTAGATCCAGTTCAGGATGTAAAAGCCGCGGTACGCGCTGCAGTACAGGCAGGCAGGCAGGCAGGCAAGACACGCGTGTCAGCAGCTAAGCAGCCCACAGACTCTGGCTTGGCCACCGGCAGCAGCCGGGCGGGAAGGCGCATGCGTGCCAGCAGCTCGCCGGGCCCCGTGCCAGCAGCCGGGCGCGGCGTGCGCGGGCGGCCCCCACGCCACGCCACCCCACGCCGCCGCGCCGCACCCCAGCAGGGCCACATAGTTGGCTGTGAGGTTGTCGATGTTCTGCGTGCGCTGCATGAGCACCAGCTGCGGCAGGATGGCCACGGCCTCGAGGTAGATGGAGAAGGTCCACAGCACCTCGGTCAGCGTGAAGCGGTGGTTCAGCACCAGGGCCAGCAGGAGGCAGGGCGCGATGAGGAAGACGTAGCGGAAGGTGTCCTGCGGGGGGCGGCGCGGGGGAGGCGGGGGGCCGCCGAGGGGCAGGGTCGGCTGACGGCAGGCCCGGCAGCGGCGGGGGCGCACGGCTGAGGCCAGCGGCAGCCGGCGGGGGTGGCTTGGCTGCTGTGTCCCCGCCAGCTGCTGCTACAGCTGTGGGCCGGCTTGGGCCCATCCTCCATCCAGCCCCAAGCGCATAGCGATGCAGCCGAGCGCTCCATGCCCGGCAGCCTGCTTGCCTGCTCGCGGTCGTACGTCTGCTTGACGACCTTATCATACCGCATGTACCGCACGATGCTAAAGGCGGTGGCCAGGAAGGTCACCTTCATGAAGGAGTTGTAGCTGCACGGAAGGGGGCAGGAGGCAGCGGGACGCCAGGCACGAGGTGAAGCAGGCGACGAGGCGGCAAGGTGGGCTGTGCCTCGGTGGAGGCATGGCCGCTCGCCCCCTTGCCGCTCGTGGGCCACTGGCCCAGGCCTCCCAGCTGGCACATTGCTTTCAATCAGCATGCTGTAGACGAATCGGCTGGCTGCCAGGTGCACACCCTGCTGCAGGTTCCTGCCGCCGCCCGCTGCCCCGCGCAGCCGACGGCCAGACCCAGGGCGGGAGCACTCACACAGAGATGAACGAGTAGAAGAGGTCCAGATAGCGGCACACAAACACCAGAGCGTAGAGCTCCTGCGTCTTGAGAGAGATGCCTGCGTGCAGGGGGGCGGCGATCCGGTGAGCGGCAGACCTCCAGTCGACCGATGGCAACAGGGACTCCTGTTCTGGGGGTCTGCCGATCCGCCTGGGCGTTCCACGGTCATCGCCCACAGCCAGCTGCTCACCTCGGCACGACCTCGTGGCCCGGATTTTCAGCAACAACACCATGATGCTGAGCAGGTGGAACATGTCGCCACAGAGGCGGAACAGGTTCATACTGGCCAAAGCTAGCGTTCGGACTGGCCGGGCCTCGGCTGTTTATGCAGGTCGTTTGCCTGCCTCGGGGGTGCCTGGAAGGCAGGGTGGCAGTGGTGGGGGCGCTGAGGCCGCTGTTTCAGTCCGTCCCGGCCGAACAGTACAACTCGACAGTACACAGAGCCGCTGGAGGCACTCTGGGCCTCCCCGGATTCGGCATGCATTGCCCAGCACACAAGGGCCGCTACAGCCACCGCTCCCACAACCAGTCACAATGGAACATGCAGGCTGTGCAACAAGCACAGGGGCCGCCCTCGCGCCTGCAGACGCCCCACAGACTGCGCAGCAGCCAGCCAGCAGCTGCTCGGAACAATGCAGCCAGCAGGGGTGTGGCGGCGGCAGTGATGCAGTGCCGCCCGAAGCGGCAGCGCCGCCAGCCGGCACGGACTGCATGAAGTGCCGCAAGCAGGATGCGCAGGTGGGTAGCGCAGCAGGAGAGCATACTTCGCTGAGCGACCCAGCACTCAGCACCGTGCCTCTGGCGCAGCTGCTGCTCGTTGGCGCCTGCGTCCCCAACACCCCAACACTGCACTCCACCGGCGCCCTCCCATCCCCTGCACCGCCCTCTCTGTCTCCCGCCCGCAGCTGGTGGCCCGGGGCCGCGAGCCGCTGTGCTACCCATGCCTGCACGACCAGCTGCTGTCCAAGGTGCGCAACGCGGTGCGCCTCCACTCCCTCATCCTGCCCGGCGACCGCCTGGCCGTCGCCATCTCCGGCGGCCACGCCTCGGCAGCGCTGCTCCACTTCCTGGCGGAGCTGCGCAACCCGCGCACCGACCGCCCCGCGCGCGGCAAGGTGGGTGGGGCGGGCCCTGGGGACGCCGGGCAGCAGACGCGTTGCGCCTCATCATTTCAGACAGCGGCTGCACCCTCTGTCCCGCCCTTGCATTGTGATTGATGGTGGTGGCAGCAGACGCACATGCTGACAGGGGTGGCAGCCGAGGCTTGAAGTCACAAGCCCGCCACCAGTCTGCCAGCGCTGCCCCGGCCGCCTCCCCACCGCCCACGCCTCACCGCCTGCCGCCCCCTACCGGCTTGCCTGCCTTGCCGGGCAGGTGTCCTTTGGCATGCGCCTCATCCACATCGACGAGTCGGCGGCGCTAGGCCTGGATGCGGGGCAGGCGGCGGCGTGGCGCGCCAGCGTGGAGGCGGCGGTACAGGGATACTGCGGGGACGGGGTATCCTACCATTGCGTCCCGCTGGAGGCCGTCTTTAATGCCGGCGGCGACGCGGTTGGCACCGGAGGGCTGGCAGGCGCGCCGGCGGCGGGCGCGGGAGTCCAACAGGTGCAGCAGGAGCAGGAGCAGCAGCAGCGGCGGCAGCGGGAGCGGCTGCAGGCGCTGCTGTCGGCTGTGGAGGACGCCACGGGGAGGGAGGACCTGGTGAGCCACCTGCGCGCCCGCCTGCTGCTGCACACCACGGCGGCGCTGGGCTGCGGCCGCCTGGCGCGCGGCGACTGCGCCACCTCGCTGGCGGCACACATTGTGGCGGCGGCGGCCAAGGGCTGCGGCTACTCGCTGCCTGGGGATGTCCGCCTGATGGATGCCAGGTGTGTGTGGGTGCGCGTGTGTGGTGGCTGAGTGGTGGCTGTGGGTGCCTAGCGGCGCGGTGCGTGGTTCCGGGGGTACCAGTGCTGCTGTAGGCTCGGCATGGCGGCGCCATGCCCGCCAGAGCCCGCGACAGGAGCGCCGCCACTGGTGCCGCAGGCACGGCGCCGTGCTGCCCGCCTGCTTCCTGCCGCTGCGGGAGGTGTCGGCTCGAGAGCTGGGCCTGGTGTGCAGCCACTGGCGCCTGCCGCTGGCAAGGCAGCCGGCGGCGGCAGCCGAGGCGGGGCTGGCTGAGGGGCGGGCGGCCAAGAAGAGCATCAACGCCCTGGCGGCTGCTTTCATAGCAGGCATGGAGGCTCACAACCCAGGTAGGCAGACCCAAGGAGAGACCACGGTAATGGTGATGCGGGGCAAGGTCAACCCTTATAAGTTGCTTTGGATGAGCTGTGCGCTGTGCATGGGGTCCCGCCTGCCTCGCAATGACTGAATGCCATGGGTGCCCTGCTCTGCTGCTGGTGGGTGCAGGCAGCGTGCCCAACATCATAAACACCATCTCCAAGCTGGAGGCCTTCCCCTGGAACGACCCGGCTGTGGCCCAGACCAGCCAGCAGGAGCGGCAGCAGCAGCAGCAGCAGCAGCAGCAGCGGCAGCGGCAATGGCAAGAGGAGCAGCACGGGCAGCAGGAGCAGCATGGGAAGCAGGAGCAGCAGGAGCAGCAGGAGCAGCAGGAGCAGCAGGAGCAGCGTGCGGTGCTGTGCCCCATCTGTTTTGCTCCGCTGGCGGATGACGAGATCCCTGGCAGCGGCTGTGGAGGCGGCGGCGGCAGCGGCAGCGAGCACACCAGCGGTGGCACCGGCACGGCAGTGGCGGCCGCGGCCGCTGGCAGCTGCCTCAGCTGCTACCGCCAAATCCTGGGCAGTGCCCCGGAGCAGGTGGCTGGCGCGCTGCCCGACGCGGTGCGGCAGCAGATGGCGGCGCTGGCGGCGGCCCCCTTGCGTGTGGCAGCGGCGGACGCATCGGACGGTGTCGAAGGGGTCGGTGTGGAGCGCTTACGTGGCGAGATAGCAGATTTTCTGTTGGAATGAGTGTAACAGGTCTGATCTCTGTTTAGCAGCCGGTTGATGGGAGTTGTGTCAAATGAGGGGCAGGTGGCGGCGGCGAACGCCCGGCGTGCCTGCTGAGACCAAGCCATCGGTCCATAGGCAGGGGCCGCCAGCGTGTCGCTTGTTGCAGCTAGGCAAATGCTGCGCACCGCCAGCAAGAATGCGGTGAGTTGGGGCGTGAGGCGTAACATGTGGTAGCAAAACTTCGCGTTCTCTACCCCCCGACAGGCCCGCGTGCTTTATTACCCTCCTGCAGGTGTTTATAGCACGTGACGGAGCTGCATGGCGTCTGCGGCTGGACAGGCGGGCGGCGGGGTTTGCCGCCGCTGCCGCCGCCGACGCGCAGCACACCGCAGCAGTCGACGCTCCTGGTGGTGCGGCCGAAGCTTTCAGCCAGCTGGCCAGCCAGCCGGGCAGCTACAGGTGCATTCGTACGCTTCTTGTGGAGTTTGAAGCCATGCGCTTATGTGCCGATACCTGCCGCGGGCATTTTCTCTGTCACGTGTGGCTCCATGCCTGGCATCCAGCCACCCCACCTCTCTTGATGCCGCTTGCAGGCCCGTCGTCAGCGGCTCAGTTCTCAAGCGCCACGGGCGAGACCTGACGCTGGAGGCTGCAGAGGGCCGGCTGGACCCGCTGATCGGGCGGCATGATGTGCTCGAGCGCACGATGCAGGTGGCCGCGGCCCTCCCCTCCCCACCCGCCGCCGCCGCTGCTGCTCTGCCGATGCAGCAGCGCACACCCGCTGCGACCCGCCTCGCTTGTAGCTGCGCTGCCTCTTTGTTGCTCTCTGAGTGGACGCAGCAGCGGGCCCCGAGGCGCGCCCGCCGCCTGCCTTCACCGCCGCACACCACCGCCACCGCATGTGCCGCAGGTGCTGCTGCGCCGCACCAAGAACAACCCTGTGCTGATTGGGGACCCTGGGGTGGGCAAGACTGCGGTGGCTGAGGGCATCGCGCAGCTGATTGTGTCGCCCGCAGCACCGCCGGGGCTGGCGGGCCGAGCGCTCATCGCTGTGGATGTGGGGTCACTAGTGGCGGGCACACAGTACCGCGGCGCCTTTGAGGAGCGGCTCACGGTGCGACTGGGGGGGGGGGCCTCGGGGCGCCCGGGGCACATGCGCCAGCCTGCATCACATGGGGCTCCCTGCGGGTGGCCAGCCTGCAGCTGCTCACTGCTGGCCGCCAGGCCATGGCCAGGCCAGGCATGGCAAGGTGCTTGCCGGCCTGGGCGCCTTGTGCTCGCTGCCCACCCTCCTGCCGTGCCGTGCCCTGCCCTGCCCTGCCCTGCCCTCAGTCTCTGCTGCGGGAGGTGCACATGGCTGCTGGGCGGGTGATTCTGTTCATCGATGAGCTGCATATGCTGATGGATGCGGGGAGGGTGGAGGGAGGCATGAACGCAGGTGGGCGCCTCGGCTGGCTGAGTGACGAGGCACGCAGGACGGCAGTCGTGCCGCGGCTGCTCTGCCAGACAGGGCCGCTGCATGCTAGGGGATGCGGGCCACCCAGACCCTGCCGTAACTGCACATACAACCTCCCACCCACCCAGCCCCTGCTGCAACCCTTCACACAGCCTCCACCCCACCCGCCTCTGCCCCTGCAGCCAACCTGCTGAAGCCGGCGCTGGCGCGCGGCGACCTGCACTGCCTGGGCGCCACCACTGTGGAGGAGTACCGCAAGCATATCGAGCAGGACGGCGCCTTTGCGCGGCGGTTCCAGGTGGGTGAGGTGGAGGGCAGGCGGGGGCCGCTTGTGTGTGTGTGTGTGGTGGGTGGGGGGCGCTGGAGCTGGCAGATGTGCCAGGCGCTGGCTCTCCACCGCGGCTCGCCTGGATGCCCTCACGCACTGCCCGGCTTCCCGCTCTCTCCACATGCCTGCCTGCCCTGCCTGCCTTCTTGCCTGGCCCGCGTACCCACCTGCCCAATCATTTGCCTGCCTGCCCGCAGCCAGTAATGGTGGAGGAGCCGACCCCAGAGGAGGCGGTGACGTGGCTGCGGGGCCTGAGGGGGCGGTACGAGCGGTACCACGGCGTTCGCTTCACAGACGCCGCGCTCAGCACAGGTGGGCCATGATCGAGGGGGCGACCATCCTTCCTCAGGGAACAAGCATTCAAAATGAAGCCTGTGTGTGGCTCCTGTCGCCTCCATTGCAGCCTGATGCACCTTGAGTGGCTGCTCGCTCTCTGCAGCCATTATCAAAGCTTTGCGTTATGACCGTGCTTTGTGGTCTCCCTCCCTCCCCGTGTGTGCACTGCAGCCGTGCGAGCAGCGCAGCAATACATCCCCGACCGCCGCCTGCCCGACAGCGCCATCGATGTGATCGATGAGGCCGCGGCACGGGCCCGCCTGCATGCCGGAGCAGCGGCGGCGGCGGCGGCGGCAGCAGCGGCGACCCAGGCGCACGCGGCGGCGGCACTCGGCAGGTCGGGGGCAGGCGTGCAGGGGGTTGCACCGTTGTACAGCAGTGGCAGCGGGAGCTGGGAGGAGAATCAGCGGCTGATGGAGTGGCTGAGCGCTGTGCGGCAGCAGTCGGAAGCAGGGCCTCAGCTGCCAGCGGCAGCAGCAGCAGGAGGGCCAGTGTCGCCAGCAGCAGCAGCAGCATACCAGGCACAGCCCGCCGCCAGCATAGCATCGGGAGCGGGAATGCCAGGAGCTCGGCCGCTGCCAGCAGGCGTGGCGCAGCTGGTAGGCGGCGCCGCGCCGCGAGGGGCCAATGCAGCCAACGCGCTGTCCTGCCCTCACTGCGGTACTCCTGCGGTACCATCAGCTGGCTCGGGTGGGTGTGGACTGTGGCTTATTGGTGCCTGTCGTGGATGATGCCACTCCACATGCTGCCCTTCCTGCCGCATGTTGTTTTGTTTTGGCCGCACCCCACCCAACACGCCGTCGCACACACCATCAGCGCACATGCCACCCACCACACACAGACACAAACACGCACAGTTTGGCCCGCTGATACTGCAGAGACGGTCACCTGCAGCAGATGCGGCTTCACCTACCTCAGCATACCTCAGGAGAAGCTGCTGCTGGGGGCATCGCTCTTCATGCACCGCCGCAAGCAGCAAGTGCCGCTCCCACAGCAGCAGCCCTGGCAGCACGCCACCCAGTCACAGCGGCAGCCGGTGGCGGCCGGAGGACAGCCCCACCCTGCGGCGATAGCACCATTCGCTGTGGTGCAGGACGCAGCACCAGCAGCGGCAGCCGTGCCAGAACCAGCAGCCCCGGCCCAGCCGGCAGGCCCACTGCACAGCAGCAGCAGCGGCGGTGTCGGCAGCGGCGGCAGTCGTGGCAGCGCTGGTCCCTTGGTGGTCGACTCGGCAGATGTGCTGTCGGTTGTGGCAGAGGCCAGCGGCATCCCCTCAGAGCACCTCTCCCAGTCTGACTGGCAGTCGCTGTCCAGCCTGGAGGCACGCATGCGCCTGCACCTGGCAGGACAGCACGCGGCGGTGGCGGCCGTGGTGGGCGCGGTGCGGCTGGGGCGCTTGGGCCTGCAGCGCGGCAAGCGGCCGCTAGCCAGCCTGCTGCTGACGGGACCTCCGGGAGTGCGCGGGCCGCGCCTCGCACCACTCATGCCCTGCTGTACCCCCCATGCTGCTCCTGCCGCCCCTCCGCCCTGCACCGCCATCGCCGCCTAGGCTAGCCTGGCCTCCGCGCCCGACGCAGCATGCCGGAGCAGTGCCTGCCTCCCTTGCCGCCGCTACCGCCTTCCTGCCTCCTCCTGCGCCCCGTCGCCACCGCCTGCCTGCCTCCGCATGAGCCCCTCCCCCTTCCTCCCCACCCCTCCCCTGCTTGCCTCACAGGTGGGCAAGGCCACGCTGTGCCAGGCGCTGGCCTGTGCCCTGTTTGGCTCCGACCGACACCTGCTGCGCCTCAACCTGGCAGAGTACGGCGACAAGGCCTCGGTCAGCCGCCTGGTGGGCGCGCCGCCGGGGTATGTGGGCTTCGGGGACGGAGGCCTGCTGACGGATGCAATCAGGTGGGGCGGCTGGGTGGGTGGCTGGGTGGACGTCGTCGGTCGCCCCGCTGCCACGCCTCTCCAAATGTAGCTGCCACGGCTGACGCTGGCGCTGGCGCTGGCACTACCGCTGGCGCTGGTGGTGCCGCCGCCCGCCCGCCCCACGCCCAGCGCACCCACTCTGCCCCGGCCCTGTGGCCGCCCCCCGCCCCGCAGGCGGCGCCCCCACAGCGTGGTGCTGCTGGAGCGGGTGGACCGAGCCCATCCAGAGGTGCTCAGCCTCATAGTGCAGGTGTGGCAGTGCCGCACCACGCAGCACGGGCGCCCCTGCCTGCGCCGGTGCCGCCGCCTGCTGCCGCGCCGAGAGCTGCGGGGTGCGGGGCGCCTGCGACGCATGCGCTGCGCCGTGCTGCAGCTGCGGTGTGTGGCGTTGCATGCATGCCCGTGTGTGTGCCTCACATGCGCGCATCCCGCCGCCGCCCCTGCGCCCGTCGCGCAGGTGCTGGAGAGCGGGCAGCTGCAGGACGGCATGGGCAAGCGGTGCGACTTCCGCAACGCGCTGCTGGTGCTGGCCACAAGCCCCACCGCCGCGCCGCTGCCCGAAGGCTGGGCGGACGCGCCGCAGGCAGCGGCGCCAGCACCAGCCGAGTCGGGGCCTGGCAGCGTCGCGGCCGGGCCGGCAGCTGGGCCTGGTGAGCGGGGCGGCGGCGCGGGCGAAGCGAGTGGCACCATTGGCGTGTCGGTTCCAGAGGCGCACGTCCACCCAGAGGCCTACGCGTCTGGAGACAGCAGCAGCAGCGGCGGCGGCAGCGTGCACAGCGCTCACAG
The DNA here is from genome assembly GCF_000147415.1 of Chlorella variabilis. NCBI lineage: Eukaryota > Viridiplantae > Chlorophyta > Trebouxiophyceae > Chlorellales > Chlorellaceae > Chlorella > Chlorella variabilis. Next base: position 989,766 of record NW_005435070.1, on the reverse strand, counting down.
CGCGGCTGCGCAGTGCCTGCAGCCCGACGCCGGCGGCAGCAGGCTGGGAGCGGCGCCACAGCAGCAGCAGCAGCAGCAGCAGCAGCAGGCGGCGGTGCATCCCCTGCGCCACCTGCCCTCCGAGCTGCTGTCCCGCCTGGACTGCCAGGTCAGCATGGCGCCGCTGTCGCCAGCGGACATGCTGCGGGTGGTGGAGCTCCAGCTGGCAGAGTGCCAGGCGGCGCTGGGGCAGCAGGGCATCGGCCTGCGCGTCGAGCCGGATGCGCGGCGCTGGCTGGCGGCCCGCGGCCTGTCGCCCGCGTCGGGGGCGCGGCGCCTGCAGTCGCTGCTGCGGGAGCAGCTGCTGCTGCCTGTGGCGGAGGCGTTGCTGGGGGAGAGTGCAGGGCGGCGGGCAGGCAGTATGCCTGTGACGCCCACGGCGGCGACAGCCCGCGTGGCGCCAGACGGCAGCCGCCTGGACATCCGGCTTGAGGGCTGACCTGCACACCGCCACATCCGAACTGGTGCCTTGCTTGCTTCTTCCAGTGATTGCAACGCGGGCCCTGCTGGGACGGCACACGTGTGTCTGGAGCGTGGCGAGTCAGCCTGCGCGTGCGGCTCTACCGGCTGGTAGGGAGGAGCCGCTGGTCAGCCGGGCAGCTCTGCTGCGGCATGTGGTGGCCCCTGCGCTTCAGCACCAGCTGCTGCTGCTGCTGCAGCAGCAGCAGCGGCAGCAGGGCAGCCCCGCGACAGGCTTGCTGCTGCCGCTGCAGCTGGCAGACATGCTGCTCCCGGAGCCAGCAGGTGCGGCTGCTGGCCAGGATGCCGCTGAGGAGCAGCAGCAGCTGAGGCAGCTGCAGCCCCACCTCCGTGCCCTGGAGGGCTGCCGCATCGACAAGTTGCCCACAGCGCTGCAGGCGGCTGGCATTGACAGCCTGGAGCTGGCGGCTGGCATCCTGAAGCGGTGTGGCGCCGGCGGCGGCAGCAGCGCAAGCACATATTTCCAGCAGCAGCTGCCGCCCCTGCCGGTGCCGCCTGCCAGCCAGCAGCCACAGCAGCTGCAGCAGCTGCGGCAGTGCATGCTCCAGCTGCCGGCTGCCCCTCTACCCTGCTGCGGAGGCAGACGAGGTGCTGCAAGCCACGCTGCCAGGCGCCATACAAGCCGCGATGATGGCCGCGGCTGCGACAGCGCCGCGGTGGCAGCAGGGCGGCGCTGGTGCCGGTGCCGTCCTGCCAGGCGCGCATGCTGCTGCGGTGGAGGCGGCCTGCCGAGCTGCCCGGGCGCTGGCCCTGTCTTTCAACCAGGCGCCCATTGCAGGCGAGCAGCAGGCCTGGCGGCCGCACCATCACCGCCCTCAGCGCCGCGCCAGGTGGCCGCAGAGCACACCCTGCAGCACCTCACCCGCCACAGCGCCCGCCTAGCGGCGGCAGCCCTCGGCGACGCCTCCCCGACGCCCAGTGCAGCGCGGGCGGGCACACTGCGTGGGGTGGCACTGACGCCGGCAGAGGGGGCCAGCCGCTGGGGCTGCGCTGCTTCCGAGAGCTGTGCCAGCTGGCGACCGCGATACAGCCAGCACAGTACGACTGCGCCACTCTCCAGGCCGGCTTGCTGCAGCTGGCTCAGCAGCTGCTTCGGCCGGGCCCAGCTGGGCAGCCTGCTGAGGTGTCAGGTGGCCTCCTGCCCGTGGAGCAGGTTCGGCAGCAGCTGGCGGCAGCGGCGGCGCAGCTGCCTGCGGGGCGCCTGCGCGACATTGTGCTGCTGGGCACACAGCAGCAGGACCTGGCGCAGCGGGTGCCTGCCGTGCTGGCGCCCAGTCAGGCGAAAACATTGTGAATCACAGGCACCGCACTGCGGCAGGCTTGCCAATTTGACAGGTAGACAGCTCGTCTGTGATGCCTGGGGCCAAGGAAGCCTCCAGTCTCAGTGGTCGCAAGAAGCCTCGGCAACAACAAATTGAGCTGCTAAGCTGCCGGCCCTGTTGACAGGGACATGTCTGTATTTGGATTGATGCGCGTATTCAGCTTTGATCTCCACCAGTTGCAGTGTTTCTGGCCCTCGTGGCAGCTTTGGCGATGGGCGGGCGATGAGGACTGCTGTCGCGTCCAAATTTCGCCAATCAGCTGGCGATGGCACATTGAGGATTGGCGAAATGCGGGGGAGCCACCCTTGCGCCTGGCACAGCGCAGCGGCCACATGCGGCGCCGCTGTTGCTTTGTCGGCACTTGCCTCCCTTTTGGGGGACTGGGGGCGAAGCCCCCAGCAAGCTGGCGCTTGTTTAACACTATGGAGTGAAGTTCCTGAGGAAAATTGGCCATTTCTCCTCAAAATATTGGCGATGTCAGTCATGGGGGCTGGCGACGCGCTGGCGATGTCGCCCCGCCGCCTGCCCTCATTTAGCCAGCCCTGGCTGGCGATGGGCTTCGGCGAATCGCCAGCCAGAGCCGTTTGTTGGCCCGATTTCGGCAGCATTTGGCGATTTCGCCAGCTTTCAGAAACACTGACCAGTTGTGAAGCATTGCCTTGCTGGCGCCCAGCAGGCGCCCAGCAGGCGCCCAGCAGGCGCCCAGCAGGCTAAAACAACACGGTGGCTGGACAGCGTATGATACTCCACTGTCGAGGGTCCCTGTGTACAGGTGTGCTTTGCGCACAGGCTGGCTTCCCGCGGGCACGCTTCCAGTCGCCCAAGATGTCGGCCCGCGCAGTCCTGCTTCCGCCTCGCCTGGCCTCGCTCTCATTCACTGCCCGGCCCACACGGCCAGCACCTAGGGCGCGGCGCCCCAGGCTGGTGGCCGTTGCTGCAGCGGCGCACAGCGGTTCCGACGGCGGCGAGACGCACCGGCGCACCGACCAGAGCCCCCCGAGCGTAAGTCAAACCGTGTGTGACTCCTGCACTGTGAACACGCGCCTGCTGGTTCTGTCCACGCAGCTGCTTGCTGCGGCATAGGTAACCTGCCCACCGGCAGCGCTTTCGCTCCCCACCGCCCTCCCGCCATCCCTTCCCTGCCTTCCCCCTCTTCACAATGCATGCAGTGCAGGGCATGCAGCGCCCATGGTGGGCGTGGTTGTTTGAACCGCCGCCACCGACCGGCCAGGAGCTGGAGGCGCAGATTCGCCACGAGATGAAGATCTTGGAGCTGAATCAAATCGTGGAGGATTGCCGGCGAGGGGGGGAAGGAGTTTGATAGGAACGTCGAGAGCATCGAGCGGCATTTTGAGCATCTAACACGCCAGCGCAAAGCTGACAGCGCTGCACATAGCACGCCTTCCACCAAGGCGGCTCCGCCGCCCCCTCCTCGCCGTGGGCCCTGGCCTCCCGTGCCCCAGGCACCTACACCTGGGCCCGCCACGCACGGACTGCTGCAGCCGAGGCTTCTGCGGCTGCTGCCGTGGCCTGGGCCTCCGCTGCTGCGGGGCATGAGGCGGCTGCCGAAGCAGCGACCCAGCACGCTGCCTCTCAGCCGGCGGTGCAACAGGCCAACGCTGCGGCAGAGTGGGCGCGCGCCGCGGCTGCGTGGCGCACGACGCCCTGGATGTGGCGTTGCAGGCCAACCCGGAGGCAGAGGCTGTGCAGCAGGCGAGGGCAGCGGTGGAGGCGTCCTGCGGCTTCAAGCGCCAGCGCCGCCGCCTGCAGGGCTGATGCCCTGCTGCATGCCCGCACCGCTTCCGAGTGTGCATGCCAAATTCCCCGCCTGGCACCAACAACAACAATTGCTGTCTGCCCCCGTGCCGCTTGAATGATTGATGGTTCACTCAGAATAAGTTGTTGCATTGCATGTTGTTGTTTGCTTTGTGCATGTAAATTTTGTGCATGTAAAGGATTTATTAGTTGATGGCAATTGGGATTGTTGAAGGTGTTCATTGCAGTTGCCCTGAACCCAGCTGCCTGCTGCCTGAAGTGAACCTGAGGCACCAAGTGGTGGATGTGGGCACCTTCATGTCACTGCTCTCCCCATACAAGATGATGCATGTCACTTCATGTGCACTGCTCATCTCACATGCTTCACTCAGCACACACAACATAGCTGGGCTCGGCAACGAGCAATGAAGCACACAGCAGCGAAACAGCTGCGGTAGTGTGCCACGAGGTATTGGACAGCACGCAAGCGAACAAGACTGACCGCATTGTGCGTCTGTACCTGGACCCTGCAGCCCGCCTGCGCTGCGGCAAGGGCGAGAAACCTAGCTTCCACGAGACGTCTTCATGTGCTCTGCCTGCCCGCGCTCTCCTCTCCCGCTTGCACCATGCTACCGAACAAGGGCTGCCGGCCGCAGCGCCCATCAGGTGAAAGTCAACCAAGCAACGAGGAGGAGAGGGGCGGCGTCAAGTGGCCACGGCGGCTGCGGCGGCGGTGGCGCTGCTGCTGCCCAGCCTGGCCCTTGAGATGGAGCTGTACTTGCGGGACAGGAGGCGGAAGAAGTCGCGCCAGTAGAGCTCACACCGCACCCAGTCCAGCGGCGCCTGCAGCTGGCGCGAGGCCGCCGGCGTGGCACCAGCTGCCGTGGGGGCCGCCAGCGCGCGCCGCGCGTCTTCCAGCATGCGCCGCGGCGACAGGCAGCCCGTGGCCAGCCAGGGCGCGATGTTGGAGGAGAAGTTGGAGCCGTAGGCGGCGCCCAGGGCGCTCGCCGCCGCCACAAAGCGCTGCAGCTGGCGCAACGCCTCGCCCTCGCCGCCCTGGGGCTGCCGCCCTCGCCGCTGCTGCCGGCACCGCAGCCAGCGGGCAGGGGCTGCAAGCCCAGCTGCTCCAGGGCGGGGATGTCCCCAGGGTCCACCTCCCCCCCCCAGCGGCAGCCCATGCAGCTCCCGGGGCGCAGGCAGGGCCGCCCGCACCTGCACACCCTCGATCCGCTGCCTGAACTTGTCTGCAGGGAGGCCGGGCAGGGCGGGGCGGGGCGGGGCGGGGCGGGGAGGCATGCACACACGTGAGGAGGGAGGCGAGCAGGAGCTGCACGCGCGCATCGCCACCAATGCGGCTTGGCGACACAGCATGCGACGCGCTCCAGCCCAGCCAGCCCAGCCAGCCCGCCAGCGGGTTGTGGGCGTTTGCAGCTGGGCAGCGGCAGCAGCAGCGGCGCGCTGGCGGGGCCCACCAAAGTTCTGCGGCAGCTGGTCCAGGCTGAAGGGCAGGCAGTCCAGGCGACACAGCGTGTTGACCAGCAGCAATTCACTGCCATTTGCTGCAAAAGCTATGCGCTACTTCATCAGAAAACAGGGTGCCCCTTGAAGCTGCACCCTAGCTGTGGCAGCAGACCAACGCCATCAAGCGGCAAGCCCAGTGGTGGAGGACACAGCGCAGTGTCGCGGCCAGGCGCCCTGCGATGTGGGCTGACTCAATTCACCACTCCCCACGCGCTCCTCCTTCACCACGGCGCTGCGGCAGGGGCGGGGCGGCAGGTACCTGTGCAGGGCGGCACCAGGTGTCGGTGCAGGCTCTGGCCTCGGTTCTTGGGATTGATCGACTGTGAAAGGGAGGTAAATTACCACAATCGCTGCCTAGGCATGCCTGCTGGGCCATGCTGAGAGAGCGCGCTCATTCAACTCGCTCAAGCCCACGCGTCTAGAAGTCCAGGCGCCAGCGCAGTCGCTGCATTGTCGTCCTTCACCGTGCAAGCCCTCGCACGCACTGCCACAAACATGATGGGGTGGTGGAGGGCGCTGCTCCTCCTCTGCGCCGCCCTGGCGCCCCTCTGCGCCGCCCTGGACAACGGCCTGGGCCTACGGCCGGCCATGGGCTTCAACACGTGGGTGCCGCGTTGTTGCCGCCGCCGCCGCCTCAACCGCTCCCACCCGCCGTGAACGGTACGTGCGCCGCCAGCAATTCGGGGCCGCTAAGCAGACGCTGTGCCTGTCCGCAGGTGGAACGCCTTCCGCACCAACATTGACGAGAAGTCAATCAGGGCCACAGCCGACCTCATAGTGTCGATGGGCCTGCGCGACGCAGGGTGCGCTGGGCGGCGCCGGCAGCCTGCTGCTGCACAGCACGCGTTGCCGAGGCCGGCGCAGCTCCTGTCATGCCCACGGCCAGCTCAGAACAACAAATTCTTGCTGGCTGCGCCCCGCCATGTAGCTACGTCTACCTGAATCTGGACGACGGCTGGTCGGAGCGCAACCGCACGGCCGACGGCCGCCTGGCTGCCAACAAGGCGCGGTTCCCCTCCGGCATCAAGGCGCTGGCGGACTACGTGCACGGCAAAGGCCTCAAGTTCGGCATCTATGGTGACGCGGGCAGCATGACGTGCGCCAAGTACCCGGGGTCGCTCGGCTATGAGGAGGTGGATGCCCAGACCTTTGCAGAGTGGGGTGCGTGGCGCGGCGCAGAGCGAAGAGCGTTCGTACCGTGGCTGCTGCTGCTGTGGCTTGCGCAGGGACTGGCTCGCGCCGTTGGCATTGCTGACGGGGCTTGGGGAGGGGAGGGAGCTGTGCGGCAGCCGCCACCTCGGCGGCCTTGCTGCTGACCTTCACAGACATTCGGTGATGGCCAGCCGCTGATGGCTGCCTCTCCGTCCTTCCTTGCCTGTCGCCAGGCGTGGACTACCTTAAGTACGACAACTGCTACGCAAAGCAGGAGCAGTGGGTGATTGACCGCTACGCCGCCATGCGCGACGCGCTCAACGCCACCGGCCGCCCCATCCTCTACTCGCTCTGCGACTGGGGCGTGGCTGACCCATGGCTGTGGGCGTCAGAGGTGGGCGCATCCATTCCTGCCTGGCCCGTGCCGCTTGTTGGAGATGCATGCAGCGTATCCACCGCTTGAGTTGCGGGTCGGGAGGCTCCTGGCTGTGCCTCCCCTGATGCATGCATGCATGTTGCATGTGCTGCTGTGACGCCCGCAGATTGGCAACAGCTGGAGGACCACTGAGGTGATGCTGCCCGCCTGCCGCCCAGCCCAGCACCTCTACAGACCCATCGCTCCTTCGCGCATGCCTGCCATGCTTGCGCTGCATGCCATGGCTGCTGCGCTGGCGTGCCTGCCGATCCTGTGTGTTGCTGGAGAGGCTCCCTTTGGGGACGCCTTCTGCACCTGATGCGTATCACACACAGCCGCCGCTGCAACGATGGTGCCCTGGCATGCGCCGTCGCTGCCGCCGCAGGACATCACCCCCACCTGGGACAACATGGTGAAGCTGCTGGAGTACAGCGTGGGCCTCAGCCAGTTTGCGGGGCCCGGCCGGGGCTGGAACGATCTGGACAGTGAGTGCGCCTGGCCCGGCCCGGCCGCCGGCTGACCCTGGCCCTGCACTGGCTGGCGGCCCGCGCGTGCGTGTTGTGCAGGCTGGGGTTGAGTTCGTCCCGCCAGCTTCCCAGCTGACGGTTCTCTGGCGTTTGCTTCCTCCCCTGCTGTGCAGTGCTGTACGGTGAGCGCCGGCGCCCAGATGGTCACAGATCGAACCGCTCTGCTGCTTGCCTGCCCTTGGGTCCCCCTTTCACGTGCCGGTACCTTACCTGCCCCCTTCTCCTGCCCCCGCAGTGGGCAACAGCCACCTGGGGGAGTACCACCCCTTTGGCCCCTTCTACCAGGAGCAGCGCGCCCACTTTGCGCTGTGGGCGCTGTTCAAGTCGCCGCTTATCATCGGCCACGACCTGCGCCAGCTCAACGACACCTTCCTGGACCTGCTGAAGAAGAAGGTGGGCAGGTGGTGGTGGTGATGGAGGAGGAGTGGGTGCATTGTGTGCATGCGTGTAATATTGTAGTGGTGCAAGGTAGGCTGGCGCTGGAGGACGCTGATGGAATCGACATCTCAGTGATGTCTTGGCTGTGCAGGAGATCATCGCGCTCAACCAGGACGAGCTGGGCGTGCCGGGGGATCTCATCTGGCAGCAGGGCACCAGAAAGGTGGGCCGGCTGTCTGAAGGGGTGGCCCGCCGCTGACAAGGGGTGCTGGGGAGGTCTGCTGGCACCGCTTGCTTGGCGTGCCCTTGCCTGTGTTGCAGCTGCCCGACCTGCTGCCTGCCTCTGGCGGGTGCAGATCTATGCAGCGCCGCTGGCAGGCGGCGCGCGGGGCGTGGTTCTGTTCAACCAGCAGACCACGCAGAGCCAGTACCCCATGAGCAACCTGACTGTGTTCTGGGAGCAGATTGGGCTGGTGCCCGGTCAGCGCGCCCTGGTGCGGGACCTCTTTTCAGGTGGGCCCAGCCGGGGTGGCAGGAGGGGACAGGAGGGAGCAGCCAACAGTGGTTAGGAAAGGCATGCTGGAAATAGGGAAGCATGCCTTTTGGGGTGTCCCAAAACCAACCTTCCGCTGCTGATGCACCTGTGTTGCGGGCGCCCCCTCGCACCCCTCCCTGGTGGCCTGGCGCGCAGAGGAGGACCTGGGCGTGTTCCGCGGCTCCTTCTCCGCGGCGGTGGCGTACCACGATGTGGCGGTGCTGCGCATCACTCCAGTGGAGGGGCCGCTGGACGACAGCTGGCGCCCTTGGCATGCCCAGCCGCTGTACGCCCCGCAGCCCATCAACATTGCGGTGCCCCAGGCCTCGGCGTGGATAGAGGGCTTCTCGGAGCCCGGCAGCAGCAGCGGCGCGGCGCAGAAGGCGCGGCTGCCGGCGGCGGCGGGCGCCACGTCGCTGCCCTCCGCCAAGGGCCCGCCCGGCTTTGCCATCGTGCTGAGCGTGGTGGCTGCGGCGGCGGCGCTGTGCGTGGTGGGATACTTTGTGGTGCAGACCTGGCGCATGCGCGGGTGGCAGCAGCTGGAGGAGACCGAGGGCGCGCGCAAGGCGGCAGAGCTGGCGCACACCACCAACGGGCGCCGCCGCGACGGCGTCAATTACTAGGGCAGCCGCTGGAGGAGACCGAGGGCGCGCGCAAGGCGGCAGAGCTGGCGCACACCACCAACGGGCGCCGCCGCGACGGCGTCAATTACTAGGGCAGCCGCTGCTTTCAGTATTTTTAGGTCTGCAATTTCCCTCCCTTGCTCTTTGTCTCTGTTGCCAGCTATTCTGTTCCCTAGAAGCAGCTAAACTGTTTAGTAAACAAGCATTCTTCCAAGCGCTGTGCCTGCTGGGGCGGTGCCGTGCTGGCGGCAATGCCTGCATAAGCTGCGAAGTGTCGGGGAAGGCGTCCAACATCTCTTGCAGCGTGTCTCATTCTCTGGCCTCTTGCTGCGAGCCTACGACCATGAGTCGGCGAGCCATCGTCTGTGTGGTTCTGTCGCTGAGCTCGACGGCGGCGGCTCTGAACAATGGACTCGCGCTCAGACCACCGCTGGGATACAACACGGCAAGTCCAGCCGCCGCTGCGCTTGGGCTTGCAAGCGCCACTGCCGGCCCGCCCGTTGACCGCCTCTGGGTGCTGCCCCAGCCCTTCTGCAGTGGAATGCATTCGGCACCAGCATCGACGAGGACATCATCAGGGCCACGGCGGAGCGTATGGTCTCTCTGGGCCTGCTAGACGTTGGCTATGAGTATTTGAACGTCGACGACGCCTGGTCGGAGCCGGCTCGTGTGGATGGCCGCCTGGTTGCCAACAGGGCCGCGTTCCCCTCTGGCATCAAGGCGCTGGCGGACTACGTGCACGCCAAGGGCCTCAAGTTCGGCATCTATGGCGACGCGGGCTCGCACACCTGTGCCGGCTTCCCAGGCACGCATCAGGAGGCGGGCGGGTGATGGGTGCTGGGGTGCCGGGTAGCCACAGGCTGCATCACCGAGTGCTGGTGCACACCCCCCGCTGGCTGCAGGCTCACGAGGCTACGAGGAGGTGGATGCGCAGACCTGGGCGGACTGGGGTGAGCGGGAGCAGCCTGGGGACCCCCCCCTGCTGCTGCCCACACGCTGCTACCTGCCTGCTAGTGCCGACCGACACCGATGCCACCCACAGGCGTGGACTACCTCAAATATGACAACTGCTTTGCTCCAGCCAAAGACTGGGTGATTGATCGATACGCCGCCATGCGCAACGCGCTCAATGCCACGGGCCGCCCCATCATCTACTCGCTCTGCGAGTGGGGCGTGGCTGACCCCTGGACCTGGGCCCCTCAGGCACGCCCTGCTGCCGCCCTGCCGCCCTGCCACCCTCGAGCCTGTTGTGGGTGTGCAGCAGCAGCGCTCAGGCTTCCTTCCCGCCGTGCTGTGTGCAGGTCGGCAACTCCTGGCGCTCCACAGAGGTGTGCAGGAGGGCAGGACTGCCCTGGACTGAATCAAAGCCGAGCCTTGGGTTTAGCGTGCCGCCCAGCACGCCGCAACGCCCACCATTTCCAGCCAAACCCACAACAACCCACCGCTGCGGGTTCAGCCCTGGGCTGCTTGCGCTGCTGTGCCGCCCGCTGGTGGCCAGCACCCAGCTTGGCATGCACGTGCTGGACCCAGCCCGCCCTGCCCGCCTGCCTGCTCGCCATCAGGACATAGAGCCCAGGTGGGAGAGCATCCTGAAGATCCTGGATTACAACACGGGGCTGGCGCGCTTCGCCCGCAAGGGCGCCTGGAACGACCCAGACATGCTGGAAGGTGGGCGGCTGGGCTGGGCTGGGCTGGGCTGGGCAGCTGGGCTGATGGGTATCCCGCCGCAGCAGCAGCGGCGATACATTGCGCCTCCTCGAGCCGCCGCACCGCATGCCCCCTCGACCCCGGCTGCAGTGGGCAACGGGCAGCTGACGTCGGGCGAGCAGCGCGCGCACTTCAGCCTGTGGGCGCTGATGAAGGCACCGCTGCTGATCGGCGCCGACCTGCGCACGATCCACCCCGACAGCCTGGCCATCCTCAAGGCCCGAGAGGTCATTGCCGTCAACCAGGACGACCTGGGGGTGGCGGGCGATCTGATCTGGATGCAGGGCGCCAACCGGGTGGGTGGCGGCCGGAGCGAGGGGCTCTCGTTCTGTACATGCAGGGCAAGCACAGCTGCTGCCGGCGTGCTGAGCTGGCACCAAAGTTTCCCCCACGGCTCCGCAGGTGTACGCCGTGCCGCTGGCCGGTGGCGGCCGCGCCGTCGTCTTCCTCAACCTGCACACCACGGGGGGGCAGTACCTGACCAGCAACATCACAGTCTACTGGGGCCAGCTGGGGCTGCCGGCGGGGCGGTCGGCACTCGTGCGCGACCTGTTTGCTGAGCAGGACCTGGGGGAGCACACCGGGTCCTTCACAGCGGCAGTGCAGGCACATGATGTGGTGGTGGTGCGCATCATGCCGGTGGGAGGCGTGCAGGGTGACACCTGGCGGCCCTGGCACTCCCAGCCCATCTACGAGGCAAACGGCGGGGAGCGGACTGCGCGGCAGGCCGGGGCGCGGGCAGGCGCCGGCGCCCTTGCTGCGGGGCGCAGGATGGGCCCTGCCGACCGCCAGCACGCCATGTTTGGCGACGCCGCCTGACTCGCACTTGCGCTGGTGGCCATTCTGCTGCTCCTGTGCCTTCCACCCACTCGCCGCAGACGGCGAGTGCGGCCTGGAATGCCCGTGGCCAAAGCGCTCTGAGGCACGCGTGTTCTGGTTTTACTGTTGTTATATGCTTTTCTTCTTATGCTCTTCTTCTTTTGCTGGCTTGCATGCTTTTGTACTTTGTATTTGCTTGCCGGTTCCTTGCCGATTCCTTGGCGCCGCCGCGCCGCCGCCATGCGGTACACCCTGGTATTGCTGTGATCGTGCTTTAAACCGGCATCCAGGGGCACTCCAGCCCATTATCGTCATTCAGCTACACGCACGGCCCGCCTAATTGAGAAGGTCTCTCTGCCATCACTGCCATCACATGGCGGACTTTGAAGGTCGGGGGCGCCCTGGCGCACGCCTGGAAGTTCAGAGATGCCTGGCAAAGCTGCCTGTGGTGGACCGCCGCCTTGAATCGGGGTGCCGCCGGGCCCTCGGCACCCCACCGCCGACCCGCCCACCACCGCTGCCCCGCCTCACGACTTGCCGCTGCTCTCTGCCCACGCCTGCAGACGACTCCAGCCTGCTGGCCATCCTGCTGGATGTCAGCCCCGCCGCCGTGGCGCACCTGTCGGCCACACCCGGCCTCAGCCTGCAATCGATGCTGGAGCAGGTGCCGCCTGCTCGTCTGCCCCGTGCCCACCAATCAAAAGCATGCTGAAACAGAGTTGCATTGTTGTCCAATGGTCCCTGTGCAGCTGCTCACTTTCGTGAACGCCTTCATGCTTCTCAACGATGCCAACAAGCTGGCGGTGTTCACCGCCGGCTCCACCGGCTGCCACCTGGCCTACTGCTCCCCGCGCTGCTTGCCGCCATCCGCCACGGCGCCGCAAGCAGCGGCAGGCATCGGGCCGCCTTCGGTAGCGGTGCTCGAGGGCCTGCAGCAGACAGTGGCAACAGCAGCGGCGGCAGCAGCAGCGCAGGTCGGGCAGAGCGTCCGGACCTGCGGCAGCAACTGCCAGCTCAGCAGTGCGCTGAGCCGCATGCTGTGCTTCCTCAACACCCAGCAGCGCCGAGCGGCGGCAGGCGCCGGGCTGGGCGGCAGCGGCGGGGGCGCTGGAGCGGCGGGCGCCGTGCCGTCGCAGCGAGCGCAGCAGCCGGCGCGGGTGCTGTGCCTGACGGCTGCGCCCGACGTGCCTTCCCAGTACATATCTGTCATGAATGCCATCTTTTCGGCACAGGTGCGGGGGTTTGCGGCAGCGTCTGGCGGCGAGAAACTGCCGGTGCCATGCGGCAGCCTATGGCACCAAGGGCTGCCTCAGCCACACCAACCATGCGTCTCTGGCTTGCACCCGAACCAAGCTCCTGCTTGCGGCTGCTCTTGGGCGCCTGCTGCAGAGGAGCGGCGTGCTGATCGATGCGTGCCAGCTTGGGCGCCGCCACTCCACATTCCTGCAGCAGGTGGGTGTCCTGTGGCTTGCGCTGCCTGCTAGTTTCGTCGATCATTGAGCACTGCCCTTGCTTGCTCCATGTCACGTCCTGGCTCGGCCGCAAAGGCTGGGCTCGCGAGACGGGCAGCCCGCCTCACGCCAGCTGCTGCCTGCGCTGGAATGACTCGCAGGCGGCCTACCTCACTGGCGGCGTCTACCTGAAGCCCAGCAAGCCGGTGGCGCTGGTGCAGTACCTCAACGTAAGCTGCCGGTACCACCACTGCTGTCGGTACTGCTGCTGCCGCCTCCCGCCCCCTGTCCCTGCCTGGCAGCTGCTGGGCGCCGCCATCACCTGCGCCTTCCTTGGATGCCCCACTCGCCCCTGCCTGCCGCAGTCTGTGTTTGCGGTGGATGCCGCCACCCGCCAGTTCCTGCGCATGCCGGGCACCGCGCACGTCGACTTCCGGGCCAGCTGCTTCTGCCACAAGCGCCAGATCGACCTGGGGTGGGGCTGCTTGCGGGGTGCTGGTGCCAGCCTGCTTCTCAGGGGGCCAGCTGCCGCGGCTTCCAACTCCACGCTGCTCCCTCTCCGCGGTGCTTGACGCTGCAGCACCTGCGGCAGCGTGTTTCCTGCGCTGTGTGTCCTGCTGGCTGAAAGCTCTAACCCCGCCCTACCCGTACCCCTTGGCTGTGCAGCTACGTGTGCTCGGCCTGCCTCTCCATCTTTTGCGAGCAGCTGCCCGCCTGCACCACCTGCGGCACTGAGTTTGGTGCGGGGGAGGGCAAGAAGTAGGGGGACGGTTGTGTTGGCCTTGTCGCCAGCGAGAGGAGCTGTGAATCGCATGCCTCACCAATACAGCATCTCTAAAGAAAACATGCCAGTTGCTGCATTGCTGTAAGCATGCAAGTCAGATACCTGCATTGGAAGTAGCTACGACAAGGGGAAGGGTTGGTGGGCGGCCGAGCGCCGCAGTTGCTGCCCGCAGCAGGGATCCCGCCTCGGCGTGGGAACCGCCAGATTGCAGCAGGACGTACCCATGCAGGCAAAGCGCCGCGGGGGCAGGGGGCAGCCACAGCGGAAGCAGCGGCGGCAGCAGCGGCGCCGACGCGGGGGGTGGGGAGGCGGGCAGCGCGGCCAGGCGGCGGCTGATTGATCCAAGGCTGACCTGCCCTGCACCTCAGGGGCTTTTCACCGGTTTGCTCCCAGGATCTCAAGAAATCAAGCGTTTCCACTTTTATTGCATAACACTATACACCATGGCGCCTGGCTTCCTGGGGTGCCTCCTGCTGCTGGCGGCCGCGTGCCGCTGCCCAGCAGTGGCGGCGCTGCGCGACGGGCAAGCCACCACTCCGCCCATGGGCTTCAACACGTGAGTTGTACGTGTGCAGCGCCAGCCAGCCAGGTCCGAGGCCGGCATGCTGGGTGCGGCTGCGCGGCCGGCCGCCGCTCCCAAGGTGTCCGCTCGTCTGCGCCGCCGCCGACAAGCATGCTGCCCGAGGCTTCGAGGCCGGGCCCTGCCCGTCCACCACGCCTGCGCAGCTGGAACGCATTCGGCGCCAGGATTAATGAGGACCTCATCCGCGACGCCGCTGACCGGATAGTGGAGCTGGGGCTGCGGGATGCCGGCTACACGTGTGTGTGGCCATGCTATGCCGGCCCGCGGCAGCCGCCACCAGCCGCCGCCTCCAGCAACCCTGCATGATTCCGACCGGGCTCTCGCATCCATCGCATGAGAGCGCCCGCCCAACCTTGGAGCGCAGGTTCCTGGTGCTGGATGACGGCTGGAGCGACGTGGAGCGCACCGGGGATGGCAGGCTACAGGGAGACCGAGAGCGCTTCTCCTCAGGCGCGCCGCTGCTGCTGCTGCTGCTGCGTGTGGCGCATGCTGGCGGGACGACTTGGCCTGCCGGCTTGGCCCCTGCCTGCCTGCAGGCATCAAGGCACTGGCCGACTATGTGCGCGGCAAGGGCCTGAGGCTGGGCATTTACAGCGACAGCGGTGAGCCGGCGGCAGCAGTAGCATTGCTTGTGGCTCGGCGCGCAGCCAGCAGCGCTGCTCTCCTGCTCAGCGGCACGGCCGCTCTGGCCGCTGCAGGGCACTTTACTTGCCAGGGCTTCCCCGGATCGCGCGACCACGAAAGGGAGGATGCCCAGAGCTTTGCAGATTGGGGTGCGGCAGGGGCCAGCCTTGCTGCATGCACGCCGCATGGGGACTGCGGCGGGGTGCCGAGCTCGCATGTGCATCTCAGCAGCCGGGAACTAAGCAGGGCAGGCATCAGAACCTCGGCGTGATGAGCTTGCGCCTGCCCGGCTTGCTGCTGTTGGGTGCCACCAGGGGTGGACTATCTCAAATACGACAACTGCTTCGTCCATGATGACCTGCTTGGGCGCTTCGTCGCGATGAGGGACGCCCTGAACGCCACCGGCCGCCCCTTTGTCTACTCGCTCAGCGAGTGGGTATGTGGCGCAGCGGGGCGGCGGCCGCCAGTGCCCTGCCGCGAGCGGCGCTGCCGGCCTGGCCCGGGGCTGTGCTGCTGGCTGACAGCGCTGTTGCTGGGCGCCTTTGCAGGGCATTGGCGACCCCTGGGTGTGGGGCCCACAGGTGGGCGCATGCGCAAGGCAGGAGAAGCACTGCGTATCAGTCCACCCGTCTCCCCGCTTGCATGCATGCCCGCGAGCCAGCCACCAAACCTTCCTGCTCATGGATGTCACTCGCCTTTTCCCCAGGTGGCTCACGCCTGGCGCACCACCTTTGATAGCCACCCCAGCTGGCCCTCCATCATGCTCAACCTGGATGAGTCGGTGGCCCTGGCGCGGTACGCGGGGCCGGGGGCCTGGAACGACCTGGACCTGCTGGAGGTGGGTGCTGAGCTGGCAGGCATGCTGAGCTGGCAGGGGTGAGCTGGCACATGGTGGCCTGGCACAGTCTTCAGCTTGTGCCAGCCAGGCAAACGGCTGGGTATGTACCACCGCTGCCCTTGGCGCCGCAGGTGGGTCCCACCGGCTCCCCCAACGCCCGCAGCTACCTGAGCCACCAGGAGGAGCAGGCCCACTTTGCGCTGTGGGCGCTGCTCAAGTCGCCGCTCTTCGTCGCCGCAAACCTGCGCCAGCTGTCACCTGTCACGCTGGCCATCCTCAAGACCCACGAGGTCATTGCAGTCAACCAGGACGAGCTGGGGGTGCCTGGGGACCTGGTATGGAAGGCGGGGCCTAAAGAGGCAAGAAACATGGAACTGTTGAGCACCAGCCGTGTGGGGCCATGGACTGTGCCGTTTGGTGCATGTCACTCCCAGTTTGAAGCTGAGGCCAGCAGCGGCGCTGCTGTCCCGAGCGCAGGTGTATGCCGCGCCCCTGGCAGACGGCGGCCGGGCGGTGGTGCTGCTCAACAGGCACAGCGTGCTGTCGCAGGCACGTGGCGATGCCGCCCGGCCAGCTGCTTGGATCTGCTATCTGCTGCTTCAGCGGTGCTGCCGCTCGGCAGCGCCGCTGCATGAAAGCAGGCTGTTGCTGGCCAACCCAGGCCCGGTGGACCCCCCGCCCCTTGCAGCAGTACCAGGCCTCCAACCTCACGCTGCGCTGGCAGCTGGTGGGATACCCGCCCGACACGCGGGTGGTTGCCAGGGACCTTTTCCAAGAGCGGGACATAGGGCAGTACGCGGGCTCCCTCACCGCAGAGGTGGGCGGGGTCACCACGGCACCGCAGGAATGTATGAGCGGTGCGGAGCCGCCTGGCGCCGCCCGTGGGCGACCATGTATTGCCTCTGGTCCTGCCTGTTGTGTGAGCTTGCTCGAGGCCCCCCGCAGGTGCATGTGCACGGCGTGGTGGCGCTTCGCCTCACGCCGGTGGCCCCCGACCCCAGCCACAGCCAGTGGCGGCCCTGGCACGGCGTGCCCATGTTTGAGCGCCACCAGGAGGACGAGGAGTGGATCCCGCCGCTGGGCAGCGAGGGCAGGGAGGTGCAAGCCGGCAGCTGATCAGGATGATCACGATCCACGCTGCACGCCATGCTAGATGCTGCCCTGCTTCACGCAGGAACCGTCTCGTCCCTCGTTTACATCTGTTTGCTTGCATCGCGTGTGTCCTGCCCGTTGCCCGAGGATCCCCATCCTCAGCTGCAACACCGAGCGGCGAGCGCCTATGCCAGCACCAGTGGCTCCACCCAAGACCCACTCATGCCCCGACGGCCCTGCCGCTTGTAGGCCCTGCTGCCGCCGCCGCCGCTCCCGTCGCTGCCACTTCCCAGCAGCGTGGTAGGCCTGCCAGCCATCAGCAGCCAGTCAACCTCTGCCTGCTCCGAGCGGGAGCGGCTGGTGCTGCGCCCCGCGCCTCCGCCAGCGGCGCTGCTGTGGTGGAAAGGCCGCCGCCACCTATCCGTGCTGGTTGGGCGCGGCTCCTGCACACAGGCAGCATTGAATCCATGCGTGGGTTGGTACAGGCGCTTGAGGGGGGTCCCAGATGCCAGCAAGACCACCAGGAGCATGAGCTTGCGCCGACTCACAGCAGACAGGCTCTTGCGCCGGGCCCTGGCACTCCTGCCCGGAGGCGCCTTCATGCCGCTTGCTGTCCCTGGCAGGGGCTGCCCTGCTGCCTGCCAGGCCAAGGGCGACTGACCCCTGCTCCTGCCCCGTGCGCCGGCACTTCCTGCTGCCCTCTCCCTGCAAGGCTGGCTGCCGAGCCTGTCCCTGCTCCCGCTGCCATGCCCCGGCAGCACCGCCTGGCGAGGCAGTGGCTGGTGTAGGAGGGAGGTGGCTGGCGGGGGGTCTCGCGTGTCAAACAGCCAGGCGGGAGCTGCCGCGCCCCTGGCTGCCTTTCCTGAAGACCTCACAGGCTGCTGCCGTGGAGAAACATGGGACTCCAGAGCGCGGCTGGCCAGCTCGGCGCTGGCGGCAGCCTGGCGTGCCGCCTCCAGCTGTGCGCGCCGCTGCTTCAGCTCCCGGATCAGCTGCCAGCTGTCGCGGTGCTCCTGGTGCTTGTTGGTGGGAGAGGGAGGCCGGCACGCCGCCTTCGGGCTGCCGCTTGATGAGTTGCCCCATCTGTTGACGTCAGCACTGGCAGGAGCAGCGTGCGCTGCCAGAGGCTGGATTGTGGGGTACCGCTGCTGCTGCTGCTGGCTGGCCGCTGGGGGCAGGGGCTGCAGCTGCAGGCGCTGCTCTGCTGCCTGCAGGCGAAGCTGAAGGGCTTGCAGCTCGCCGTACACCCGCTGCAAGTCGGGGTTGGCTGGCGGCGGCTGTGGCTGCTGCACGCCGGGCAACTCCTGGTGCTGCTCCTGCTGCTGCTGGTAGGGCGGCAGAGCAGTCGGCAGCTGCGCGGGGGTGGCAGCCAGAGGTCGCTGCCCTGCGTGCATGCTGACGGTGGTGTGGCAATCCCGCTGGCCCGCTGGCTCCTTTGCCAGGCCTTCCCTGGCCGGTTGTGGGCATGGCGGCAGCTCCGACACCGCTGGCTGCCCACAGCGCCGGTCTGCGGACAGCGGCTGCCGGTGCTGCAGCAGCTGCTCGCCCAGGCACCGCCTCACCAGGTGGCTGCCTCCTTGTGGTGCTGCCTCGCGCACCGCTGCTGCCTGCATCTCTGATAACGAGGGCAGCGGTGGGTACCGGCGCGCTTCGAGCGCCTCGGGCTCCTGGGCGCCGCAGGGAGCGCCAGCAGCCGCAGGGCCGCCGACGGCTTCCAGCTGGGCGATCCGCACCCGGCACGCCTGCAGCTGCACCATCAGCCCCCGGTTCTCCTCCACGGCGTGCTTGAAGAGGCTCTGCAGCGACAGCAGCTCGCGGGCCTGCTGCAAGGCCGCCCGCTGGCCCTGGACCGCCTGCGAGGCGCGCTCCTCGGCCGCCAGCCTGCGGTGCACGAGGGAAGCGCCCGATGTGAGGTGGATGCTGGCGTGCTGTGGCAGGCATGCAGCCGCTCGCACCTTCCCTGCTCCGACCGGCCCAGCGCCGCCTGCGGCAGCAGCACACAACACAGGTAGCCTTGTTAGGCAAGGGCGGCCGGGGCCACACGGGGAGAGCGCCGGTCACTGGCAGTGGTGCCGGTGCCGGCCTGGCGCCGCACCCGCAAGTCTTCGATTTGCACACGCAGCTGGGCATCCTCCTCCTCGACGCTGGGGCTGTCCATTGGTTCGGGCTAGTTGCGGAGCAAGGGTTGTTGAGCGGGGCGGCTTCCCTGGCGGGCTGGCAGACCCAAATTGGGCATAATTGTGGGCGGGGAAATGCTCTAGAGAAGGGTGGGAGCCGCTCCCGGGCTGTGTAGGGCGGTGCTGGACTTGACATGGCAAAGAAGAGATGCTGGATAGCCTCTCCCGGCTCGTTCAGCAATCCCCGATTCGCCTATCATCTCATTCATGCGTGTAGCCCACTCTGCCGCGCACACCCGTCACCTGGTCAAACCCGAGCTCTCGAGCACGCTCCTCCTCGCGCACGCTCCCCTCCTGAAGTGATTGAGCCAGCACACAGCAGCAGGCAGCTGCCGGGAGCATGGCGGAGGTGGAGGCTCTGCCGCCGCTGGCGCCGGCGCTGGCGCCCAACGCCGCGGTGCTGGCGGCCCAGCTGGGCCAGCTTGCTCTGGAGCAGTCGCTTGAGCAGTCACATTCACCCTCAGAGCAGCAGACTGCCAGCCCGCCGGGGGCGCCGTCACGGCAGCCCATCCACGAGCGGCACACCGCCTGCAGCAGGCTGCATGCGCTGGTGGATCCAGAGTCGGAGAGCGCCGCCGCGATCAAGGCCCTGCTGCGCATCGGCGAGCCGCGGCCCGGCCCTGCCGCGCTGCCGCAGCTGGGCGCCGGCGCGACAGAGTATGCGCGGCGGCATGGGGAGAGCATCCGCGACCTGGTGGCCCGCAAGCGCCAGATCTTCCTGGCGCAGATGAGCCTGGACACAAAGCACAGCGAGATCGCCAAGCTGGAGCAGCGCAGTAGGCAGTGGGAGGAGGCACTGGCGGTGAGCTGCGGCTGCTGCCCCAACACATGGCCGTGCCTGCGCCTGTGCCTGTGCCTGCTGCACTTCCGTGCGCAACCCCACCCTGCTCCCAAACACCATAACCTCCCTGCCTCCTGCCTACCATGTCTGCCTGACCCAACTGCTGCTGACCCGCCATCACCTGCTGCCTCTGCGTGCAGGCCTCGGAGGCGGCCCTGGATGCAGACTCCCAGCGGTTTGAGGAGTACCTGAAGGAGAACGACGCCAAGCTGCAGGAGGCGCTGCGGCGGGCCGAGGCGGAGGCGCGGGCGCGCGCCGAGAAGGCGGCAGAGGCCAAGCGCCTGGCCGCCGCCATCGCCGCCCTCCGCTCCGAGATGGGCAAGATGGAGGAGCAGCTGGAGGAGTGCAAGACGTGGGCGGCAGGGGCTGTGGGCTGGGGTGTCTGCATGGGCGGGTGTGGTGAGGGTGGTGGGTGAAGTGGAGCGGGCACAGCGGCAGCGATCGTGGCAAATCCTACAGTGCAATGCAGGCTGCCGGTCGTGCAGGCACCATCCCTGCTGTTCTGAAGCCGATCGCTCCTCTGCTGCCTTTCCCTTGCCCTTGGCTGTCTTTGTGGCAGCCTCAAGGCCTTCCTGGACAGCGTGACTCCCCAGGAGTGGTTTGAAGGGCTGGCGGCGCAACGGGACAGCCAGAAGGCGGCGCTGCGGGCGGCCTGGCAGGAGCAGTGCGACGCCATCGCGGCGCGCAAGCGGGAGGCGGCGGCGGCGCAGCAGCGTGCGGAGAACGACATGCAGTGGGCGCGCACGCAGCAGCAGTTTGAGCGGGCGGAGCGGGCGCAGCGCGAGGCGGCGGCGGCGCTGCGCGAGGCGCTGGCGGAGCAGGTGGGGGGACCCGCCACCCCGACGCCACAAGCTGCTGCTGCCCATTACTCGATTGCGTTGAATGCAAAGGGTGGTAAAGGGGTGTGGTGGGTGGCTGCTGCTGCCCAGCTACCCAACTCCCAGCCCTGCCTGACCGGCTAGTGCCCCTGCCGCACCTGCCCCCTCCCCTGGCTGCTTGCATGCAGGACCCTCCCGAGCCGGACTACGGCGTGCTGGATGTGGAGGAGGAGGGCCTGCACTTCCGGGACCCCTCCCAGCTGCTGGCGGTGTTCAGCCAGCTGCAGGGCTCCAACATGTTCCAGATCCAGACCGCCCAGGACGCAGAGTCGGCGGTGGAGGCGGCGCGCGCAGACCACGCCGCCACCACAGCCGCCCTGGACGCCGACGCCGCCGGGCTGCGGCGCCAGGTGGCGGAGCTGGAGGCGGGGGTGGCTGCCAGCCGGGAGCGGTCGGCCAGACTGCAGGCCGCCGCGCGGCAGAGCTTGGAGGGCGGCGGCGGCGGGGTGCTGGGCAGGGAGAGCAGCGGCGGCAGCGTCGCCGGGGCCGGCGGCGCCGGCTCCGCCAGTGGAGGCGGCGGCGGCAGCCACCCACAGGTGCAGCCGCTGGGGCTCGGCCTGGGCCCGCTGTCGGAGGCGGTGGCGGCGGCGTACGAGGCGGCTGGGTTTGCGCGGGACGCCAGCGTCACGCCGCTGCAGATGCTGCAGAAGCTGGAGGGGCGGCTGGAGGAGTGGCTCGCGGCGCTGGGCCCGCCCGGCGGGCCGGTGGCGCTGCTGGCTGAGCAGGTGGAGCGAGGGCGGGAGAAGGAGCGGCGGCAGGCGGCGCGCGCAGACAAGCTGGCGGCGCGGCAGGCTGAGCATGTGAGCGCTGGGGGCGGGCAGCAGGCGGCGGCATGGCACGGCCTGGCTGCCGACCATGCCTACCAGCCGCAGGCTGCCCTCCCAGTGTAGCGCTGTGCTCTGCGCCCTGCTGTCAGGGCCTCCTGGCCCACCCCCCTCGCCTGCTCATCGCCGCCACGGCTGGGCTGCAGGAGTCGCGCGTGGCGCGCGTGCTGGCGCGCGCCGCGGCCCCCAAGTTCCAGAAGAGCGGCAAGCCGGCGATGACGCGCAGCGTGCTGCAGCGCGAGGAGCGGGGCGGCGGCGGCGAGCGGGACGACGACGCGGAGGAGGAGCTGCGCGCCTTTCTGGCGCTGGTGGATGAGGCCATCCCTGCCGACCAGTGAGGAGATGGCGCTGGCAAGGAGGCTTGACGCGGGGCGGGAGGCTCCTGCTGCAGCTGGCCAATCCATCCCTAGTTGAGGGCAGGTAGTTACGAGTTTCTAGATGAAATCAGAGGAACGGGAACTAGCAGAGCGGGAATGGAAAAGAGCAGAGAGGGGGAGAGCAGGAGGGAGAGCAGAGCGGCGGCGCAGAGTCAGTAGGCGTCAACAGTGGGTCAGGCGGAGAGTGGCAGCAGGGGTATGCGGTGGCTGCTGGCGCAGCGTCACAGCCGTCAGACGTAGTCCCGCCAGCGGTGGCCGCAGGAGCAGCAGGAGAAGTAGAGCGTCATGCCCTCCTCCGTGCTGGAGGTGAAGAAGACGGCCTCGTTGTTGGCGCACTCTGGGCAGCGCACGTCGCGGGTGCGCGGCAGCGTGGGGTCCGACCGCACATCCTGCGACAGAGCAAGAGCAGCGCTGTTGATGCTTGCTGAAGCAGGCAAGCCCTAGCTGGCGTTAGGAAGCTGCTTAGACAGGCAGGCAGAGGCGGGTGCGTCGCGACGGGCGGCGGCGGCGGGCGCTTGGCGCACCTGCAGCACCACCGACTTCTCCCGCGACGTGTGCTGCACCTCGTTGCGGTACACGCACCACTCCTTGGGGTCCGCGTCCTCCTGGTATTGGCAGGAGCGGCAAAAGTAGACGAGCTTCTTGCGCTCCTTGTCCTCGCGAGGGTACAGCAGGTCGTTGCTCTCTGGGCAGAATCGCAGCACGGGTCCGACCCCAGTCATGCTGCAGCCCGTCGATCAGGCTGCGGCTTGGGGGATGGGGGTGCAAGGTGGGGGAGGACGAGGGGCTGCAGGCCTGGCTGGCACCTCAGATCGGAAGGGGAGACACTGGCAGGGGTGATGGCGTGGTGGCGAGCCTTTCACCGCCGTCTTGAACCCGCAGCACGCAGCAGCATGGAATTTCCGGGCCTTCGCATGCCTTGCCGCGGCAGTTGCTATATTGAGGCCATCCCTGGTCACCATCACTTGCAAATTCAGGGCTCGCAGCGCACCCAGGCAGCCGGAAACAGCACAGCTTGGGCGCCACCATGCCCAAGGTCTCCAAAAAGGCCAGCAAGCAGGATGACATCCTGCAGCAGGCGGCCCCCATGACGGGCATAGAGGCGGGCATGGAGGAAGGGGAGCAGCAGCATGCAGCGGGCCCGGCGGCGGGGCCAGAGCAGGGGCTGCCCAAGCCCAAATTCGCGCCTCTGACCTCCTACGAGCTGAACGGCAAGAAGATAGAGTTCCGGCGAGTGCCGGTGCCGCAGCACCGCATGACGCCGCTGAAGAACAGCTGGCTGGCGCTCTACAAGCCAGTGACCGAGAACCTGAAGCTGGACATGCGGATGAATCTGAAGACGCGAAAGGTGGGGGCGCTGGGAGCCGGCGGCCGGCGGCGCCGGCGGGCCGGGGCGCAAGTTTTGGCAAGCACACCTGCTGCTGCATTGCCAGCTGCAGCCCTGAGTGCAGGTCACGACCCGCACCGGCATGCATCCACAATTTCCCGATCACTGCACCGCTGCAGGTGGAGGTCAAGACGACGCCCGAGACGCCCGACGCCGGCAACCTGCAGCGCGCCGCCGACTTCATCCACGCCTACATCCTGGGCTTTGAGGTCCAGGTGAGCTCGCCCTGCGCTGCGCTGCACGTGCACGCAGCGCTGCGCAATCACAGCCGCGCGGCTGGACCTCCACAGCCAGCCGTTGCAGATGCGCCAGGCTTGGGCTGGGCCGCCAGCGGTGCCGCTGCCGGCGGAGCCTCGTCGCCTCGCCGTGCTCATGCCGTGCTGTGTGCTTGGCTGTGTGGCTCATGCCGTGCTGCGCGTGTGCAGGACGCCATCGCGCTGCTGCGCCTGGACGACCTGTACATCGAGTGCTTCGAGGTCAAGGATGTCAAGACGCTGCGCGGGGAGCACCTGGCGCGCTGCATCGGACGCATGGCGGGTGCGCCTCGGCGGGCGGGCCCGCCGCGGCGGCGCTCGTGGCGTGGCAGCGTGGCCGGCGGCGCTGTCCTGCCGCCGGCGGCCTCGGCGGCTGCCGCTGCGTTCCACTAGTAGCCATTGCGGGGCCATTGCGGGGCGGGCACAGCTTGCTCCGTCCTCCCATGCCGGTCGCCAGCTCCCTTCCCTCCCTTCCCTTCCCTCACACCTCCCCTGCCCCGCCGCCTCCCCCGGCCTGCTCTCCACCCCACCGCAGGCAGGAACGGCAAGACCAAGTTCACAATAGAGAACGCCACGCGCACGCGCATCGTGCTGGCCGACACGCGCATCCACATCCTGGGGTCCTTCCAAAACATCCGCGCCGCGCGCGACTCCATCTGCGCCCTCATCCTGGGCTCCCCCGCCGGCAAGGTCTACTCCAAGCTGCACTCGGTCACCGCGCGGCTCAGCCAGAGCTACTAGCCCCGCCCCCGGCGGGCGTGCGTCCGGCCTGGCCAGCGCTGCTGGGCCGGCTGTGCCTATGTGTGTAGCGCAGCGGGGCGAGCTGGGGCCTGGCCCGGCAGCGGCTGACCTGAGGCGCCCCTTGCCCGGCTGCCCTGCCCATGACGCCGGCCCAACGGACGCCTTCTGTATTGCAATGCCCTGTTTGCTTGTGCTCGGGCTCCCTTTCTGCTCCCTCTCCACTTTCTTTCAATACTTCCACCTTCCCATCTGACGTCCGTCATTTGTGTGTAACAAGGCACAATCTGAATCAGTGCTGATCACGGCAGCGGCTAGTGTGTGAGGCAGGCAAGTAGTTTGGCAGTGGGAACACAATGCTAGGGAATAGCCGATGAACTCAAGTGCAGAACGAGCGACATAAAAAGAAAGCAAGAGAGCCGGGCAGTAGGAGCCGTGGCCGCGGCCTGGGGCTTAGCCAAGCAGCGGCTCGCTGCGCCTCTCCAGCTCAGCCAACACCAGCGCCTCCAGCCGCTGCACCAGGCCGCCACGCTCAAAGCGGCGCACCCGCTGCAGCGGCCGGCTGGCGCCGGTGCCGTCTGCGTCTGCGTCTGCTGCTGCTGAGGCTGCGCTTCCACCCTCCGGGAACACGCCCGCCTCGTCCACGGGCAGCAGCAGGCGGCTGGTGCTGGTGATGAAGCAGCCGTCCCAGGCCTCCAGGTCAGCCAGCCGCGGCGGCTCCAGCACCACTGCACCGCCGGGCATCGCATCAGGCCGGGGCTGGTTAGGGTGAGGGGTGCTTGCAGCGGTGCGCACCACGCACAGCCCTTGACAGCCCTTTCCCGAGCCCCACTGCCACCGCCTTCCTCCTCCCCAACAGCGCAGCCGCCCACCTGGGATGCCCTCCCGCCGCGCCACCGCCAGCACCACCTCCCGCACCGTGCCTGCCAGGATGCCCTCCCCAGCGGTGTGCACTGCGCCGCGCGCCACCGCAAAGAAGTTGGAAGAGAGGCCCTCCAGCAGGGCGCCGCCCTCCCCAACCAGCAGCACCTGCACGCAAGCAGGCAGGCAGCAGGGCAGGGTGCGAGGGCAGGTGCGGGGAGGGGCACGGCGGGCAGGAGAGCATGACATGGGGGTATGTAGGGTGCGCACCAATGAGCACCACAAACCACTGCAGCGAGGAGCCCCGCACCCATGAGAAGGCCTGACCGCACCCACCTCCTCCACGCCGGGCGGCAGGCCATGCAGCAGGCCCCTGCGCTGCCGCACCCACTCGCTGTCCTTGGCCTCCGCATTGTGGCGGGGCGCGCCCCGCATCACCACCCGTACCGGCGGCGCGGGGCGCGGCGGCAGCGCGCTGACGTGCACCAGCACATCAAACGCGCCCTCCTCGCCTGCGCCGCCAGCTGGGCTGGCAGCGGCGCTGCTGCCGTGATTGCCGGCACCAGCGCCGGCGACCGGCGGCGCTGCCTCCTGCTGCCCGTCCTGCGCCTGGCAGGCCTGCCAGGTCACCAGGACGGTCAGCCGGACCTCGCCGTCTGCGTCCCCAGACGCGGCGCGGTAGCCCCGAACCGCGGCCTGCATGGCAGCCAGCACGCGCGGCCGCAGGCGCGCCACGTCGGCCGCCGCTGCCGCGGCAGCGGGTGCTGACGCGGCGCCTGCCGCCGCCTCCATCATGAGGCCGGCGCTGGTGGCCAGGCGCTGGATGTGGAAGCTCAGTTCCAGCACCGAGCTGCCGCCCACGGTGCGGGCCGTCGTGTAGGCGCCTGCGGGCGCGGCGGGGAGGCGAGCGGGCGGGCTGGGTGGGGCGGCTCGCCGGCAGGGTGATGGCGCCTCGCTGGCGGGGTCCAGTGAGAGAGGTTGCCTGAATGTGCATGGGCGCCATAAGCATTGCGCATTGCCCAGCCCCGCGCACCTCGTGGCGCGGCCTCCAGCCACGGCCCCGAGGCCTGCTCGCATGGCCGGCCCTTCCCGTTCTCCACCAAGAAAAACATGGGCCGCTGCTGCTCCTGCTGCTGCTGCTGTTGCTGTTGGACAGTCGGCCGCCTGTGTGGCACCTGAACTTCTGGCAGCTGCCGCTGGCTTCGATTATTCTGCTGCTGCTGCTGCTGCTGCCGCCACGGACTGGTCTCCACGGCTGGCGGCGCCACTGGGGCGCTGGCGGGAGCCTCCGCCCGGGTGGTGCGGCGGCGCTGTCGCTGCCTGCGCGCCTCCGATCCCACCAGATGAATGGTTCTAAGAGGTGCTGACAGGCTGATGATTGCGGGTTCTGGCTTGACCAGGCTGCCAGGAGGTCGCAAACGCATGGGGAGCAGCGGCAGCGAGGGGCGGCCGTGCACCCTGGCCACCAATGTAGGCTTGAGTTGGCTGGCGACTGGTGATGCGGTGCAGAATGGGGGAGCACGGTGCATGGACTTCCCTTCAAGGCCTGCTGCGCGTGGCACAGCAGGGCGCTATAGGCGATGCGGCCCGGGCGCTCTGTAGCATTGAGCAGCCAGCATGAGCGAGTCCGGGGCAGCAGCGCCCGAGGAGGGGGGAGGGAGCCCTAGGTGAGCGCGGTGTGGCAGAGCCCTGGTGCTCACACAGCGATCCTGACGCGCCATGCGCTGCTGCAGGCCGACCAGTGCCAAACTGTTCCTGGGAGGACTGAGCTGGGACACCACAGAAGGTGCGAGTTCGCTGGCGAGGCCGAGCCGCTACCAGAGCCTGCTGGGCCTCAAACCTTGCTCCTCCCGCTCCCTGCAGAAAAGCTTCGCGACCACTTCTCCAAGTATGGTTCTATAGTCGAGGCGGTGAGTGCTGGGCCGGCCATCCGCCAGGATCGCCCAGTGCGCCAGCCCCAGCGCGCCAACTGGGCCTCTGTCGCCTTGCAGGTCGTGATGCGCGACCGTCAGACGGGCAGGCCACGTGGATTTGGATTCGTGACGTTCACCGAGCCAGCAGCAGCAGACGCGGTGGTGGAGGATGTCCATGTGATTGACGGGCGGCAGGTGCGCCGCCGCGGCCCCTCGCGCGCCCCTCGCAACGCCAGCTTGAGCCAGTTTGAGCTGTGGCAATGCTGGGGCGTTGCCCTGGTCGGCCCACCCGCCGCTGCTCTGCTCCCCTGGTGCAGATTGATGCCAAGAAGTCGGTGCCGCAGGAGATGAAGCCCAAGGCGCGCAAGGTGTTTGTGGGCGGCCTCTCGCCAGACACCACAGAAGGTGCGCGGTCGGCGCTGGTCCCCAGCGCCCCTCACCCCAGGGGCACGCCGCGGGTCGCAGCAGCCCGGGGAGGCCATCCGCGCCGCTCCCTCGATCACACGCCGCTCCGCCGCCGCGCCGCCGCCAACCGACGCGCTGCTGGCGGCCCCAAACTGGCACGCGCCGCCTCACCTGCCCGTGCGCCCGCCCCCCTCCTCCCTCTGCGCTGCAGACCAGTTCCGGGAGTACTTTAGCCAGTTTGGAGAGGTGGTGGAGGCTCAGATAATGCAGGACCACATGAGCGGGCGCTCGCGCGGCTTTGGGTGCGCGCTGCGCCGCCCGCACGCTGCTCTGGGCACCCAGCACGCGGCTGTGGGTTCCAGCCCGCGGCATGGCGCCTGTGGCCAGCCGCCGTGCTGCATTGGGCTGCGCGCGGGAGGCGGCAGCACCCACAGACGCCGCTGCCGTGCTGCGGTCGCCGGCGCCCGGATGCGGTGCTGCCATGGGTTGTTGCGTTTCGGGGTGGCAGGGGATGGGAGGCAAGTGGAGGGCCCCCCAGCACTGGCCCGCCGTGTAGTGCCCTCGCCCCGTTGAATCCAATCAGCCGCCAGTTTTCTCCATCTGTTGCACGCCCGCCGGCTCATTCTGGCCGCAGGTTTGTGACGTTTGCCGAGGATGCGAGCGCCGAGAGCGTGTTTGCTGCCGGCACGATGCACGACCTGGGCGGTAAGAAGGTGGAGGTGAAGCCGGCCACGCCAAAGGGCTCCGGCTCCCTCTCCCGGCCGTCTGGCAGCGGCGGCGGCAGCGGCGCGCGGCCCGGCGGCGGCGGCGGCGGCGGCAGGCAGATGCCGCCGTTTGCAGGCGGCGGCGGCCCCGCGCTGTTTGGCGGCCAGCCAGCGCCCGCTCCCTACGGAGCCAGCGGGTACGGCATGTATGGCTTTCCACCCCACGGTGAGCCTGGCTGCCCGCGCCGCCTCTCCTGCATCCCCACAGCGCCGGCGCCGCTCCTGCGCCTGCTCCCCGCCTCTCTGCGCTGCGCCGTGCTTGTGTGCGCTGCCTGGTTCTGTGTTGGCTGTGCCCTGCCCACTCCTGCCGCCCCCGCCTGCCTGCCTGGCGCAGGCATGATGGGCCCCGGCAGCTACGGCGGCATGGGGATGCCGTATGGCGGCATGGGCGGCATGGGCGGCGGCGGCATGGGCAGCGGCAGCATGGCCTCGCCTTACATGATGATGGGCCAGATGGGGGCCTACCCCCCCGGAGCAGCAGCCTTTGGCTTCCCCGCCGGCGGCGGCATGGCGCCCTTCTCGCCGTCTGCCGGCGCTGGCCAGGCCTCGCCCTTCTCGCAGCAGGGAGGCGGCCAGCAGCAGCAGCAGCACCAGCACCAGCACCACCCGCAGCACCCCTACCCGCCGCGGTGAGCATGCTGGGCTGCTGCCTGCCGCCGCCGCGCTGCGATGCCCGCCACGCTGCCGCCGCCGCCGCCGCCGCCTGCCTGCGGAGGGAGGGGAGCGCAAGTCGATGCCGGGGCCTACCGCCGCCGGCACAACTGCTGCATGCTGCTGGCCTGCGCTGTCTTGTGGCCCACCCCAAGCCCACTGCGCTGCCGCCTCTGCGGCCAAGGATGCACGCTGCCGCTGCCATTGCCGCCGCCGCCGCTGCGGCCCTGTGCTGGCACCGGCCGGGGCTTTTCTGGCACCGGGCTGGGCTGTGCTGCCCCCAGCCTGAGCTGCGCTGCTGGCACCAGCCTGGGCTGCGCTGGCACCAGCCTGGGCTGAGCTGGCACCTGCCCGTGCTGCATGGCGGCCTGTGCGCAGGCCCCGCTCATAGCGGTGGCGCAGCCCCGCCGGCCGGCGGGCGGCCCCTGCAGCCGAGGTAGCCCCTGTCGGCTGCCTGCATCGCGCGCCGCCGCCGCCGCCGCCGCCGCCTGCACACGCCTTGTTTCAAGTCTTAGGTCTTTGGTGCATGTGCATGGCTGCCGCATGTTGCACGCGCGCCCAGCCCTCCCGTCCGCCTCCGCACTTTCCTCCCTGAGCCCTGCCGGCCCGCTGCGTGCGCTGCAGGCCGCTGCGCATGATGAGCCGCAACGGCAGCCGCGGTACCGCCAAGGTCGACTCCGCCAGTTCTCTGGAGCACAGCGCGGGGGTGCCGCCCTCGGGGCAGCACCCGCACCCGCTCCCGCACCCGCACCAGCAGCAGCAGCAGCAGCAGCAGGTGGCCGCGGTGCAGGAGCAGCTGGCTAAGACGTCGCTGGCCGAGTGACGCAGCCGCGGCTGGCGCGCGCTCAGCCGGCCCCGCCAGGCCGCTGCGGCGCCGCCCTCTGCTCGTGCCCCGCCGGGAGCAGCGCGGCCTGAGCGCCGCCGAGTATGATAGCTGCTAGCCTATAGCCCCGGGCAGCCGGCCCGCCGACGCGCGAGTGCGGGGCGGCCGGCTGCCAGCGAGCCGCGCCCCCGGCCAGCCCCTCCATACCACCACCACCACCGCACTGCTCCCCTGCCCGCTCCCCTCTCCCCTGCGCTCCCTGTACTATGGATGGCTGCGGGTACTATGGCGGCAGGGCGCCGCGCCGCGCCTTGCGGCGCACCGCCCTGCTCCGACCCCTGCCCGGCGCCCACCCACGCATTCTTTCTTTCTGTCCCTTCCCTCCCCCTTCTGCTCTGATCTCCCGCTCACGGCCGCGGGCGGCGGCCGCACTCTGCATGCCGCCGCCGCCGCCCGCCGGCCGGGCCCCTGCCCTCCGCCCTTAGCCGCCGCTCGATGCAGCGCGGCTCGCGGCGCGGCCGCCCCTCCCGCTCCCTCTCCCCCTCTTTCCTGCCCCCTCCCGTCAGGGAGGCACGCTACAAACCCTCCCGAGCAGCGCAGTGGCAATGATTGAGCGCCCGCCTGCTTCGACGCACGCTGCCACCCTCCCCGCCCCTCCAAACCCAATCCCAGCCCCTGAGCATTTGCCCGCACTGAATCCTCCGCCCCAGCCCCCACGCCGCCGCGGCGCCGAGGACGGCCGCCCCGACGCCGATCAGCGCAGCAGCCGGCTTGTGCGCCTGCTCCCAGCCGCCCCCGGCCGCCGCCTCCCGCCGCCTCCCCTCCGCCTCTCCCCTTAAAGCAGCACAAGCATGCTGTGTGTACCCCAGCCCCTGCCTCGATTCTTCTCCTTCCCTTTCATGTATGTTTTGTCTTTGTTCTCTTGTTCCTCTCTGCGCACGCGCCCCCCACACCTTGTGGCGGGGCCGCGCCCTCTGCCTTGTCCCCCGCTCCCGTCTCCAGCCGCCAGCCCCCACCCGGCGCATGCGGCGCTGGCCGCGAATCGCTCCCACACACACATCTGTCCCAACCGTCCGCACCCCACCCCACCCCATGTAATCCCAGCACTTGGATCAGCCCGCTAGTGGCATGCCTGTGTGGCCGCCGCCCATCGTGGGAGGCTCTCCCTCCCTTCTTGAGGGATCGGTTGCAGGTGAGGCGGTATCATCTATGATCAAACGTTCATACATGCAGCGCTGAGCAGGGCAGAAAATTGGGGGCGCAGGAGGGTCCAGGGGCGAAAAAACTGCTCAAGCAGTGCAGAGGTCGCACTCAGAAGGACGCGGCGGGCGGCCGCGGGCGCCCCCTCCCCAGGCCAGCGCCGCCGCTTGCTGCAGGAGCAAGGCGGCGCTGCGCCCGCCAGGCAGCTCTGCCCAGCTGGGTGCGCCTCCCAAGCCCGGTGCGCTGCCGCCGGCGCCGCCGCCGCTGGCACGGGCTGGTGCAGAGCGGGCCGAGGGTCTGGCGCACCCTGGCGGGGGTCAGCACTGGGGGCTGCCGCACATTGCACACTGAAGGTAGGTGACCTCTGGCCCCTCGTGACGGTAGGTGCACACCTGGCAGGACCAGGGGGCGCCCGGCCCGGCAGGCCCAGCCTGCGCCGCCGCTGCCGCCGCCGCGAATGCCGCCTGCGGCTGCGGCTGCGGCTGCGGCTGCGGCGCCGGCGCCACGCGCGGCGGCGCGGCTGGCATGGGGAAGCGAGCCGCCGGGGAGGCGGCCAGGGCGGGCGCCGCTGCAGGGGGCCGCACCGGCGCGCCGGGGTTGAATGCGGCGGCGCCAGGCGACAGGCCGGCGCCGGGCAAGGGGGCTGCAGCCCCTGGGGGGCGGTACGCTGGGCGGAAGGCGGGGCGGTATGCTGCGGGACGGGGCGGTACCGCCTGCGGCGCCGCCGTGGCTGTCAGCTCCTGAAGCATCTCTGCCACGCTGGCAAAGCCGCCAAGCGCGCCGCCCAGCTGCTGCTGCTGCGGCTGCTGCTGCTGCTGAAGCTGCAGCTGCGGTGCCTGCTGCTGCAGCTGCTGCATCGCAGGGCTTGGCAGCGGCGCCGCCGCCGGCGCTGGCGCTGCTGCTGCCGGGAATGGGGCGGGGACCCCAAACAAGTGCGGCAGCAGCTGGGATGGCTGAGGAGGGGGTAGCTGCTGTGCTGCCGGCGCGGCAAGGCCAGCCGATGGCTGCATATGCCTGAGGGGAGGCGTGGTGGGGCCCGGCAGCGGCCCCAGCGGGCTGTTGCCGCTGCTGGCACCTGCCATCCCCGGCTGCTGCATGTGCGGCGGCAGCGCCCGAAGGTGTGGCGGCGGAGCCTGCAGCTGCTGGGGCGGCGCAGCGGAAGCAAGCTGTGCGGGCGGCGGCAGCGGCCGAGCTGCGGCGGGCAGCTGGGGTGGCAGAAACGGCGCGGCCGCGGTGCTCGGCCCTGCCGAGGCTGGCAGCATAGCCCTGGGGGGCTGCTGGGCAGGCGGCGCGTGTGCCTGGGGCGCAGCGGGGGCTGCGGTTGCCGCGGGAGGCTGCGGGGCGGCGGCGGCGGCCGGGGCGGCGAGGGCCGGCGGCTGGCTGGCGAGTGCGGCCGCGGGCGCGGCTGCGGGGGCTGCGGGAGCGCTGCTGGCGCTGCTGCTCCTGCCATCTGCTTCCGACGGTGCTGCTGCAGCGCTGCTGGCCCTGCTGGTTGTGGTGCTGTATGGCTGAGGCATGGGCACCCGGCTGCCGTTTGGGAACATGACGCCATTGGCGGCTGCTGCAGCTGCTGGGCCTGCTGGGGCTGCTGGGCCTGCTGGGGCTGCTGGGGCTGCTGGGGCTGCGGGCGCAGCTGCGGCTGCTGGCGCCTGGAAGCCGGGCGGCGGCGGCGGCGGCGGGGCGGGCGTGGGCGCCACTCCGGGGAAGCCCGGAGGCGCTGCCTTCTGTGGCGGCGCCTGCGCCTGCTGCCCCTGCTGCGCCTGCTGCTGCGGCTGCTGCTGCCGCCAGTGCGGCGGGGAGGTGGGTGCCGCTGCCGGGGGCCCGGCCTCCTGCTGCGTCGCCTTTGGGAGCATGGAGTGGCGAGGCTGCTGCGCAGCGCCCTCACGCACATAGTAAGGGAAGCGTCGGATGGCCTGCGGGGGCGGCAGCGGGCACAGCGGGCAGTGCAGGGCCCTGAGATGGGGACAGTCAGGGAGAGCAGGAGGCAAGCGGAGCACCCGGGACTGCTGCCCCATTGCCGTGTGTGCTGGAAGCGGCGGGCGGGAGGCAGCCACAGGCCGCACGCATCACTGCCCACGGCAGTCGAGAGATGGCATGCGCGCCCCGGCTGCCGCGCCACCCAGCCAGCCTCCTGCTGCAAGCCCGGCCGCGCGCTCGCCTCCCGCCACTCAGCCCGCTCCTTGCCGGCAGCGGCCTCACCTCTGCCGGGCTCGAGGGCTGCACATCCGACAGCGAGCGGTGCAGGCCCGCCAGCGGCTCCTGACCCGCCTGCGCACCAGCAGCGGCGCAGGGGCCGGAGGGGTGGCAGGGGAGGCGAGGCGGGGCGGTGGGGGCACTGGAGGGGTCAGCTGCTGCGCCCAGTGCGCCGCAGTTGAGAAGACAGAAAGAGCAGGCAAGAGCTGGGTCCATTCATCTCTGCCAGCAGCCCCCCACCTTGGCAGCCTGAACCCGCTCCCTCGCATCGCCTACGTCCAGCGCCGCATCGGACAGAGCCTGCAGGGGGCAGGGCAGGAAAGGGGCGCAAGGGGCGCTTGCTGTGGATGGCCCACGGCCCGGTACTGCCAGGCAGCTGCAGCCGGCCACACCCGGCAGCCGCCAGGCAGCTGCCGCCACAGGCTGCAAGCGCTGCCACCGCAGGCTGGCGGGAGGCGCCTGCCTGCCTGCCTGCCTGCGGCCCAGCCACACACGCACCGCATAGTGCTGCTGCAGGTCGGGCGGGGCCCACAGCGGCAGCGCCAGGCAATGGCACAGAACGTCCAGTGCTTCGCGGTCGCCCCCCAGGCTGGCCCCAGCCGCCACCACCTCTGCATGCCCATGAGTGAGACAGCAGCGGGCGGGTGGATGGGCGGGTGGTTGGGTGCATGGGGCAGCGCAGCTTGGCGAGTTGAGAAGCAGCGAGGATCAAGGGAGTTGAGAAGGCAGGTGCCAAAGGCGGCGCCAAATCGCGGCGACCAGGGCAGCCGGCGCCGTGCACAGGAGGCGGCGGCAGCGCCAGAGGCCCCGCCCACCTCCGGTGATCTGCCGCACCCACTGGTCTTCTCGTTCCGCCGCAAGCAGGCTGACCAGCGCCTTGATCACGCGCTGCCCGCCCTGCTCGCTCTTCGCCTGCGGCAGCAAGGATAGGGCAAAGCAGGGGTAGCAAGGGTAGGGGCAAGCAAGGGCAGGGCAGGGTGGGGCAAAAGGGAGGCGGTCAGCACGGGCGGGGCCGGCATGCATCGGCTGCCACCTGCGCCCACAGCGGCAGCGGCAGGAGCATGGCCGACTCGGCTGCTCAGCCCTGCTGCGCTGCGTGCCCGCGTCGCCTTTTTGCCCTCCCCCGGACGCACCGCCATCTGCCCAAAGTGCCCTTGAAGTGCCTTGGCCATGTAGCAGCACAGGTCTCGCACCATCTCCCGGCAGCGCAGGTCTGCGGCCTGCGCCGGGCACAGCAGGCAGGCGGCGGGCAGGCGGGCAGGCAGGCAGGGTAAGGCGGGCAGGCAAAGGTGGGCATGTGCCGGCAGCGCGCCGAGGCGCACAGCAGGCGCCGTGTGCAAGGCAGCGCGAGGCCGGTTTCAGCTGCCTGGGGCAGCGCCCGATCAGGGCTGCCACCCCAGCAGCAGCGGTGGCGTTGTCTCGCCCCCTCCCTTTCCCCGCCGTGGTTCTCAAACACCACCGCACCCCCCGGACACCCACCACCACCCACCACCACCAATACCACCACCACCACCACCACCACACGCTCCCACCTTGAGCTGCGTCATCAGCTCCAGCGTGCGGCTGCCGCTGCGGGCCTGGCAGATGTAGTGGGCGTTAATGGCCAGCTGGTAGCCCATCTGCGGGGCAGGCGCAGGGGGCGCAGGGTGTGTGTGTGTGGGGGGGGGGGTTAGGGGGGGGGAGTGCTCGGCAACGATGGGAAAATTGTCTGGGCCAAAGGGGCGCAGGCACCAACCGGGTCGCAAGCTCGGAAGGCGAAAGGTGTGGCTTGGTACAAACAAAGTCGGCTCACGCAGTAAGGGCTTCCCTGGTCCCACCACCCATGCCCACACCCCACAGTCGAGTGTAGCCCCCGCCCGCCCCACCCCCACACCCCCACACACCTTGAATGCGTCCAGGTGCGGCAGCGCCCCCTGCATCATCCCCACCAGGGCGGGGCCCATGTGCTGGTGGCGGGCCCACTGCAGGGCGGGGAGGCGGGCAGGGTGGGGTGAGGCCCCACAGGGAGTTGCAGAGAAGCAGAGACAATGCCCCCCTTCATGACCGCAAAGCCCCCTTTTCAAAGCAGCAGAGCAGACCAGCACACGGCATGACCGGGGCAAGGAGGCGGGCTCACCGAGATGAGGGCGCGGCTGTGGTGCAGCAGCTGGGCGCACATCCGGGCCAGCGCCTCGGCGGCCTTGGGGGAGGCGGGGCCGCCCTCGGTGGCCACCTGCGCCTGCAGGCGGCGGCAGGGGGGAGGGCACACAGCACGCGGCTTGCGGCTCCCGTTTGCGGCAGGACCTGCAATGGCATTCTGCCCGGGAGACAGCTGCACTGGTGCCCCGCAGGTGCCGCTCACGGCCACCCATGGCGCCGGCGCTGTGCGGCCGATTCCTGCGCCCCCGCGCCCCAGCCCGCCCAGCAGGCCCGCCCCCCAGCCATCTCACCAGCCGGTCCACCAGCTGCGTGACAAACAGGGAGCCGTCCTTGGAGCCGCTCCACTCCACCACCATCGGGGTTGCCTGCCCCCGGGCCGTAGCGCAGCATGAATGATGTAGGTGAGGCGCATGGCGGCGCAGGCAGCACGCGGCAGGCAGCGCATGCACAGCGCGCGCACGCTGCCGCCTGCTGCAGGATTCTCTCAGGCAGAAGGGCGTGCTGGTAAAGCGCTGGTACTGCCACATGTACCGCCGGCTGTACCGCACCTGCTCCGCGATGTACACAGTTTCCATCGGCGACCCCAGCTTCACCAGCTTCACCAGCACGTACACGCCCCGGCTGCAGGAGGGGGCAGCCCCACACAGAGCGGGCACAGGCGCGGCAGGGTGGGACAGTGAGGGCAGGCTTGCGGGGGCAGCGGTGGAGGCGAGGCGAGCAGCATGGCGCGGAATGCAGGCGCCAGCTCATGAACCGTCCCCACCGCCGCAGCCACCACCACATGCCCTGCGCTGCGCCTCACTCGCTGGTGGCCAGCTGGTGCATGGCTGGGGTCAGCGCCTTGAGCAGCTCCGAGTAGGCGCGCAGCGCGGTGCAGGCACACCCCGGCGGCAGGCTGGCAAAGTCCTCGGCAGGCAACGCCTTCTGCGGGCGGCGGGGTTGGGGGTTTGGGCTTGCCGGTCGGCCAGGCCGCCAGCACGCGCCGCGAGCGAACTGCAGCCACGCAGCAGCTGGATGCCCACAGCCGCCGCGCTGCCGCGTGCTGCCCGTCCTCGCCCCTCTCACTGCGCCGCATGCCGGGGCGCATGGCCCGGCGCACCAGCGTGGCGGCACGCACCTGCTTGGCGAGGGTGTATGCCTCCACCCGGACCTTGTGCGCCGCCTCCAGCAGGTTTTGTACCGCATAGTTTCCGTGGAAGTCGAGGGCTACCCTCTCGATGTGCCCGCCAGCTGCGCACACGTGATCATGTGGTCAGGGGAGGGCCAGCAGGGTGCAGGTGGCGGTGAGGCGTGCTGGGAAGCGTTGTAGGGCTTGCGGCAGCGTCCAAGGAGGCGGG
Source organism: Chlorella variabilis (assembly GCF_000147415.1). Classification (NCBI taxonomy): domain Eukaryota; kingdom Viridiplantae; phylum Chlorophyta; class Trebouxiophyceae; order Chlorellales; family Chlorellaceae; genus Chlorella; species Chlorella variabilis. Next base: position 953,359 of record NW_005435070.1, on the reverse strand, counting down.
CAGGAGCGGGGCGCGGGCGCGCAGCGCCGCTGCGTGCGCGACGCTCGTCGGGCCGCACGCAGCATAGCGCCGCGCCTCCCGGCACAGGCAGGCACACACACACAAGCATGCAATGCATGTGTACAGTGCCCAGCGCAGCCAACCTGTGAGCATGTGTATGACCCTCATGAGGCGCTCGTGCCCCTGCGCCTTGAGCGCTCGCCTGATGCCCTCCGGGGTGCCGCAGATGCCGCCCTGCATGCAGGCGGGCGGCGGGTGCAGCCGGTCGGGAAGTCAGGAAGGGTCCAGGCACGCTGCACAGCGCCTGCCACGGAACACGGATGCCGCGGCCAGTGTGCAGGCCGAGTGGCATGTGTGCGCTGCCACGGCTGCATTCCTAGCCCACCCCGGCCCCCATCCCTCCTTAACCCAGGCGCCGCACATTGACCCAGGGCGTGCCCGCCTCCAGGAACGCCTTGTTCAGGCCCGGGTGGTGCCGCTCGCAGGCCGCCCTCGCTATCTCCTCCTCCCCGCATTGCAGCGGGTCCCTGCTGTGCACGACGCGGCTGTGGGCCGCGTTGGGCGCGTGGCACCGGCTGCACTCGGCGCGGCCGCCGCCGTTGACGTGGCGGCAGTCGGCGCAGGCCCAGCTGGCCTCCGCGCCGGCGGGCTGCTGTGCGGCGCGCGGCGCCACTGAGGGCACCAGGCGCTGCGGGTCGGGCACCGCGGTGGATACAGTCTTCTCCACGCCCGTGCGCCGCGCCACCGCGGACTTGTGTGCCGCGCGGTTGGCCTCCACCAGGTCGCCGATGGTGTCGGGGCGGCTGCCAGGAGGGGGGGGGGAGAGGAGGTGTGTGTGAGTGTGTGCGTGTGTGGGTGTGGGTGCCGGCGTGAGCAGGTTGTGGTGGGGCCAGGCCATGTGTGGGGGGTGCGACGTGCGGGTTGGTGGGTGGTGTGAGGGTGCCAGGGCGGTGTGAGAGTGTGAGGCAGGCACTACGTGTGTGGGCTGCGGGGGTGCCAGATGCGAGGTTGGGGTTGCAGGGGGAGGGCCGCGAGCGGCAGCTGCGCGGCAAGCCACGGCTTGGCGCTCACCCATTCATGTCGGTCAGGCCATCCACAAAGTTGCGGCAGAAGGGGCACTTCAGGCCGGCGTCGGCCTGCAGCATAGGGCCAGGGGAGCGCACAGGCAAAGGTGTGAGAGCCTGCCTGGTGCTGGCGCTGGCTGGCTCCAAGGTTGCTGGCGGGCGAGGGCTGCCGCTCCCGTCGGGCACAGCAGCCACCCCAGACCAGCGACGCACCTTGAACACAATCTGTGCCCGCATAGTGTTGCAGCACCTGCAATACAGGGGCATGGAGCAAGCATGTCAGGCAACACGCGACCACACAGCGCACACGCTGGGCCGTCGCCCGTCTGCCATGGCAGCGGCGGCGGCGGCAACCCCATTGCCGCCGATCGCGGGGCAGCTGGCGCTTGGGTCATCCCCCAGCTCGCTCACTCTAGGCATATTTCGTGCCCGCAGGGCCGCAGCTTTATCTCCACCATCGCTTCGTCGTCTCCGCAGATGTGGCAGGCCTCAGACCCCTTTGGCAGCTGGGCCCGATCAGACTGGGTGCTCGAATTGCCACCCCACACCTTGGCAGCGCCCCACACCGACATGATGAGACCGTGGTGCCTGACCAGGGCTCCAGCAGGGCGGGCCTGCTCCCGCGGATAGCCCTTGGCTGCCGGGAGGCCAGAGGAGCGAAATCCAGCGATCACCGAGAGGTACAGCAGTACTCGCCTGCCGCCGCACCTTGCGGCTGGCGCGGGCAGACCTGGCGTTCTGATGATCTGAATTCTTCTTATTCGACCCGGTAAATTCACATTTGGCATGCCGACATTGAAAATGCATGCAATCAGGCGGGCTTATCGTGCGTCGGTGCTTGCAAGGCTGGCCAGGCTGCTGTCGCTGAGCGAGGGAGCCGCCGGCTGTGGGGACCGCTTGATGCCGAGCAGGCGCACCAGGCGCGGAGCCAGGGCCAGGTTGCCCAGCAGCTGGTTGGTTGCCCAGCAGGCGGGGCGGAACATGGGCAGCGGAGGCAGCGAGCCGTGCACGTTGCCCTCGCCCAGCACTGCAGGCCGCGGGAATGCAACGCTTGCATGTTGCTTTACTCAAGCAAAGGCAACACGCTGCCTCGGCTGCCCCTCAGCAATCAGCGCTGGCCTCCACCAGCCACCACTTAACTGAACTCAGCGCTGCACCCAACCAACTCCGCAGCTGCCAACCCGTGCTGCACCGAGCCCAGATCCCAGCACCAGAGGATCCTCTCCACCCCCACAAGCCCCCCTGCCACCCACCCACCCTGCTGGTACACAAGCTTGGGGTTGGAGTCTGCCGCCATCATGATATCCAGCGGGAAGAGCAGGCCGATGAGGGCGGCCCCCACGTAGAAAGAAGCGACCGCCATGGGCAGCACCGTGGCGCAGCCAAACCCTGCGCCAGGAAGGAGGAGGGGTGCCACGCTGGCGGAGCCACAGCTTGGAAGGGAAGGGCAGCGAATGCGATGATGCGATGATGCCAGGCGCAAGGCATCCCCGCGCACCGCCCCCAACCCCCCACACAGCCACACGCCTGCGCCACCCCGGCCACCACCCACCCAGGAAGAAGGCCCAGTGGCGCTCAAAGTATGCAATGCGCTGCTGCAGCGGCACGCTGTGCAGGCTCCACTTGTAGTCGAAGCAGTACAGGGCGTACAGGCAGCTGAGCAGCAGGAAGTTGAGGAGGGGGCCTGCCGGCAGCCGGTGGGGACGGGGGGCGGGGGAGGGAGCACTGGGAAGCGAGCCTGTGCACACGCAGCCAGCAGCAGCCTCCAGGAAGGGACACAACACTACGTCCGCTCCCCCAAGCAGCCTGCCCACAGGCAACGACAGAGCACGCCTCCCCGCCCACCCACCCATCCCCACCCACCAATCTTGGGCAGCGCCCCCGCCAGTGTGACCTGTGCAAAGAAGACGGCCAGCAGCGCCGCGCGGTACACCTCCTGGGAGATGAAGGCCACGGCATCAGGGCGGTGCACCTGCAGTACCAGGGCGGTGGCTGGTACCGCGCTGAGGTGGTGGTGGTACTGGTGACCGCGCAGGGGAGGAGAGGGACGGGGCAGGCAGATGGAGCCAGAGCCGGGCGCCCGAGCTGCTCAGGCAGCTGGCTGCCCACCTTGAGCACCGCCCCGCCCTGCTGCGCCGCCACCAGCATCACGCCCTGGCGCTGCGCGCGCTGCTGCAGCGCGCGCCGCTGCCCAGCCACCACCACCAGCTCCGCTATCTCGCTGTACCTGCGGAGTGAGTGAGTGAGTGAGGGGGAGGGGAGGGTCGCGCCGGTTAGGGAGGAGCGAAGAGGCCAAGCGAGAGGGGGTCCACTGAGCGAGAGATCCTGCGTGGCTGTGCCGGACCCTTCCAGCCCACCCCTCCGATCCTGCCGAGCCCCTTTCCACACGCACCAGATGCAGTTGACCAGCAGGGAGACGAGGTAGGCGGGTGCCAGCCAGAGCAGGTGGTAGAGCCCCACCAGGGCGCTGCTGATGGCGCCGGCGCTGGCGCCCCCCACCACCGCCGTCAGCAGCAGGTGCACCAACGGCTTCAGCCCATACTCCAGCAGCAGCACGCTGCACAGCAACAGGCGCAGCAGCATGAGAGCGGCACGGCATTGGTTTGAGGGGAGAGCACGGTCAAATGGCAGGGCAAGCAGGCCTTGCGGCAGGCGCACCTGCCGAGGAAGATGAAGCCATTGAGCAGAAAGCAGTTTGCTGTCTTGGCCTGCAGCCCGTGTGTGACATACAAGAGGCACCGTTGTTAAGGCTCAGGCTGCAAACGCCCAGCCCTGAGCGGCACTTGCCGCCGCTGCTGACCGTCACCGCCGCCGCAACCACGGCACTCACCAGAATGCGGGGGTCGTGGACGAAATACACCACGCAGCGGTGCAGGCAGAGGGCGTCCCTGAACCCCGCCAGCCTGCACAATCGAAGTGAGGGGCCTCCGCTTCAGTTGTCGGCAGTCACGGAAGGCGTCCCCAGACCCTGCCAGCTGCTCACCACAGCAGGATGCCATTCTTCAAGGCAGAGGCAACGGCGCCGAGGCTCCCGCCGACCGCCATTGCCGCTACCAGTGTTGTGCCATAGCTAAACGCTAAGGGCTCCTCTCAGTCACCCCTAATCGCCCAGCAGCCATATACGAAGGAACACCGGCATGCAGTTTTATGCAAACCCCGCCGTCTGTCCCGCGTAGTGGCGGCCTAGATGCGCGTGCTGCTCAGGGACCCCGCATCCTGCCCTGCCTTGCACGCCGCAGCAGCAGGCCCGCTGTTACATGAAGCACTCTGCAATAACGAGACAGCGGGCCCCGAGTCGCTGCCACGGCAGCAGGCACGCACGGCCTGGCGTCGCGGGCGCCACCGTGGCACCCTCGCGAAAACACATCCATCCTGCCGCGACCATCCAACGCCAGCAGCACCCACGCCGCCGCGGTGCCGCCACCGAGGCCGCGCAGGGCCGTGGACGCCTCCCTGCGCGCCGCCGCCTAGCGGTAGCGGCGCAGGACAATGGAGTTGTTCTTGCGCCACACGGCGCGGCGGCTGGGGCGGGCCTTGTGGTGGAGGTGGCCCTTGCCCACCAGGCCGCGGTACTTCTTGCCGGCGCTGGTCAGGCCGCGCTGCTCGCGGTGCTTGTGCACGGGGTTGCAGATCCAGTTGACACGGGCGTCCTGCAGGGCAAGGCCGGAGGGGCGGGGGCAACGTGTGAAGGGGATCGAGGGGGAGAGACAGCAGCAGCAGACAAGAGGGTGCGTGGCCAGCCGGGTGGCGGGCTTGCTGCGGCCCGGCCAGACGCGCAGCCCTGCTACGCCTCCTTTCCAGCGCGAGGCGCTGTGCTGAGCTGCTACTGCCTGCTGCTGCCCGCACCCCCCTGCCGTCGCGCGGCTGCACCAGCATGCTGGCTGCGGCAGGATGCCTGCTGCCCCAATCGGATCTATATTATGGCGAGTCTGCTTGTGCTGCTGCCAGCATGAGGCTGCCCTGCCCCCGCCTGCCTCCTTCCGATCGCCGCCGCTGCTCGCCAGCGCTGTCTTGCTATTGCCCAACAGACACCGCCCAACCCGACAGGGCCCAGATCTCGGCAGCAGCCCCGACAGCAGTAGCCTCCCGCAGCAGCTGGCCCAGCAAAAAAGCAAAGCCAAGCTGCCGGCTTGGGGTAACGCTAAGCTACCCCTAGGCAAGCTAGGCCTGCCCTAAGCGCAGGGGTGCGCACACACCTTGCGGATGGCCTTGTGCGCGGGGTCCACCAGGATCACCTCAAAGTACTTGTACACCGCGTCCTGCGGTACAAACGGCGGTACGAGTGGCAGGACAGTCAGCGGTACGCGCGGCGCGTGATGCACAACAGGTGGCGGATCCCTCGCTGGCACGGGCCACCCTGCCTGCCCCCGCCGTGCAGTCACCGCTCGGCGGCCGCTGCCTTCCAAGCACCGACTGCTCTGTGGCGCCGTCGCTGCCCGAGCTGCTCTCTCTCGTAAGCACACCGGCTGTTAGCAGTTCCAGGCCTGGCCGCCGCCTCCTTGCCAACCTGGCGGCCGCCGCCAGGGCTGCCATGCTGTCGCCAGGGCTGGCAGCTCGCAGCAGGCTGCGGGCAGCTCAATGCATGCCATGGGCAGCAAGCCAGCAGCGGCGGCAGCAGCAGTAGCAAGCCAGCAGCAGCAAGCCAGCAGCAGCAGCAGCAGCCCACCTGGTTGACCCAGTAGCTGTTCAGCACACGCAGGCCGCCGCACTTACGGCCCACCCGCTCCTCTGCAATGTTCTGCAGGTTGCGGGTGGGCTTCAGCTGCGTCACACCCTGGTGCACCGGCTTGCCGTACACAATGCCCTGCAGGAGGCACAGCACAGGGCCGCGGAGAGTGAGCGCAGCACAAAAGCGCGTGCAGCCATGGTGTGCCACAGCAGGGGCAGGCTGCCGCCGGCCGGGAGGCCTCCTCCTCTCCGCTCGGTGCCAACGCAGCCAGCCGTGGCACAGAACCCCTAGGCCTGCGGCTGCCTTGCCTTGGACACAGGCTTCTTGCGGCCACCGCGGCGCACGCGGACCCTATACACCACGTAGCCCTGCTTGGCCTTGAAGCCCATGCGGCGGGCCTTGTCGGGGCGGCTGGGCCGCGTCAGGCGCACAATGCCGGGCAGCTGCCTGAACTCCCAGCACCGCACGCGCAGCAGGAAGCGGAGCACATCGCTCTGCTTCTTCTTCCACAGCTCTGCAGGCGTGCGAGCAGGGTCCCAGCATTCAAACCCAGCACAGCCTTGGCCACCCGCAGGCAGTGCTGCCGAAGAGCCGGCTGGCATCTGGCACCAACGGCAAGCGCAGGCCAAAGCCCCTCTGCCCAGCCCCCTGCAGCCCGACAACACCCCAGCCAAGGCCATCGTCGCAGCCACGAACCTTCGACATACTGCAGCAGGGTACAGGGAGCAGCAAGCAGCAAAGGGGAGGTCAGGAGAGGCGCACACAAGCTGCCGCCGCCATGGCGCTCCCGCTGATGGCGGCCACTGCCCCGCATGTGCGGGTCTCTTGGGCCACCATGCAGCAGCAGCAGGTCCGGATGGCTGAGCGCAGCGGCCTCAGGGCCAGCCTGCCTCGCCACGCCGTCATGCCGCTCCGCTGCATGGCCAAGCCCATGGCGCCGCAGCCCCCACGGAGCGGCTCCAGTCCACATCGACTGGCTGCGGCCCATGTGCGCTGCGCAACAGCGGCTGCACACACCTTGTAGGCGCCCATCCTGGTCCTCCCAGAGGTCCTAGGAGCGCGCGACTCTGCTCCTTAGAGCCCAAAGAGGCCGTGCGAGGTGCGGCAGGGCCCCTTGGGGCCGGCCAGGGCACACCACGCAGCACGGCTTGACCCTGTGTGGGCGCCCCCCCTGCCGCTTGCAGACTCCAAACCGCAAATCAAGCGCCCCTCATTGATCCACAGCCCGCAAAAAGCCAATTTACACCCACCAGGGAGTGCCGGGCCACCACCGCCTTCGGCAGGCCGGGCCACGGGCCACAGGCGGCCTGGGCTGCAGGTGGCACCGCCAATTGGCCTCAATTGTTGGATGCTTATTCGATCCACGCTCATCCTGCGAGCCCTAGTACCACACACCAGGCTCGCCGCCTCCCGCCGCCCTACTGCGGCGGCACAACTAGCAGCAGCGGCCCTGTCTGTCCCTGGCCTGTCCCGCTCCAGCTCCGTGCTAGCCTACAGCCCAAGCCTGCGCCACGGCATGTCACCCTCGGCAGCTGTCACAGCGGCGGCAGCCGCAGAGGACGGCCCGCCGCCCGCCAAGCGTGCACGCGGCAGGCAGCCGCGCAAGCCTGCCGGCGCCGGCGCCTCGGCCGGCTCGCCGCCCGCGGCAGCCCTGGACGCCGCCGCGCCCCTGGCAGCGCCTACGCCGCCCAGCGCTGGCAAGAAGAAGAACAGCAGGGCGGCGAGGACGCCCTCCGAGCTGGTCCTGGGCAGCCAGGCGGCCCTCACTTTCAAGGCGCAGCGCATCGCCGAGCTGCTGGGCCGCCTGTACCCCAACCCGCCCATCCCGCTCGACCACGCCTCCACCTTCCAGCTGCTCTGCGCCGTGCTGCTGTCTGCACAGGTGGGCCGCCAGGCGGGCGTCGGTCGGAGCACGCGGTGCACGGCCGAGCAAGCTCACCTGTGCTTGGGCAGATCGTGGTATTGTCTCTTGCCTGGCCAGACCCTCCTGCCGCTCAGCCCACTTCTTCCCTACCCCCCTCCTCCTGCAGACCACGGACAAGAAGGTGAATGAGTGCACGCCCGCGCTGTTCCAGCTGGCTCCCGACGCGGCAGGCATGGCGGCCGCTGATGTGGCCGACATCCAGGCCTGCATCCGCAGCCTGGGCTTGGCGCCCACCAAGGCCAAGAACCTCAAGGCCATGAGCCAGGTGGGCTGGAGGGGAGATGGAGCGGAGGTAGGGCAGATGGGGCAAGGATCCCGGACCGTGCCATCTGTGGTTGGGAGGCTCTGCAGCGGTTGGGATTACGGGAGCACCTGCCAGCTGATGTCAAAATGCTGTCCCACCCACCCTGCTCTCCCTGTGCCGCAGATGCTGCTGGCAGAGCACGGCGGCGAGGTGCCGGCCTCCATGGCGGCGCTGGAGGCGCTTCCGGGTGTGGGCCACAAGACGGCGTCGGTGGTGATGTGCCAGGCCTTTGCCCAGGACGCCTTCCCTGTCGACACACACATCCACGTGCGGCCTGCCTGCGCGCTTGCACCTGCACCTGCCTGCCTGCCGTCCTCCCTGCCTGCCTGCCTGCCGCGCCCCTGGTCCCTGGCTGCCCGGCGGCCCCAGCCCTGCGGCCGTGTCACCGAGTGTACCCGCTGCAGGCGATTCTGAATGCGTGTGCGTCTGCCGCCTCCATGCCTGCAGCGACTGGCGCAGCGCTGGGGCCTGACCGACGGCAAGAGCGTGGAGCAGACGGAGGCGGACCTCAAGCTGCTGTTCCCGCAGAGCCTGTGGAAGGAGCTGCATCTGCAGGTCAGCGGCACTCCCTCGCCCAGAAGGCCGCAGCTCCCGCTCCCTGCGAGCTCGCAGGCAACCATGCGCCCCGGCTCTGCCTGCCTTATTGGTTGCACAATACTGTCTCAACTTTCGCCCTTCAGTGTTGTGTGCCCTAACAACCACCTCCTGCTCCTGCAGATCATCTTCTTTGGGAGGGAGAAGTGCCCGGCGCAGCGGCACGACCCCATCCTGTGCCCCGTCTGCAGCTGGGCCGCTGTCCCCCCGTTCAACAAGCCTGGCGTGTCGCCGCTGAAGCCGGGGAAGTCCAAGGCAGCCGCGGCAGGCGGCAGCGGGAAGGCAGCAACGGCAGGTGGCGGCGGGAAGGCTGCAGCCGCCATCGCAGCAGCAGCAGCACCAGCCAAGCGGAGCCGGCGCTCATCAGCGGACAAGTCGTGACACCTGTGCCTGTGCCTTCTTGTAGCCAGGTGCTTGGCCTCCTGTGAGCGTCCTGTGTATCTGTATTGAATGCACTGTAATTCTTGTACCTTTTGCATAGGGGGCCAGCCATGAATGGGAAACTTTCTCAACGCGTTTTGGGAAGCCGCCCCGCTGGCAGTGAGCGGGCGACATGTCACTGGGGCACAGGTTGTGTCACCCGTTGTTGCACTTCATCCAATTCCCCGCCAGAGCGCTTGAGAAATTGCAGCCATGTTGTCTTCGGCGAGGCTCTACATCGCGGCAGCGCCCTTGACTGGGGCGCCCCTGAGTGCGGCGCGCAGACAAAACGCCTCCCCTGCGCGATCGAGTGTGCGCGTCAGGGCGCTAAGCGGATCTGAAGGGGAGGAGAAGAGTGAGTTGTAGCCGGGTTTTTTTTGGCTGCCGGTGTGGCACGCGCGTGCCTTGCTGCTGTCGAGGGATCGCTGCCTGCGACCTGCGGCCTTGCGCGCCCAGCCCTCTGGTTGCCTGGCCTGCTGCCGCCCGTTGCTCACCCGCCGCCGCCGCCGCCTCCCGCTCCCGCTCCTGCCAGCATCAGTGGAGGACCAGTTTGAAAAAGAGCTGCGGCGGCGGGGCCTGGACCCCACCTCCTCTGTCAGCGAGGAGAGCTTGAGCTCCGCAGCCCAGGCTCAGCGGCGCTCGGCCTTTGAGCAGCAGCAGCAGCGGCGCACGGCGCCGCGCCCTCCGCCCTCCTTCCGAGGCGAGCCGGAGGAGGACGAGGTGCCGCCGCAGCTGGCCAAGTCACGGGCGCTGAACGCGGAGGGCCTGGAGGTGGGCAGGGCGGGGCCTTGCATTCATTCTAATCCTGCCAGAGTTCATTATAGCGGTGCGACTGTGCTCCTCACAGGCCGCAAGCATGAGGGATTTTGGGAGGGCTGCATTGCAGACCTGCCATGAATCCAAGCCTGTCTCCCTTGCGCCTGCCCCGCCTGCAGGGCTTGATCCCGCGCGCCACCGAGCTGCTCAAGCTGGGTGTCACATTCTTCCTGGCTTTCCTCCCCTTCATCGCCGTCGTCTCCCTCGCCTTTGGCGCCATCTACTTTGTGATGGGCGAGTCGTTTGTGCACGGCGGCGCGCCCACGGGGCCGCCGCCATACTACGATCCAGATGTGCTGCTGGCGGAGCCCACAGCGGACCCCATGGTGCCCCTGGACCTCCGCTGAGCGGCTGGCCCCATACGCTGCAGCCGAGTTGTTGCATGCCTGCGTCGAGCTGCGGCGCGCCGCCGCGGCTCTGTGCCTGTACCCCCCTTTTCGGCCTCTGCATTTGATTCATGTTTGATTGATGCGCCCCCTCTGATCCGCCGAGGCACTGGACTTTCAACCAGCCAAGTTGCCACGCTGCTGTAAAATATGTCGCAAGCACCGCCTTGACGCCTGGCCATCTCCCACCGGTCAATCCCCAGAATATTCTGAGCCTCGCTGTGGGCTGAACTGCTGTCCAACGAGCCTGCATTCAGCTGGCTCTGAGGGGACCTCTCCAAGTTGGAGACTCCAACCAACTCGTCCCGCCGCCTGGCTGGCGCGCCAGGCGGTCGCCATCATCTGTCGCTGCAGCCTTTCTGAGCCATTTAGCGATCCGGTGGGCGCCTGTCCGCCCCATCTCCTGCCCCTCTTCGCTTGCGCAGCCTGAGCGGTGCGATCGCACAAATGGGCAAGGGCGGCAAGACCACTGCCTCCGAGGAGGCCGAGAACCTGCTGAGCTCGGATCGCTTCAGGCCCTTCCTGGATGAGTCGTTCGACGCCGCCAGCTTTGCGTCGCGCAGCCTGTCTGAGAGCCACACCACGGCCCAGGCGCAGACGGAACAGCTGCAGTATGGCGTGGCAGCGCTGGACCAGGCCCTGCGCTCCCTGGTGCTGCACAACCAGGAGGACCTGATCTCCCAGACATCCAGGCTGGCAGAGGCGGAGGCGGCGGTGCACCGCATCGGCCTGTCGGTGCGGTCGCTGCAGATGGTGGCGGCCCGCGTGCGCGCCGAGGTGGCGGAGCCCTACCAGCAGATTGCCACGCGCACGCGGCAGCTCAAGAACCTGCAGGCCACCGTGGACCTGCTGCGCCACGTCATCCACCGCCTCAAGCTGGTCGCCAAGCTGCGCGCCCAGATGGCGGCCACCGACAGCGCAGGTGCGCGCGTGGCAGGGGTGCCAGCGCAGGCCCGCAGCCAGCACCCTTGCCCGCTGCGCCTCGCGCTTGCAACCTCTGTGCTGGGCCTGGACCGGCACGGCCCGCTCGCCGCTCCACCCGCCGCCCCTGCACCTGCCACCATCCCAGTCCCAACCTCTTTCCGGCCGCTGGCCTGCCCTGCCCCTGTCCCTGCTCCCTGTCCCTGCCGCTGCCACTGCCGCAGGCATCCTGGAGGTCGCCAAGGCCGCCAAGCTGCTGTCCGAGATTGCGGCGGTGGATGCCGAGGCCGACCTGTCTGGCATCGAGGCAGTGGATGCGGATGCAGAGTTCCTGCAGACCGCCGCCGCCGTCGTGCGCAGCCAGACAGAGGTGTGGTGGGGGGCCGGGTGGGAGAGCGGGAGTGAGGGCGAGGAGGCCTGGGGGCTGTGGCCAGCCAGCCAGGGTGCGGGGGGCATCCCCGCTGCCGAGTGGTCCGCCTCGCCTCGCCTGGCGGGCGACGGACTAGCGCCTCAGCCTGCCTCGCTTGGTGCCTCCCTGCTGGGTCCTCCCCGGCGCCACCGCCCCACCCCGGGGCCTCCCCTGCCGCCACCGGCCCTGCCTTCCCTGCGCGCAGGCGGCGCTCAAGGCGGGGCTGGAGTGCCTGAGCCAGGCGGACGTGGGCAGCGCACTGCAGGTGCTCTACAACCTCAACGAGCTGCAGCAGGCGGTGGCGGGGCTGGCGGACCAGGCGGCGGCCTCCTTTGGCCGCGAGCTGGCCGCGGCGCTCGACCCGCGCAAGCTGTCGGCCAGCAGCGTGGCGGCGAGGGGCGGGCCCGGCACCGCGCTGCCCGGCTCCGCGGCCAAGGTGCAGGAGGTGCTGTGGGAGAAGCTGGGCGGCGCGCTGGAGCACCTGCAGCGCAGGTGGGCGTGGGACCACGCCAGGGGGGGCCTGCTCCCGCCTGCCCGCCTCGCACACCAGCCTCTGCGCCACGAGCAGCTTCCTCCCTGCACCCCTCTGGCTCCTCCCGGCGCGCGCTGCTGGCTGGCTCCCGGCGCCGCCTGCCCCGCCGCTCAACCCTCCACCTCGGCATGCCCCTCCCAACACACACCGCCACCCCCACCGCCGCCACCCTTGCCCCTCCTGCCGCAGCGCCATCGAGGTGTGGCACCTGCAGCGCGTGCTGGCCAAGAAGCGCGACCCGCTGTCGCACGTTCTCTTCCTGGACGTGGTGGCGTCCCGCGACTCAGACCCCCTGCCCCTGGAGCGCTTCTGGTGCGCAGCAGGCGGCGGCCGCGGCAAGCGGCGGCACGCCCGGGCCGGCCTCGCCGCCCCGTGCCTGCCCTGCCCGCATCCGCCTGCTCATCCGTTGTCCCGGTGTCCTGCACGCGTGTTCCCACTCACCCGGCCCTGCTCCTGCCCTCCTGTCCTGCCTGCCTGCCTGCCCCAGGGCCCGCGCCAACGCCGCCATGGCCGACGGCTTCGCCGCCGCCTTTGGCACCGCCCGCGGCGGCTTTGTGCGCGACTCGCTCACCGCGGGATACCCACGGCTGGCGGGGCTGCTGGAGGGGGCGGCGGCGCGGGTGCTGCGCGACTCGGCCGTGCGGGACGTGGCGCCGGCGCTGGATGGGGAGCAGGTGGGGGGTGGGGTGGGGGTGGGTTGTTGGGGAGGGGGGCAGCGCTCAGGTGCCTGGTGCGTGCGTTTGTGTGTGCACAGGGCCGGGCTGTGGCTGCACAGCACAGCACAGCACAGCACAGCACAGCGCAGCACAGCGCAGCACAGCGCAGCACCGTCCCTGCGCCACGCGCCGAGCGCCATCCCTCGCTGGCCTGCCTGCCCGTCACCCGCCTGCCTGCGCACCACCCGCCGGCCCACCACCCGCCGCCCTGCGCTGCACAGGCCGCGTCGCTGGTGGAGGCGGCGGGCGACTTTGAGGCCGCCTACCTGGCACAGTCGCTGGCGCGGCTGTCGGAGGCGGCGGCGGCGGCCTTCCCGGGCAGCAGCCGCGCGCTGCCCACCGCCGCCGACCTCCAAAAGTCGATTGCCCGCGTGCACGAGGAGCTCAAGGCCGCCTCGGGTGGGCGCCGGCTGGTGGTGGTGTGTGTGTGCGTGGTGGCTGTATGTGTGGCTGGGGCTGTGGCTGTGTATATGCGTGGTGGCTGTGTGTGTGTGCCTGCGTGTGTTCTGTGGTGGTGGGGAGGGGCTGGGGGCGAGGGCCCAGCCAGCTTCCCGTCGCTGGCGGTGACACCACCAGGGCGGCCCGGAAGGGCTGCCTCACACCCCCCACCACACACACGCGCACACACACACACACACGCACGCATGCTCGCTGCTCCCTCGCCCCTGCTCGTGCCCACGCAGGCTCCCCGCGTCTGGCCCTGCTGGTGGCGTCCACCGTGGGACAGGCGCTGGGTGTGATGGCGCAGAGGGGGGAGTACATGGCTGCCACGGGCCCCGAGCTGCGCGCCGTGGGCGCCGCCTGCAACCCGTCCCAGCTGCGCAACATCGCGCTGTGCAACTGCCTGCAAGAGGTGCACCGCAGCGTGGGCGGCATGGTGGGGCGGCTGCCCGCTGCGGCCGCCGCCGCGCTGGCGGCGCCGCTGGCGGGGCTGCAGGCGGCGGCGGTGGAGGCGGTGGCGCCCACCTTCCGCGCGCTGGTGGAGGGGATGGAGGAGCAGCTGATGGCGATGCACGGCACACCCGCCTACGCGGGCCCGCCGCCGCCGCCCGCGGGTCAGCCAGGCGACGACGCCACGGCGGCAGCGGCTGCGGTCACCGACACCTCGCCTTACATGCGTGACCTGGCGCGCCAGCTGGCGCACTGCCGCCTCGAGTTCCTCACCAAGTTCAACCCCTCGCCCGCCTCCCCCGTGCCCTCTGGTGCGCGCAGCTGGCATGCGCCTGCACAGCACCTGCTGCCTGCCTGCCTGCTGGCCTGCCTGGCCTGCCTGCCTGCTGGCCTGCTGGGTCTGCCTGCCTGCCTGCTGTCCTGATCCTGCCCGGAGTCTGACCCTCCCTGCCGTGCCTGCCTGCCCGCCCTCCCGCCCGCAGTCGCTCGCGCGCTTGTCGAGCGCATGGCGGCGCGCCTGCTGCTCTTCGCGCTGCGCCACGCCTCCCTGCTGCGCCCGCTGCCGCAGGCCGGCAAGCTGCAGCTGGCAAAGGTGGGGGCCGCCGCCTGCGTCGGCGCCCGGCGCGGCCGCTCCCCTGCTCCGAGCCAGCCGGGCAGCGCCAGGCCCGGTGCTGCGCCCATCTCGCTGCGCCGCCTGCACACCTACTGCCGCTGCCTCTCATCCCACCTACCCCTTGCCACCACAGCCCTCCCCACTACCAGGCGCACGTATCCCCTGCCTCCCTCGGTGCCCCCGCAGGACTTGGCTGAGCTGGAGGCGGCGGTGGGCCAGAACCTGGTGCCCCTGGAGCAGCTGGGCAGGCCGGCGCGTGCGCTGCGCGCCTTCCGCCGCCTGCTGTTTGTGGCGAGCGGCGACGTGGAGGGCAGCCCGCTGCTGCGGGAGCTGCCGCGCCCCGAGGTGCTGCACCACCTCTACTCCCGCGCACCCTCCGAGCTCCAGTCGCCCCACACCCGCAGCGGCCTCACCCCCTCGCAGGTGCGGGCCCTGCGCCGCGCCCGGCTGCCCTGCGCGGCTCTGCGCGGCGCTGCGCGGCTGCAGCAGCAGCGCCCAGGCGCGGCAGCCCCCCCGGCCAGCCGTCCGTGCCTGCCTGCCCGCCTGCTCGCGTGCGTGCCTGCATGCGGCTCCCCCTGCTGGAGCTGCCCCTTCTCGAGTCACCCCTGCTGCCTGCCTGCCTGCCTGCCTGCCTGCCTGCCCGCGCCGCCCGCAGTATTCGCTGTGGCTGGATGGGCACAGCGAGGCGGAGGCGCTCAAGTTCATCCGCACCGCGCTGGAGGCGTGTGCGGGGCGGGCCAAGGCGGCAGAGGGCTTCGAGGAGAGCTACCCGCTGATGAAGCGGCTGGCTGCGGGCGCATGAGGCAGCGGGGCAGGCGGCGGCAGCACATCGGCGGCCACCCGAGGCAATGCGAGGGCGGTGTCGGCAACTCAACGCATGGATGATGCAGTGCGGCCTGCACGTTGGAACATCCGCGGCCCCCGGTGAATCCTTGCCTGGCGCTGCCCCCTGGTGGCCTGACAGTGTGAGAATTACACAGATAAGGCAGACGTGCAAGGGGAGAAGAGGCAGACGTGCAAGGGGACATGTGTTGGTGTGGCTCGGTGTTATCAAGGCCATTGCGAGCTGAGAGAATCGGATCAATCCCGGCTGCGCTGGGAGGGGGGCGGAGGAGAGCGGCGGCCCCCGGCAGCGGCAGCGACAGGAGTGAGATGAAAGGAGGGGCGAGGTAGGAGGGAGCCGTCATGGGTGGGAGGTCGCCGGGCGGGGTGCCGGGGCGCCGCTGCCGGGCATGAGGGGCGCCAATTGGCTGGATACCCAATGGCTGGCTACCAGCCGGTGATGCGGGTTAGCAAGAGTGGGACACATTGTTGAGAAAGGGATGAGGAGGGGCATAAGGTGCAGCCGCCGGCACCACCCTCCGCTCGACAAGAGGGAGGAGGGGTGTGTGCCTGCGCGCTGAGAATGAAAGGGGCAGGAGCAGAGACGTAACAATGGGGAGGCAGCCGTCGGGGCAGGGGCCGTCCCTACTCTCCAGCCGCTGGCAAGGGGGATAAGAGGCCTCCACCCGGGGGGTTGGCAGGCGGGGTACATGCGTACGGGGCACATTAGTTGGCTGCTTGCTGCTGGGGGGGAGTGCGCAAGGAGGGGAGGAGATCATAGATGAAATCGGCACCCAGGTGTCATTCGTTCGTTGCAGCATTGGATGCGCGCCGTGTGTGGGTTTGGGATCCAGCCAGCGAGCCACGTGCCGCCCCGCTGCCCGGCCGGCCGCGGGCCGGCGGCGGCGGGAGCGGCAGGCATGCTGCCGCTGGCGCTGGCGGTGCAGCAGCCGCGGGCGGTGGCTATTGCCCGCCCAGCTGCTTGCGCTGGGTTTCTAGCGCCATGAACTGCTCCAGCCGGGCCTTGAGCACGGCAAAGCTGTCGCGCAGCTGCGCCACCAGCTGCTGGCAGGCTGCCTGGTTGTGCGCGTGGCAGGCGTCCCGCAGCTGCACGCACAGCATGGCCATGGTGTGTGCGCCGAAGCTGGCGCTGCTGCCCTTGAACTGGTGCACAAGCGCATCCACCTGCGGGTGCAGGCAGGGGGCGACGGCGCGCATGGGTGCTCCGCCACCTGCCCTCCTCCGACAGGCAGGGCCGCGCCCGCCTCCCAGCACCAGCACACGCACCCACGCCTTCCTGCCTGGCACCCTGCTGCCACCCCCATGCCCGCGTGTGCCCGCACCTGCGCGTAGCTGGGCGCTGCCTCCGCCAGCTTCTGCTGCAGGGTGTCGATCTTGGTGGCGCTGTCCTCGAAGTACAACTCCACCACCTCCAGCACAAAGTCAGGGTTGCTCTCATCCTGCGGGGCGCGGCAGGCGGCGGCGGCAGGGCTGGGGCGCGAGGCACGGTCAAGGACGGCGGCAAGGCGCGCGCGCATGCATAAACCCCGGTACCACACCCGTCATGCCGCAGTCATCGTGGTGCGTCAACGGCGCGGCGCGCGCAGGCGGCGGGCGCGGAGGCCGGCGGCGGCGGCGGTTTGGGCCGGGCGTGGCGTGCCCCAGGAGGCCTGCCCAGCCGCGCCTCACCTGGAGCTGTATGAGCTGCAGGAACTGGTCGTCCAGCAGGCCCTCCTGCACCGACTGCGCCAGCAGCTGTTGTATCGACGCCTCCACCGCCGCCGCTGCCGCCGCCATGGTGAGCACGACGCTCCCACGACGACTTGCTGTTGTGCGCCTCGCGGGCTGTTGATCAGGCTGCTGTGGCCTCCAAGGCGAAGGCGTGTGCCCTGTTGCACACGCCTTCTGATGCTCACACAAGGGGCGAAGGCAGCAGACTGGAGCCGCCCTGGCCGGCCTCCAGAGTGGCCCTGACACGCACTGGAAGAGGAATGCAAAGCGCTAAGCTGCAAACTCGGTCGTAGGGTCGACTCTCATGCAGCAGCCAGCAGCCTGAATGGTCGATGCAAAACGTGTTCTTGAGAGGCAGCCTCCCCATCCACTGAATGCTGAATCACCATTGCGGAGAGCTGCTGCACGTGTCCAGTAAGGGTGCCAACGCCCTTGGGCTCCCTGGCCCACCAACAGGCGGCGGCGACAGCTCAAGTCGCAGTAACGAGCACCCAGATGGGTTTGCCATGCACTGAGGGGGTTGATTCAGTCATGGGCGCAGCCCACTCTTCGGGTCCTGCTTGATCGGATGGCGGGATCGGCCGACGGCGGCGGGCATGCATGGGTGTGTGCTTGGGCGGCGGGACTTGTCACACGGCTGCTTGGCCTCGATTCACTGGGGGAAGGAGGCATCTTTGCCATTCAGGCACACAGGAAGGGACTGATGCCAGGTGCTGGTCAGCAGACGAGCGCTTGCAGCCCGAACTGTTTACAGCACGGGGGAAGGGCATTCGGTGGGGTTGGCGCCTGCATGCATGCGCTGTGTATCTGCAATCAAAGCAAGAATTGCATTATATGGCGAGGCGCTGCATGGAGCTGCATGCAGGGTTAGGAGACAATAGAAGAGATGGGACAAGGTGTGGGGCAAAAACTCAAAAACGTGCGCTTGCGCACAGCAAGCAAGCTCAGTTGGCGGCTTCTTCTCCAAGCCATAATCAGTGCGGGGGAGGCATCAAATGCGGTGTGCAAGTGCACCAACATGCGAGGCAGCGGCTGCCGGCGGCGTGCACGGAGCGTGCGTGCATGCGCAAGGCAGCGCACGGAGGCAGGCTGAGTTGAGCCTCCAGCGCCGCCGCCTTGAATAAGACTTTCTACCAAAATTACTGCCGTGTCGCCAAGGCCCGGGGAGCGGCGGTCGGCCTGCATGTGCCAGGCCAGGGCGCCATCCACACCCCTCACTTGCCGCGCAGCTCCAGCAGCACCTGCACCACGCCCGGGTCTGCCAGGGTGGAGGTGTCCCCCAGCTGGTCCTCCTCAAACGACGCGATCTTGCGCAGCACGCGGCGCATGATCTTGCCGCTGCGCGTCTTGGGCAGGCCGGGGGCCCAGTGGATGACGTCGGGCGCGGCAAAGGCCCCAATCTGCTCCCTCACGCTCATCACCAGCTCCTTCTTCAGCCCATCGTGGAAGTCCACGCCCTGCGCAGGCGGGTGTGTTGTGGGGCCCAGTGGCGCGTTGCGCACATCCAGTGTGGCAGCTGGGTGCCAGCAGCGCGGCCAGCGGCTGTCCCAGGCAGCTCCAGGCAAAGCAGCACACGCTCGCTACCACCGCTGCCGCACCACCACCAGGCGGCAGCCCACCTCCAGGAGCGTGACGTAGGCCCAGATGCCCTGCCCCTTCACCGGATGCTCATAGCCCACCACCGCCGCCTCGGCGCACTGCGGGTGCGCCACCAGCGCGCTTTCCACCTCCGCCGTGCCGATGCGGTGCCCGCTCACGTTGATCACGTCGTCCACGCGGCCTGCAAGGGGCAACAGGGGCACGGGTGGTGGGGACGGTGGAGCAGGATGGCTGCAAGCCAGGCGCGCAGGCCCGACAGGCAAACAGGCGGCTGCTCCCAGCACATCAGCACATGGAGCATGCCCTGCCCAGCCCCCACCCCACAGCAAGCAATGCCACCTACCACACAACCTGCCACCCCATATCCTGCAATGCTAAACCACCGCCGCCCCACCTGTGATCCAGTAGTACCCATCGCTATCCCGCCGGGCGCCGTCCCCGCTGAAATAGTAGCCGGGGAACGGCGCGAAGTACGTTGTCTCGTACCGCTCGTGGTCGCGGTACACGGTGCGGATGTTGGAGGGCCAGGACTGCGCGATGCACAGGTACCCCTCCGCCTCCCCCTCCAGCTCCCGACCCTTCTCATCCACCAGCACGGGCTTGACCCCGAAGAAGGGCAGCGAGGCTGCGGCGGGCGGCAAGGCAGGGCGGGCGGGCGGTGGGCGGGGGCCCGTGAGGCAGCAGGCCTGGGCAGCCACAGCCAGCACCAGCCAGCAGCGGTGAACCAGGCTGCCTTGCTCCGCACTCTCTGCGCCTGCGTGGAAAGGCCGGCTCCATCTCGCCACACATGCTGGCGCACCCCGCCCCCGTCCCCACACACCCCCGCAGCAGCACAGGAGCACAGCCCGCTCACCGCTGCCGGGCTTCTCGGGCCAGGCCGCCGGCAGGGGGCTGATCATGTGCCCACCCGTCTGCGCAGCAGGCAGAGGAGGCACAGGCACACAGGCACAGGCACACGACAGCATGTGAGCACAGGCTGGGCTGCGGTCAATGCAGGCCAGCATGCGCGGCCGCCCATCACCCAAACCCACTGCAGAGGATGGCCCTGCAGCCCATCCCGCCGCACTACACAAGGCCCTCCAATTCAGCCCTCCACACACCTCGGTCTGCCACCAGGTGTCCACGATGGGGCAACGCCCGTCCCCCACCACCTCGTGATACCTGCGGCAGTGGCGGCGATGGCAGGGTGGCGCAGCCATGCATAGCAGGCCATCAGGGGAGGCCAGCGCGCGATGCGATGGCAGGACAGGGCACCCCGCAGCGGCGACAGCAGCAGCAGATGCCAGCAAGCGCCAGCGGCTGCCCCGCCACCCCATCTGCCGAACTCACCACTTCCATGCCTCTGGGTTGATGGGCTCCCCCACCGACCCCAGCACGCGCAGGCTGCCGCGGTCGTGCTTCTTCACCCACTCCTCCCCCGAGCGCATGAGGGAGCGGATGGCGGTGGGTGCGGTGTAGAACTGCTTCACCTGCCACTTGTCGACCACCTCCCAGCACCGCCCCGGGTTGGGGTGCGTGGGCACGCCCTCAAACACCACCTGCGTGGCCCGATTGAGCAGCGGGCCATAGGCCAGGTAGCTGTGGCCTGCAGGCGGGGAGGGCGGTGGAAGGTCAGGGGAAAGGCTCTCTGTGCAGCAGCAGGTCAGGCACGGCGAATAAGAGGTGGCGGCACGCGGGCAGGCACACACGGTGCCTGCTTCGGCCAGGCAGAGGAGGTTGGGACATGCCAGCGCCCGACAAACGCCCACCGCGCGCCCCGGCAACGAGCCCAGCCTGGACCAGCCCACCCACCCGTGATCCAGCCGCAGTCTGCGGTGCACCAGTAGACATCTCCTGGCTGGATGGCAAATACGTACTTCATTGTTGTAGCCGCGTAGACCTGCTCAGTGTGGGGCGTGCACAGGTGTGTGTGTGTGTGTGCGTGTGGAGGTGCTTGAGGTGTGTGCTGTGTCGAGTAGGGGCGTGGCAGCAGAGGCGGCAGGTGGGATGCAGCGCCATCACGACGGAGAGCAGGGCCACAGCCGGCGCGGCAGGGGCGAGCGAGCTGCCAGTGTGTGGGGCGCACCATGAAGCCGCCGGTGGTGTGCAGCACGCCCTTGGGCTTGCCGGTGCTGCCAGACGTGTAGAGGTAGAAGAGGGTGTCCTCGCTGTCCATCCACTCCACCTCTGCAGCGGGGCAGAAGCAGGGGCAGGGGGTGGTGGATGGTGGACATGGGAAAGGGTGAACACAAACCCGCGCGCGAGCAGTGCAGCGAGGCGGAGGCAGGGCGGGGCCGCGCGGCAGCCGGCAGCTGGGGGAGATGCGGGCACGGAGGCGGCGGCGGCGCACCCGCGGTGTCGGGCTGCTGCGGGATGACGTCCTGCCAGAAGACGTCGCGCCCCGCCACCATGTGCGTGTCCTCCTTCTTTGCCGCATTGTCGTTGGCATACACGAGAACGTGCTCCACCTGCGGCAGGCAGGGCGCAGGCAGGCTTGGACAGGAGAACGGGAGGGAGCGGACGGCTGGCAGCTGCGGCGCAACGGCATGGGCCGCGAAGCCGCGGAGGCAGCCCGCCGCCAGCAGCAGCGGGAGCAGAGGAGCGGGAGGAGGGGAGGGCTGGCAGGTGGGGGGGCGGGCCGTGCTCACGTCGAAGCCCTGGTGGTGCGCGATGTCGCAGCCCTGGTCCGCAATCTTTTTGAGGCCGATGGCCTTGGCGCCGCGCATGACGGCGTTGCAGGTGATGAGCACGCGGGCCTTGCAGTCCTCGATGCGGCTGGCCAGGGCGTCGGAGGAGAAGCCGCCAAACACCACGCTGTGCACGGCGCCGATGCGGGCGCAGGCCAGCATAGCGATGGGCAGCTGTGGGGCGGCGCAGGGCGGGGGCGCAGCAGGCAAGGCAGCCCGGTCACGCAGCGCCGGCACAGCTCCTAGCATGGCTTGCCATGCCGGCCTCCAGGCCCCCATATGTTTAGTTGGAGAGCAGAGGATGAAGAAGCGCAGCAGTGCAGGGCGTGACGGTGCGGCCACGGCCGGGCGCCTGCCGCAGCTGCTGGTGCCACCCACCTCGCAGACCATGGGCATGTAGATGGCCACAGCATCCCCCTTCTTCACGCCCACAGACCGCAGCCAGTTGGCCTGCGCGGGGAGCAAGGCGGGGCACAGGGCGTCGGGGGTGGCGCTGCCACGAGACGGGGGAAACCCACCTTGGCGCGCGGCGCACGGCCATCCTCCGCTGCCTCGCTTGCGCAGCAGCAGCCCTCCGCCATACACACCATTTCTCACCACCGCCACCACCACCACCTCTTCCTGGTCCTCCTCAATAGATCCACTCACCACGCGGCAGACCTCGTCCAGCACTTGCTTGTAGGTCATGACGGCGTCACGCCCCACATCGTTGCCCTCAAACAGGAAGCAGGGCTGGGCGCCGTGCCCCTCCGCCACGTGCCGGTCCAGGCAGTTGTACGCGATGTTGGTCTTGCCGCCCTTGAACCACTCGCTGTAGATGGGGCCCTGCCAGTGCGTGCGCAGGCGGGGGCAGGGGAGGCGGGGCGACGAGGGGGGGACAGATGCGGGTGAGGGACAGGGAGGAGTGTGCCGGGCACGGCACACTGTGGGGTGCGGCGAGGCTGTGGCTCGGGAGCGGGGTTCCGGGAAGCGGCGCGCCCGCAGCGGGCGGGCGGCCAAGCGGCGGCCCTGACCGGCGCGTTTTTTTTCCTCCACCCAGGGCAGCTTGACCCAAAGCAGCTGGCCAGCTCCCCACCTTGCGGATGTCAAAGTTGGCGGAGTGGTGCTGCTGCGGGATGGGCTGCTCCCAGTGGAAGCTCTCCGTGGCCAGCTCCCGCCAGAAGCCTGCGGCGGGTGGTGGGCAGGCACGGGCAGGCAGCCAGGAGGGCTAGTCAGGAGGGCAGGCGGGCAGGCGGTGGTGAGCGCTGGCTGGCATGCCGGGCAGGACAAAGAGGGTCCCCGACGGCGGGCTGGGAGCCGCCAGCCCGTGACGTGTGATGGCAGGGACGGGAGGAGCAGGCGGGGCACCCACCGCTGGGGTCCTGTATGGACCGCTGGTACATCTCCTCGTACTGCCTGTGGTTGTGGATGTGGGCATGGTGGCGCACGTCCATGTACTGCCTGGACTCAGTGTGGTCGGCCACCTGGCGGGGGCGGGCAGTACGGCGGGACGAGGGAGGAGGCGGCGACCAGGGAGGTTGCGGGTGAGGGCTGGTGTGGTCGAAGGGGCTGCCGCCGGGCAGGAAGAGGTATGTGCCAGGCCGGGCACATCAAGATCAGCCGGCGGGTAAGCAGCGCGGGGTGAATGCGCCTGGCCCTCCATGCGGGGTGCTGCGGCCCCCGTGGTGGCGGCGCAGCCGTGCGGGCGCAGCGGCAGCTATGGATGGCGACAAATCCACAGCAAAGACGGGCGCCCGGGGGCTGTGTGGAGCCGGGCCGCACCTGGACAGCCTTGGTCACCAGGGCCTGGCGGGCCATGGGCCTGCCGCTGCGTGGCGCCCGGCGCTGGCTTGAGCTGCGCAGCGGGTCGGCGGCGGCATGGCGGGCTAGCGCCACCGGCTGGACCTTGCCTGCGGGAATGGTCAGTGCAGCGTTCAGCAGGATCCCGTGATCTCCCCATGTTAATAGGAGGTCAAGGGGGCGGCAGCTGGGCCGCAGCAAGGGTGGCGAGCCGTAAGTCATGCAAGGCGCGCTCCGATCCACTGCGCACCTGCAGCCCCCAGGGTTGTATTCTGCGTTGCACACTGCATGCTGAACAGTCCTGGAAGTGGGTCGAGGGATGCGGAGGGCCGTGCTCGAGACGGGGGGCAAAGATGAATAAACAGTGGAGCAGGGGGCCCCAGGCGGCAGTGCGCCAACCAAACTAAGTATATAGAGACTGGCAGAGAGTGCGCAGAGTGCAGCAGATTTGGGTTACGTTTGGTGGATTAGCAAGAGGGCCTGTGGACCACGCTGCGCTGTGCCGCCACAGCATGGATGCTGCCGCCGCCAGCCCACAGCAGTGGGCTGGCTCCTGCAAGGCGCCCAGTGTCCTGATGCCCCTAGCCTCTATACACCCAGTCATTGTAACTGAGCTCCGGGCCGACTGGCTGGGTTTGCAAGTTGATGCGAGGCTGACTGTGTGAAGGGGTGACTGAGTGGGGGCGGCCTGTCAGGCTGATGCAGCACCACAGCTGGCCCATAGCATTCACTTGCTGGTTGTGGGTGGAACAGACAGACAGTGTCCACACAGCGGCGCCGCGCCTTGCCCTACCGATGGCGGCGGGCGGGCGGCCAAAGAAAGCGCGGCGGGTGCATGCATGGGCCGGCCACCTCAAGAGCGCCAGGCACCCCCTTGCCGCCCAGATCCACGCTCCCTGTGACAACCCCTGCCTACCCAGAGAAACCCCAGCGACCAGCAGCTGCTGTGACCCAGGTCCCCGCCCTACACTCGCGATGGCGGACGAGGAGAACAGGTGGGTGCGGTGGGAGGCCGGGAGGGGCTGAGGTCGCGGCGTGGCGGCGGCATCAGGCGAGCGGGCATCGCATCACGAGGCGGGCTGATGGCGGGCGAGGCGCGCTTCAACGGCTGCCGCTCACTCACGTCGCGCCTCTGCTCCCTGCGGCAGGCCTCTTTGGGGGTCTGCCGCGGCGGAGGGCCTGGGGGCCTGTAGCGGCCGACGGCCGCCCCGCCCCGCCTGGGGCCTGCGTGGGGGGTGACAGCCGCAGCAGCCTGAGCAGCCTGGCATGCCCCCGGTGTCACAAAATTGGTGTGGGATGGTGGCACAGGTCGGCGGAGGCGGTGGCGGTGGCGGCAGTGGAGGAGGTGGCGGCGGCACCAGAGGTGGCAGAGGTGCTGGCGGAGGCCGCCTATGCGCCAGAGCCGGTGGAGGCTGCCGTGACTGCGACGGAGGAGGCAGCGCCCGCCGCGGACGACAGGCCCAGGTCGCGCAGCCGGAGCCGCAGCAGGAGCCGGTCCCGCTCCCGGAGCCGGTCCAGGCGCTCCCGCTCCCGCTCCCGCAGCAGGTGCGCTATGGGCGGGACCATGCCCCCGCTTGTTTTGGGCCCCTGGTTGTTTGCTGTGCACACCTGCGTGGAGGCCGTTCAGCTAGCCGCGGGCTCTGCAGCAGTGGCAACGCCATGCCTCGGTCGCGTGCATGCCCCTGCCACCTTGCCTGCCCCATGTGGAGCAGCCTGATCCCGCCCGGAGCTGACCCGCGGCTGGCCTGTGTGTGCTTGGTGCAGGGAGCGGCGCGACGACGGCGGCCACTACGGCGGCTCCGCGCCCCCGCCCTCCTACGGTGGCGACCGCCCGCCGCCGCGCGAGCAGGCCTGGCGCCAGGGCGACTGGGAGTGCCCCTCCTGCCGCTTCCACAACTTTGCCAGCCGCGACCGGTGCTTCAAGTGCGGTGAGTGGCCAGCTGGGCACGCCCCCGCATCGATCCTCCCCACCTGCCTGTGAGCCGAGCAGGCGGCGCTCCGGCTGTGAGCCCAGCAGGCGGCGTTTTGTTGCCTGGTCAGCCCCATTGCCTGCTCGCATTGCCCGGCAGGCGTGCCGGCCGCGCTGTGAGCCTCACGCCCCACCTTTCCACACCACGCCGCCCGCCGTGCAGGCTCCGACAGGTCTGGCAACCGTGGCGGCGGCTACGGCGCCGGTGGCGGCGGTGGCTACGGCGGGTACGACCGCTATGATGGCGGTGCCGGCGCCTATGGCGCGGCTGGCGGCTACGGTGCCCAGGGTGGCTACGGCGCCGCAGGCGGGTATGGCGCTCAGGGCGGCTACGGTGGCGCCACGGGCGGCTACGACGCCAGTGGCTATGGTGCCCAGGGCGGCTATGGCGCCCAGGGTGGCTACGGCGGTGGCGGCTACGGTGGCGGTGGTGGCTACGGTGGCGGCGGCTACGGTGGCGGCGGTGGCTACGGTGGCGGCGGTGGCGGCTACGGCGGCGCTCCAAGGTGGGTGAAGAGCTGGGCAGCTAGCTCGAGGCTGGCCGTCTCAGCGCCCGGCACCACTCTGTCATCATTTGCTTCCGACCCGCCGCGCCGTTGCTGATGCGCTTGCTGCCCCGCAGACCCGCCCCCGCCTTCCGCGAGGGCGACTGGTACTGCAAGGACTGCAACACCCACAACTTTGCCAGCCGCAGCCAGTGCTTCAAGTGCAGCGCCGCGCGCGACTGAGCCTACGCCGTGCCCTGGACAACCGAGAAACTGAGCAGCGTGCGTGCTGCTGAGCTGCGATATGCAGCTGCCTGGGCTGCTGCCAACAAGCAGCCAGGCGCCTCTGTGTGAGGCATTCAACCACCTGTGCACTGTGTGACCTGTCTGTGCCCCAACACACTATGTTGGGCGCCTCCCCATGCTGCCGGAATGACCCTGTCCGTGCGGGGTGCCCATTCTTTTTTTGGTCGTTATCCCTTCTTTCCACTGCTGCGTTACGTCCTCCTCTGTCTGAATTCCGTCTGTTGCATGGCCTTGTTTGACTGCCCCATCTGTAACGCGAGGAGCGAAATTGGGCGTGCGCGCTCGCGGCTGCTGTGACGTGGTGCTGTGCAGGCGCGGCGTGTTGCGTGGTTTGCCCTACTAGTGCTTTCGGTTCCTCATTTAGGTTACATTCTATTGCTCACATCCAGTGCACAGTAGACCAGTGCCGAGTCTCTGCCGCCGTGCCTCACGATGGCTTGAACCTGCTGCGAGTGCATATTTTGAGCTCGCTCCCAGGGATCGGCTGGTGGCACTGGTGGCGCCACAATGGATATGAGCACGCGCCAGAAGCTGGCGGAGCTCATACAGAAGGACATCGACCAGCTGCGAGAGAAGGCAGAAGGTAGGTGCAACGGGCTCAGCTGGCCGTCACCGGTGCTAGCTGGCTGGCACGCAAACACCGGTGATGGCGCCACCGCCCGCCGCCACCGCCTGCCGCCGCCGCCGCCAGTGCAACCGCCTGCTGGCCAGTTTCCTACCTACCAGAGCTTTGCCTGTGGTTGCTGCACACACCACTTCTTGCACAGCGCGAACCGAGCTGCATACTGAAATCAGATGCCTGCCTGCCCGGGGGCTGCAGGGCAGGGTGTGACGGCCTGGCTGACGCGGCCCGTGCAGCGCGAGCGCCCAAACGAGCGCTTCCTCATCAGCACCCTGCGCGGCGTGCAGGCCCACAACCGGCGCGCGGAGGAGGAGGAGATGTGGGAGCGCTACCAGCAGCGGCGGCAGCGCGAGGAGGGGGAGCAGGGGGAGGCAGCGCAGCGGCAGCGGGGTGCTAGGGGACGAGACGAGAGGCGGGGTAGAGAAGCTGCCAGGCGGCGCCACCGCTCCCGCTCCCGCAGCCGCAGCAGGAGCAGACATAAGCGCCAGAGCAGGCGCAGCAGCAGGAGCAGCAGCAGAAGTCCGTCTGCAGCGCAGCGCAGCAGGAGTGCCAGCGGCGGCGAGGACCGCCAGCTCCAACAGCCCAGCCCAAACAGCTCGGCAGAGGGTGCGGCGCCGGCGCCGGCAGGTCATTCCAGTGGTCACGCTGAGGAGGGGGGTCATGTGAGCGACGATGCCATCGCCGCTATGGTTGCCAGCAAGCGCAGCAGGTGCGTGGCGCCGCCTCGGCTGCTGCCTGTCGGCCAGCAGCAGACAGGTGCTTCCGGAGGCCAGCCCGCGCTGGCCCTGCGGCCCGGTGAATGGGCTGCTCTGCGAGGCGACAGCATTCCTCCTTCAACCAACTTGTACAGCTGCTGTGTCATCTGCTTGTGTGCCCGCCTGCCTGCCTGCCTCCCGCCTGCAGGGGCCGGGGCGGGGTGGGGTCTCGCATGGATGTGCCGGGGCCCTACTTGCCCTCTGGTGAGACTGCTGAGCTGGCCAATGATGACACAGAGTTGGTGCGGCGGCAGCAGCTGGGACCAGCTCGCCCGGAGTGGCTGCAGAGGCAGGAGCAGGAGCAGGAGGAGCGGGAGCTGATTGCCATGGGCGAGGCGCTGCAGCAGCGGCGGCGCGGGAAGAAGCAGCGGCGGCGGGGCGACGGCGCTCGGTCGGGCAGCGGGAGCAGCAGCAGCAGCGGCGGCGGCAGCGGCGGCAGCTCCAGCGATAGCAGCGCTGAGCGGCGGAGAAGGAAGCGGCGAAGAAGCAAGAAGGAGAAGAAGGTGAAGAAGAAGCGCAGGAAGCAGAAGAGGGTGAAGGAAGGGAGCTAGGCCGAGCGTGGCTTGCTCGCCTGCCGGCCTGCTGCGACTGACACTGTGGACCTGGAGGCACCCTCAGCGATGGCTAGATCCTCTTGCAGAATGTAACTTGTAGCTGAAAGTTAAAGGCAAGCTTTAGCTGAGCAGCAGGTTGAGCTGCAGGCCGTCTGTCCCTCGCCCTTCACTGCCCTGGACGGCGGGGGGCGGCCGCCTGGGGGCTACAGGGTCCAATGCTGCTCGCCATTCTTCTTAGGTATCAGTGTTTGCATGCTTCCCTCTGGCGACAAGCAGCACATCCAGTCCAAGCGAGGCGCCGAAACGAGCGAGCTCACAACGATCCACATGGCTGACCCCTCACATGCATGGGCGCCCTTGTGACTTTCCCTGCTGTCACATGCCCCTTGCGATTGCAGCATCGGCACAATTTCCAGCTATGCCTCGCTGATACAGCGACCTCCTTGGAAGAGGTTGGATGCCGACCGCGCGGCTTGCGCCCCTGTTGGCGAAGCTCGTCTTGCTCGTCGCAGCACATTCCGCACTCGGACAGCAGCCTGCGCAGGGTGAGGCCGCCATCACCTTTTGGCTGGGCGTCCCCCGTGACTGGGGCCGTCAGGCGCAGCTGTTTTTGCTCTTGATATGGTGCTGGGTAGGGCAAAGAAGAGGCGCGAAAGCCAGCGACAGCAAGCAGAGGGGTCCTCGCCTGTTGGCAGCGGTGGCACCTGGAGCGGCGAGGCGGCCCAACCAAGTCAGCTATGTGCTGGTGCCTGGGCTCATGGCACGATGTACTGAATGGACTGCAGTGGCAGCTGAGGGACTACACGGCGGCCTACAGCAGCCCAGCTCCCTCCATTTTGCTGCTGTGTCGGCTGGCACACTTGGCTGTTCCTGACAGGTGTCCCGCCACGCCGCTGCCTTGCAGACGCCGCAGAGGCGGCAGCGCTGCTGTCGCTGCCGGCGGCCTGCAGCAACTGGGATTCGGCGACGGCGGAGCTGCCGGGGGCGGCGTGGCAGGCGGGCACCGACCCCTGCGGCGCGGCTGACGCCAGCGGCGAGGCGTGGAGGGGCGTGAGCTGCAGCGTGGCGGGCCGGGTCACGGAGCTGGCGCTGGGTGGGCTGGGGCTGGCCGGCACGCTCCCCGGCCAGCTGGCGGCGCTGGGGTCCCTGGCCCTGCTGGACCTGGGCGGCAACGCGTTCCAGGGCAGCCTGCCGCCCGGCTGGCTGGAGGACGGCGGCTTCCCCAGCCTGGTCAGCGCGGACCTGGGCGGCAACAAGCTGCAAGGTGGGCAGGCTGGGGGTGATGCTGGGCAGGCTGGGGGTGATGCCAGGCTGGCGTGTTACGCAGCACGCGTGGGTCGGACGGCGCCCGTACCAGGCGACCCTTTGCCCCAGTCCTGCCACCCTGCTGGCATGCACCACCCAGACGCTCTCCCGGCTGATGCCACCCTCTTTGCTGCGCTACGCTGCGCCGCGCCCGCAGGCACGCTGCCGCCGGATTGGAGCAGCACCACGCTGGCAGCGCTGGACCTCTCTGATAACCAGCTCACCGCCGGCCTGCCGCCCAGCTGGGGTGGCGGCCCGCTGCCGGCGCTGAGCCAGCTGGCGCTGTTCGGGAACAGCCTGCAAGGTGCGGCCCTGCCGCGGGCCGCTCACCGCACGCAGCCAGCGCCTGGGATCAGGACCTTGCGTGCTGGCCTCTGGGGTGCCTGAGCATAGCTGGCCTGTCTTTAAAAACAAGCAAACAGCTGTTACGTGCCCGCAGCCTAGCCAGCCAGCCAGGCCCGGGCCTGATGCCTGGACGTGTGACGCTCGCCCCGCTTCTGTCCCGCCCATGTGCAGGCATGATCCCTATGCCCGAGTGGACTTCCGTATCGGCATTTGCAAACCCCTCTGCCACCGTTGTGCTGCGCCAGAAGAACGCGGGCATTTGCGGTGAGCCGCCTGCCGTCGTGAGCGGCATGGAATCGGACTCAAAACCATCGCCCCTGCCTCTGAGCAGGCAGCCATTCGGTTCGATGTGCGGTCCTGGGTGTGGCGAGCTGCCCGCTCTGTTTTGAGTGGCCGGCCCAGGCTTCTGTGCAGGCCCCGTGATGCCCCTTGACCCCCAGCTGTTCCCTGCGGGCAACGTGGACCGGAACGCCACGCTGGTGCGTGCTGGCGCGCCTCGCTCATGGGCGCTGCCGTCTTGCTGCTGCTGTGTGAGCTCCCCACCCTGCACACACGCCTGCCCCGGCCTCACGCTGCCCGCCGCCCACTTGTTCCCGCAGATCCCGGCCGCCAACCTGATGCACACCGGCGAAGAGATGACGACTCTGATTGTGAGCTGCCGCCCCACAACCTGAAGGGAATCAGCACACACCTTGCCTTCGTCTGTTTGCTTGAAGCGGCGCATGGCTGTGCTTGGCACAGCATTGTACCCTCGGCTCGACCTGAGGCGGGGTGCCGTGCTGCCCACGCTGTGCATGCATCTCAGCATGCGGCGCTCACCTGCCTGGGCACCCCCCTGCCCCGCCGCCCCTGCAGCTCACCCAGCGCGACCTGTTTTCCCCCAACACCAGCGTCACAATCACCAACTGGCTGGGCTCCTGCATGACCCCCTGCGACCAACGTGAGCGCCAAGCCCACACCCCTGGTCCTGCCCTGGACTTGGTACCGGCGGGCGCGTCCAGCATGGCGGGGCTGCGCTGCCACAGCAGCTGCTTGTGTTTGCAGCGGGCAGCACGATGCCGGTGCTCTTCCCTCCTGCTTGCCTGCCTGCTGCCTGCAGTGTCGGGAGGGCTGGCGCAGGCGCCCGCGGGGGTGGCGGCGGCGGGCCTGCCCTGGCCGCCCTCCATCACCACCAACCTCTTCGACCTGGGCTGGCAGTACAATATGACGTGAGCGGGACGCAGGCGGGGCGCTTGCTGCCTCTGGCACAGCAGGGACATGCAGGCGGCCTGTGGGCCGCTCTCTCCGCGCGGGCCCAAGCGCCTGCTCCCCTCTGCGACACGCCGCCCCATGCCGCCCACGCTCGCGCCCCTGTCCCTGCCGCGCTCCCCTGCCCCTGCCTGGGGCCCTGCAGCATGGCAGACCTGGCGGAACTGAACCCTGGAGGCGCCTGGATGCAGCCCGGCGACGAGCTGCGCCTGCCCTGCTACCCCGCCCAGGGCGCCATCGCCTTTGCGTACTACGGCGGCGATGTGGCCTTTGGCCAGTTCTCAGGCGGCAATCAGCTGGCAGGACCTGAGGGCCTCCCCGCGGCGATGGCGGCGGCGCGGGTGAACGCCGGCATCCCAAACACGTGAGGGCAGCCGTGGGCGCCGTGCTGCGTGCAGCAGGCGCGGGGTTGCATGCTGGTACCGGCCGCGGTGCTGTCTCCCCAATCATCTGCTCATGCCCCCCACCCCACCCCACAAACGCGCGCGCACACACACACACACACACACACACCACCACCACCACCACCACCATGACTGCATCCAAGTACACGCACACGCATCCACGCTGGAAACTGTTACCTGCGGTACCTGCACCCCACCTGTCCCGCAGCTTCCACTGGCCCTCCATCTACACCGGCAGTACCGCGCCCGAGGCCCTGGGGGGCGGCATCGTGCAGCCAGTCTACTGGTTTGCCGACATGCTGGCGCCTTACCACGTGAGCCACCCCGCCGCTTGCCGGTGGCGCGTATCCCCGCCGTCGGCGTGGCCGCGCCTGCGCTGCCGTGCTGCGCTGCTCCGCGACTTGCTGCGTCGGGCTGGGGGTCACCGACTGGAAAGCACTCCACCCGTGCTGCCGCGCCATCGTGGGTGGCTGTTGGGCCGCGCCCTGCCGCACACGTGCCAGCACGTTCACAGCCGTGGCTGCTGCCTCTTGCTGCGCAGGTGGCCAGCGTGCTGGTCACCGCGGGCGCCATCTCCACCAACGTGTCCATCTATGTGGGCAACAACAGCACCTCTGTGCTGGCCAACACGAGGGTGGCGGTGCGCTCCCAGCCCGCCGCGAGCAGTTGCAACACGCGCATGCAGACAGCGACGCGCGCGCTGAGCGCCGCTCGCCCGCTGCCTGCTGCTACCTGCGGGGCCCCAGCATGGCTCGCCCGCTCGCCTTGGCTGCCTCGCACGCTCCCACCTGCCCGCCCCCCTCGCCTCCCTACCTGGTCGCAGAGCGGCATCAACCTTGCGGCAGGGCAGCAGCTGGCATACCCTGGGTGGGGTGTGCTGGGGCGGTACATCATCCTGTACACAGGCATGCTGGAGGAGGTGGGTGCGGGGCGCTGCGCAGCCTTGCTGGCGAGCTGTGCGTAGGAGTGGTGTGAGAGGTGTGGGGCTGCCTGGCATGCTCTGCGGCCATGCTGGTGATGGCAGTTGCATGCGGGTCGGGTTGCGGGCTGCGGGTTGCGGGCTGTTTCCCCGTGCTGCTGCCGCCGGCCACTTCCGGCCTGGCCCCACCTCCACGCACACCTCCGCCGCCGCCCTCCCACGGCCTCTCCTGCCCACCTGCAGGGCTCCATCAGCCTGGACGATGTGCAGGTATACACATACGAGTCCAACGCCGCACACAACAAGCCCGTGGCCGCCTCGGGGCAGAGCCCCGCCAACCAGACCGGCGGCGGAGCGCCCCCCCTCCAGGCGCTGGTGGACAACAACGTCTCCACCTGCATCTGGCTGGCCGGCGGCGCCGACGACAGCCCAGGTGGGAGGCCCCCCGCACCTGCCTGCCGGCCCGCACGCGCCGCGGCCGTGGCGCGGAGCATCCCGCAACCACCACCATCGCACCACCACCACGCCTGGTCCCCCAGTCATCGCCCACCACCACCACCACACTACACCCCCCACCTCATGAAAAGAACACCCCCCGCCCTGCGCTCCCTGCCCTGCAGCCTATGCCACCGTGGATCTGGGCTATGTGGGCAACGTGGGGTCGGTGGTGGCGGTGGCGGGGGCCGAGGTGGCGCTGGGCACGCTGGCCCGAGCCTACGTCACGCAGGCGCCCGACGAGCCGCTGGCCGACTCGGCGGCGTGCAGCAGCGAGGAGCGGGAGCTCTGGGCGGGGGCGTGGATGGTGGGGGCGTGCAACCGGCGGGGGCGGTGAGCGCGGGCCCGCTGCGCTGTGCTGTGCTGGGCGTCCTGTGATGTGTGTGTGCTGTGCCGGGCCCGGCTGTCCCTCCTGCGCCCTGCTGCGCTGCGCTGGCGAACGATCGAGACCGAGGGCTGCTGCCGTGTGCTCCCCCGCTCCCGCCCCACTGCCGCAGGTATGTGACGCTGCAGGTCCTCGGCACGGCGGGGGAGGCTAGGGTGCAACTATGTGAGCTGCAGGCGGCGCTCACCCTGCACCCCGAGCCCCCCAGCAGCGACGACGACACTGACGGCGGCGGCGGCCTGTCTTCAGGTGCCATCGCCGGCATTGTGGTAGGCGGGCTGCTGGCAGCGGCGCTGCTGGCGCTGGCTGCGACGTACCTGTTGTGGCGGCGGCGCTGGCTGGCCCACCAGCGCAAGATGGCGGCACTCAAGGCAGGCAAGGGGTTTGATCAGGAGGAGTGGGACCGTCAGCACGCGCCAGACCTGGAGAGCGGCAGCAGCAACCAGACCAAGCGGCCGTCCTGGGACGGCGGCAGCGGCACGGCGGCGGCGGCGGCCGGCGTCAAAGTCGGCGGCTTCGGCGGCGGCAGCGGGGAGTTGGAGGAGGGCGACGTGGAGGCGGGCGCAGAGGGCAAGGGTGGCAAGGATGCGGCGGCGGCGGGCGACGGCAAGAACGGGAGCGGCAATCAGCAGGCAGAAAAGGCCGGCGAGCACTCTGAGCTGGCGCTGCTCAAGGAGTTCTTCCGAGGGGTGAGCGGGTGATGAGTGGATGGCGGGCGGGGCCGCCCACGGCGCTACCGCTTAACCGGCCCCAGCCGCCCAAGGCCCGCCAGCGCAGCGGCACGCCCAGCAGGCGCCGATCGCAAGCGCCGCACCGCTCACGCTCACAGCTGCCTCCTGCCGCCTGCCCCTGGCCCTGCCTGGCCCCGCCTGCGCCTCGCCTTGTAGCTTCTTGGGCGGCGCACTTTGGAAGACTTCTCCGGCACCCTGCGCCACCGCAGCCAGACCACTTCCGCCTTCACCATGGTCAAGGCGGGCACTGTCAGCAACGCGGACACCGACCTCACAAAGCTGCCCCAGGGCTTCTCTGAGGGTGAGGCCTGGGTGATGCAATCCCTGTTGGGCATGCGTGCACGCCTGCCGCGCATGCCTCCCCTCCCGCGGTGCCGCGTTCACACCACGC
>NW_005435070.1:900760-919539 GCF_000147415.1 Chlorella variabilis | reverse complement strand
GCTTGTGGAGATTGTGGGGGAGGGGTCCTTTGGGGAGGTGCGGCCTCCACAGGCCGCCGCAGCCGCCGGCCCGGGCTCCCTCACTTTGCCGCGGTGTGGGGCGGGTGGGGTGGGCGGCGCTTGGTTTCTTTCAACGCACGCCACCCACCCACCCTCCCTCCCTGCCTCCCTGCCTCTCTGCCTCCCTGCCTCCCTGCCTCACGCCACGCGCAGGTGTGGCTGGCGCGCTACTGCGGCGCCCTGGTGGCTGTCAAGATCCTGGGCCCTGTGGGGTCAGACAACATGACCTCCTCCATCCAGCACCACCTGCTCATGCGCTCCCTCAAGAAGGAGGCCGCCCTCATGTCCAAGCTGAGGCACCCCAACGGTGAGGCGGGGGCGGGCGGCTGGGGCTGGCGGCGGCGACGCTGGCAGGGCCCGCAGCGCTGCAGCGCCAGGCGCGCCTCGTTCCCTCCGCCTGCCGCTGCCCGCTTGCACGGTGGTTGCTCCGCTCGCTCACGTACGCCCGCCTGCTCTCTGCCCTCCCCAATACCTTTCCGTCGCAGTCTGCCTGTACCTGGGGGCCTGCACCGACCCCCCCAGCCTCGTGTTTGAGTACTGCGCCAAGTCCAGCCTGGACATGCTGCTCAGGGCGGGCCTCAGGCACCCGCAGGTGCGTGAGAGGGACTGGGCGATGGCAGTGGCAGGGAAGCTCTGCACGGGTGGCGGCACAGCAGCTTACCACGGCCACGGCTGGCGCCGAGCCTGCCCAGGCTGCAGCTCAGAGTGGATGTCTGCACGGCAGGTTGCTCCGCTGCGCGCCGCTGCCCGCTCACCCCTTGCCCTGCCTGCCTGCCTGCCTGCCTGCTTCTGCCTGCAGATGGCCAAGCGGCTGACCTGGGTGCGGCTGCTGAGCCTGGCGCTGGATGCGGCCAAGGGCATGCTGTACCTGCACTCGCGCTCGCCGCCCATCGCCCACCGCGACCTCAAGTCTGCAAACCTGCTGGTGGACAGCCAGTGGCACGTCAAGGTGTGACCTGCCTCTGGGTGGCCCGCCTCAGGGCCTGCCTGCTCCTCTTTGCTTGGCTGCGGATCTGCCCGGCGCCTGCCTCGCCGCCTGCCTGCATCGCCTTGGCCTGGCTGGCTGGCGTTGCTTGCCGCGCCCGCCGGCCGCGTCGCCGCCCGTTCGCGGCCACCTCCTCCTCCCTTACCCTACCCCGTTCCGCGCCGCCGTGCCCCCTCGCCTCCCCGCCAGGTGGCCGACTTCAGCCTGAGCCGCACCCTGGAGCTGGGGGCCACCTCGTTCACAGTGGTGCAGACCAACCCTCGCTGGCTGGCGCCAGAGGTGCTCGACGGCATGCCCGGCCAGCTGCCCGCAGACGTGTGGGCATTTGGCACGGTGAGGCCGAGGGTTCTGCCGCTTGCGCGAGCGGCGTGGGCGTGCAGGGCTTGCACCGGGGAGCGGCGCCGCGCTCGCCTGCAGCTGCCGGCCGCCGGCCGCCTCCCTCCCGGCCAGCAGCCGACCGCTGTGTTTTCCTGGCCCGCTGCCGGCAGGTGCTCTGGGAGCTGCTGACCTGGCGGCTGCCCTTTGAAGGCCTCAACACCTACCAGGTGGGCGGCGGCAGCCCTCAACCTGAAAGGAGGATCAGCAGGATCCCAGGCTGAAGGGAGGATCAACAGGAAACCCCAGCCTGAAAGGAAGCCTGTCGTGGTCACAACAACACCAGCAGCCAGACACCTGCCGCGCTGCCCTACCCCTGCTCCTGCCCCTGCCGCCGCCCCTGCCCTCGCTCCTGACTGGTGCGCCCCCGCCTGTGGCCCTGCCCCTGCCCTCCTGCCCTCCGCCCGCAGATCATCTCCGTGGTGCAGCGCACCGGCGGCTCCGGCCTGGCGGTGCCTGCGTCTGGCGACCTGGCGGCGGGCGCCTTCACCTGCTACCCGCAGTATGTGCGGCTGATGCAGGCCTGCTGGTGCCACGAGCCCGCGGGCCGCCCCCAGTTTGGCGCCATCGTGGAGCAGCTGGGGTGAGGAGCAGCTGCCTTGGGTGGGGGTGGAGGCGGGGCTGGATGGGCGCTGGTGCACACGGCAGGCGCACGGTGGCAGGGCCTAGGGCCCGGCCTCGCGACTTGTATGTATGGCTG
Organism: Chlorella variabilis; assembly: GCF_000147415.1. Classification (NCBI taxonomy): domain Eukaryota; kingdom Viridiplantae; phylum Chlorophyta; class Trebouxiophyceae; order Chlorellales; family Chlorellaceae; genus Chlorella; species Chlorella variabilis. Next base: position 917,419 of record NW_005435070.1, on the reverse strand, counting down.
GGCTGGGAGCTGACCGTGCCGTGCCGCCGCCTGCCTGGGGTGCAGCTTGATGCTCGCGGCGGAGCTGGCGCCGCAGCAGGCGGCAGCCGCCGCCGCTGCCAGCGAGATGCCGGCCATGCATCGCCCGCCGGGCAGCCCCCCCGTCTCGCAGCAGATGGGCAGGTCAGTCAGGAGCAGGCAGCAGCAGCAGCCGCAGTCACCATGGCAGCAGCAGCAGCAGCAGAAGCAGCAGCAGCAGGAACAGCAGGATGGCGGGCGGGCTTCGGCCCGCGGCGGCCCCACAGCAAGCGGCTCCACAGTAGGCAGCAGCGGGAGCGGCAGCGGTGGAGGAGCGGGGGCGGCCCTGGCAGCGGCGCTCCCGCCTGGGATCCCCGAAGACGGCCCCTCTGCTGCTGCACAGGCCGCAAGAATGTCAGCTGCCACACCAGCGCCCAGCGCCGCCAGCGGCAGCGGCGACTCCCGGCCGAGCGCCACCACCTCCTGATCACTCTCAGCCAAGCCCTGCCCAGGTTCATTTGTTGGTCTCTATCTACGTCTCAATCCGCGCCTCTACGCTGTCCCAAGTTTTTTGCACCCTCAAGCCCTTTATTCGGTTGCAGGCCAGTGTTTTAGTTCACGACTCCACCCTGCGCCCCTTCACCCCCCTCTTCCACTACCCTCTGGAATTCGGCTATTTCTCCTTGCCCATCCCTTAGCATTGCTCAAGCGTGTGCGAGTTCCCCTGTTTCATCCATTTTTGCTCTCTCTCTCTCTCTGTGCTGGTGCCATGCACGAAGGGCGCAGCCCTGTGCCGGGCGCCTGCTAGGGGCATGGGCAGGCGGCACACGCCGCCGCCCCTGCCCACCACACTCCCAGCCCGTCCCACCACACCTTTCCTCTTTGCACTGCCTGACCATGTTGTATTCTTCTTCCTCTGCCAGCCGGCGTGATGCGGCGGCACACCACCAACGAATGATACTTACCTGCCTACCTGTCGCGCGCCAGCGGAGCCCCGCCCCACCTTGTCACGTTGCGCCTGACCACAAAAGCGAGAGAGTGTAACTGCCATATGGTACAGCCTGCTTACTCTGGGACTGGCCCACCGCCCCTACCGACAGCTGCAGCCCCAGAAAACAGCTGTTGACAGGTGGGCCGGCCTTGAGGCCGGGAAGGCAACATGCCGGCAAGCAGGCAGGCAAGAAGGGGATCCGAGGGGCAGCAACAAGGTATCCAGGACGGAGGCGCGTGCGTATGCAGCACACTGGCAGCAGCAGGAGGTAGCCAGAAGTACAGCAGAAGAATATGGCATGTGGGCACAGCATGCATCCAGCTGGCACTGCATGCGACAGGGGTACGGGTGTGTGGGCCTCCGGGCAGCCCCGGCAGGCCTAGGCGCCGCCGCCCTGCTGGTCCCCGGGCCCCTTGCGAGGCTTCTTGGCGCGCGGGATGCTGCGCCCCTTGCTGCCTGCCCCGCGCTTGGGCATCCTGCCGTTGCTGGGGCCCGGCTGGAAAGCAGCGTCCTCCTCCTCCTCCTCCTCCTCCTCATCATCATCATCAGGCTCAGCTGGTATGGCAGATGTCGATGCCGACGCCCCCTTGCTGCCGCCCTTGCCCTTGCCGCCGGGCGCCGCCGAGTGCGCCGCGCCGCCGCCCTTGCCGCTGCCGCCGCCCTTGCTCTTGCCCTTGCCGCCGCCCTTGGCGCCAGGCGGCGGCGAGCCTGCGGCCGTGCTGGGCGAAGCGGAGGCCGCCGCCGCCGCTGCTGCTGTGGCTGCCTTGCCCCGCGGCTTGCCCTTCTTCTTCTCGTCTGGGTCGGCATCGAAGAAGACATAGTTGGAGGAGCCCTGCAGTTGTGATATGCGCAGCAGCCAGGGAGCAGGCAGGGGGTGTTGGAGAAACAGACAGGGTTGTGATGCTTGCGGAGGGTGGTCATGGGACAGATGGAAGCAGGTATGGGGGTGTGTGATCTGGGATTGGTGCCAGGGCAGGCGTGGAATGCATGCGTGCATGCCGCAGCTGGCTGGCGAGCGCATCGGCAGGCATGAAATCTCCCAGCCGGGAGCCGGCCTTGCCTTGAGATGGAAGGGCCGGCCGCCGCTGCCGCCGCCGCCGCCGCCTCCGCCGCTGCCGCCGCCGCTGTGCTTGCCATCCCTGCTGGCGGCTCCCTCCTCCTCATCCTCCTCTTCCTCAGGGGCTGGCCGCCAGGCGTACAGGCTCCTGCTGCTGCCGCTCACTGCACACGCCACCATGTGGCAGCCAGAGGAGAGGCTGTCAGTTCCCTGCAGCAGCTGCTGCTGCTGCTCACAGTCGGGATCTGAGGTCTGAGACAGCAGCCCCATCCACAGGCCCTGACAATCCCCAGGCATGCCATGCTGGCCTGCCCTGAGCAAGGGCCACCCCCCGCCTACCGCCAACCACATGCCTGCCCACCACACACATCCACACACCACCGCCACGCCGCCACCGCCACTTCAAGTAGCACACGCTCACGCCCCTCTCTGCGCCTGTGTTTGCTTTCTTCCCAGCTTACCGATGAGGTCCAGGCGTGGGTGAGGCAGGTTGACAGGGCAGATGGTGGTGAGGTTGGGGTCAGTCAGCTCGCCCACCAGCGCGCCTGCATGGCGGCGGCGGCAGGGGCGGCACATGGCGGCGGCGGGCGGCATGAGGCGGCGCCGCTGGAGAGGCGTGGCGGGGCGGAGTGTGGGGTGGGGTCTGGCATGCAAGCAGCTCCTGCCCCGCTGGGCCCTGCCGCTCTCCCGCTGTGCCCTCCTTTCACCCATGCACCCTGCCGTCCCACCCTCCTGCCACACCACACAACACTCCACTCCACTTTACCCTACTCTACCCCACGACACCCTTCACCCACACCCACCCCACCCCACCGCACACCCGTAGATGCATCCAGCAGGTCCACAGGGTGCAGCGCCAGGCCGCCAAAGTCCTCGCTGATGTACCTGCAGACCGGTAAGGTACAGCGGCGGCACGACGTCATCCAACAGAGCACGCCGCAGCAGCCGTGCTGTGCAGCGGCGGCCGGTGGCGTGGCGCAGCGGTACATCACTCGCGGTACATCGCCCGGTGCGGCGCACCAGCACGGCTGGCCTCCCAGCTGCTCCCAGCTGCCCGGAAGCAGCGCGCAGCGCGCCCCTGCTCCCTCCCCACCTGCCCACCACCACCAGCCGCTCGGCAGGGTCCTTTGGGTCCCACTCTGCCTTGAAGGGGGACAGGTATCGGTTGAAGTTCTGGCTGTGGACTATTTCGCGGTCCGCGGGCTGCGCAGGGTAGGCGGCGGAGGCGGCAGGTGGGTGGTGGGGGTGGGTTGATTAGTTGTGGGGGCGCCGGGCGGCGGCGGGCATGGGGTAGGTTGCTTGTTGCTTGTTGTTCGTGGCTGTGTTGCTTGGGCAGCGGAGGCGGCAGGTGGGTGGCGGGGCTGGGTAGATGAGGCGTGGGGGTGGGTGGTGGCAGGCACGCAGCGGCGACGGCAAGGGAGGCGCTGGGGTGGCCCCCAGCGGCGGCGTGGTCGTGCCTGCTGCGTGGCGTACAAATAGTCCCACACTCGCAGCCGGTTGTCCTGGCAGGTGGTGAGGATCTTGCGGCCTGTGGCAAGCAGGAGCCAGGTGCAGGGGCAGGTGCAGGGGCAGGAAAGGAAAGGAAAGGAAGAAAGCGTGGCATGGGCGCACACAAGGAAGCTGCAGCGGCAGCGGGACAGGCACCCGCGGCAGCAGGCACACTGACCAGGCCCTCCAAAGCGGCACCCAGTGCAGCACACACAAGCTGCTTGTGCCTTCACAGCGACAGCGCCTGCCGCCAACCTTCCGCTGATATAGTTGCTGCAGCGGCGGCCAAACCGATCCCAACCAATCCCAATGAGCCACACAGCCGCCCCCCACCTGTGATGGGCGAGAAGTAGGCGGCATTGACGACCTTGGTGTGCTGCAGCAACGCCAGCTCAGCGGGGGACCCGCCCGCGCCGCCCCCCACCGCCGCCTTGCCCTTGCCGTCCGCGCTGTTGCCTGCGGGCGCAGGCGGGTGCCTCGGGCGGGCCGGGTCGGTTCCCAGCAGGCCTCTCCTCCACCTTGCTCCCGCTCCCCTCCTGCCATCTCCGCGCCTCCACTGCATTTCAACATCCCCCCCCACACCCCACACCACACATACGCACACACCACACAGACGCACACCCACACTGCTCCCTCCCTCCCGCCACCTGGACCCCGCCCAGCCTCCTCCCGCCCCCAGCCCCGCTGCCAGCCGCCCCGCCCACCCGACACGAGGCAGCGTATGTCCAGCACGCGCGCCCAGTAGTCGTTGCCCGCGCTCATCACCAGGTTGCTGTCCACGGGGTTGGCATGCACGCACTGGACCTGCGGGAGAGGGGGTGTGGGGAGACCAGAGGGGCAGGCAGGGCAGGGCATGGGGCGCCAGGTGGGCAGCCGTGGCAGCCAGCGACGCCGTGCTTAGTATAGCGAGGGCTGGAGGCGCCGCGCTGCGCTCCACTATAGCTGCAGCCAGCTCACGGCCCCGCCTCCGCCTCTTGCACCCACGCGCCACCACACTCGCTCCCGCCCACACACACACACCGCACCTTGCTGCCCTTCTTGTGCAGCTGCATGCTGGCCACGGGGCTGCGCAGGCGCGGGTCCAGGAAATGCAGGCGCCCAAAGTTGTCTCCCGCCACGATGGCGCCCGCTGCGGGGCACCCCAGGCCAGGGCGGTGCGAGGGGCGGGGGCGGCACGCAGGTGAGGCAGGGTGGCGAAGCTGACGCCCAACCCTCCCCCTCCGCTCCTCTCCCTCCCTCCTCCCTCGTCCAGCCTGCCTCCCAACCTCCCCACTCGCCCTTCTGTCCCCCCCTCCCCTGCCTGCCTACCTCTCCCACGCACCCACCCCAGCGCACCACCTCCACGCCCTCCCTCCCCCTGCCCATTTCCCCCCACGCACTCACCCGAGCGCACCACATCCATGCCCATGATGGTCACCCAGGTGTTGGCCGCCGCCTCCGCCTCCACCCCCTCCCACCCCTGAGGGTTGGCGTCGTACAGCACGGTGGCGCACCCGGTCTCCACATCAAACACCTGGGGGGCGGCAGGCAGTGGGGTGGCAGGGGCAGGGGCAGGGGCAGGGGCGGGGGCGGGGACGGGGGCGAGTGGGTGGGCAGGCGGGTGGCTGGGTGAGATGTGGTGGCGGCGTGGGTGGGGAGTTAGAGGAATTCCAACTTTGTTCCAGCTGGCCAAGATCAGACACGCTCAGGCACTCTTGCGCCCCCGCCTCGCCTCCACCACCCCCAGCCCCACCCCCCGAGCCTCGCTGCCACCCACCTTGACTGTGCCGTCGTAGGAGGAGGAGGCGCAGGCGTCGCCCCCCGGCATGAAGCGCAGCTGGTTGGTGAGCCAGCGGTTAATGGAGGAGTACAGGGTGCGCTCATACACCTTAATTAAGGTGGTGGGGTGAGGGGAGGGGAGGGGAGGGGCACACAGGTGGGTGGTGGTGCATGGCGTGTGTGGATGGGAGGAGGCGGGGAGGCGGGGCAGCGGCGGTCGCGCGTGCCCCTCCCCTGTACCAGCGGCGTGGGGGCGCCCCTGCACACGCCTGGCAGGCTCCACAGTGGGGGGCCTGCCTGCCTGCTGGTGGCCCCACACCGCAGGGCTCACCTTGTGATGGTCCCACACCGCGATCTGCCCGCGCTTGTCTCCCGACAGTACCAGGTGGTCCTGCAGGTGGATGGGTGGATGAGCGGTACCGGTGGTGTGAGTTGGTGGGGACGGCTGACGGCGTGGCCAGGGCTGGGGGCAACCAGGTGGGCGACCAGGGGGCGGGGCGGGGCCTGCCGGGCAGGAAGGCAGGCAGGCAGGCGGCTCTGCAGCACCCTCTCACCAGCGTGGGGTGGAACTCCAGGCATGTTGTGCGCCTGGAGTGCAGCTTGAGCACCGCGGCATCCACCTGCCAGCGCCGCGCCGGCGGCGCCTGCGGCGGCGGCGGCCGCCCGCCCTGCTCGCGCTTGCGCAGCGCGCCCAGCACGCTGCCGCCGCCGACGCCGGCGGCCACGGTGCAGCCGTGGCCGGGCGCGATCCTGCGCGGCAGGGCCAGCAGCGTGCAGACCAGGGCAGCGCGGGGAGGTGGGAGCTGGGCAGGGGCGAGGGCAGGGGCAGAGCATGCACGCACGCTTGCCCCGCCCCAGCCTGCATCCCAGGAAGCAGCGCTTGCCTGAAGGGGCAGGTCATCGTGCTGTGCCCCTGCTTGCCGCACAGGTAGCAGGGCTTGTTGGGGCAGTCCACGTACTTGGCGCCCACAAACCCGGCGCTGTGGCCCCGCTTGCCGCACACCTGCAGGCGAGCAGGCCGTGCAAGGGAGGCGCCGCCGCACGTCACACACCTTGGACAGCGGCGCTGGCGCAGGATGGGAAGAGGTGGGTTTCCCAGGGCCATGGGTAGTGCTGCGCACTCACGTGGCACACGTCGGGCCCGCCCAGCTTGATGCTGAGCTTGCGCTGCTTAATCGTGCCGCCCGGAGAGGGTGCCGCCGCGGCGCTGCTGGGCCCGGCGGCGGCGGGCTCCTCCTCGGCCTCAGCCACGGCCTCAGCTTCCTCGCTGCCCTCAGCCTCCTCCTCCTCGGCCTCCGACTCCTCCTCTTCCTCCGAGGTGCTCTCGGCATCCTCCTCCCGATCGTCCGCTATCACCCACCTCGCCATGCCGGCTGCTGCGGGGCCCCAATTGAGCGGAAGCAGGCACCCGCAAGCGGCTGGAAGGAAGGCGCCATCGAAAGCGTTGCTGTTTGTGGCGATAGCTGGCGCAGCAGGCATGTCACAGGGGCGGCCCCCGCACCAGACGCACGACTCGCCCACTCAGCCGCTGTGATGCTTGGCTCGGGTCGCAGATTCTCACACACGCGATTCTATACATTAGACTGGCAACATGCACGCAGGGTGGAGTCCCACAACAGCCAGGCCTCTGCTGAGCGCCACCTACGGCTGCTTCTTGGCACGTGGTGCAGGCGCCTGCCTGCTTGGCACGGCGGCGCAGGCTCAGGAGGCCTTCCCCGGCTTCAGCGCCTTGAGCACAATCTCCTCGGGCACGCAGTTGGCGGAGCAGCGGAAGCAGAAGAGCACCGCCTCGGCGACGTCCTCGGGGGCGATGGCGCCCTGCCCGCCTGCGCACGCATGGCGGCAACGACCAAGAGGGGCCAGCCCCCACTAAGCAGGGCTCGCCTCGCGCGCGCAAGCAATACATCCACCATCCACCACAGTGAGCCACCGAGTTGGCAGCAGCAGTGTGCTGGGGATGCCAGCAGGCCGCCAGCAAGCAACGGCCGCCAGGGGCGCCTCCATCACCCCGCCCCCCCACCGTGCATGTCGCTCTTCTTCGCCATGCCGGTGTCCTTGACGTTGCCGGGGGCGATGTCCACCACCTGCGCGGCACAGCAGGTGCACGCAAGGATGGCCGCCAGCGCATGTACCCCGCATGGGCAGATGATGCAGTACAGAGGATTGCACACATGGACGGGGAGCTAACCTCTGTGACAGAGGCAGGCAGATGGCAGCACAAGTGAGCAGATGTGCATGCAGGCCGCTGCCAGCATGGAATCTCGCTGAATCTCAACGTGCCGATGCCTGCTGGCAGGGCATCAGGGGCCGGCTGGGTGCACGCTGCCAGACACAGGCCTCCTCACAAACACACCTTGACGTTGTGCTGCCTCAGCGACTCGTAGGCAGACAGTCCAAAGCCGCGCAGGGCATACTGCGGGGGGCCAGCGATGGGAGGCAGAGCCACGGCAAAGGTTGAGAGTGGGGCAGGCTGGCAGCTCAGCAGCTGGCTGCAAAGGATCCCGCTCAGCCTCGGACGCATATAGCCAGCCCCTGCTCTCTGCATCAGACATACGCCAGCATGCCGGCTCTGTGGCTGTCAGGAATACCAGGTGAAGGCGAGTACCGCTGGGTGCTGTCAGCTGCCAACCCTCTGCTGCCTGCCCACCTTGGAAGCGGCATAGGCGGCGTGGTGGGGCCCCTCGTGGATGGCCTCCACATCGCCCACGTTGATGATCCAGCCCGACCCCTTCTCAGCCATCTTGGGGGCCAGAGCCCTGCGGGAGCGAACAGGCAGGTGAACGCAGGCGTGCATGAAAGCTTAGCTGTGGTAGGGGTAACAGCAAGCGCGGCTGCTCCCACGCCCCACCTGATGAGCCTCATGGGCGCCAGCGCGTTGACCTGCAACCCCAGGCGCACGCTTGGCAGGCAGGTGAAGCGCTGGCGTCGTCGATGGCAGGGGCATGGCAGCGCTGGACCAGGCATGCATGTCGGCATGGCGGCGCTGCTGGCAGAGGCTGCCAGGCACAAGCGGAGCAAGGTTGGTGAGCGGGCGAGTTGCATGCGGGGCTGCCGGGGAGGGCTGGCCGGGGCGCTCACCTTCATCACGCGGTCCCAGTCATCCGGGTTGCCTGCAGCGGCCAGCAGGCAGCCAGGAGCAGGCACGCTTGGGGTGGCAGGGCGGTGCGGGGGCGGCACCTCAGGGAGATGCGTGGCACTGAGGCTGCCTGCACACGTCTAATGCTTGCTGCCCTGCACCCACAACGCCTGCTGCCAGACTGCCCATCCGTTGGACAGAGCCCCTGCAGCCCTGCAGGCCGCCCTCTCACCCTTGAGCGGGCCCAGCTCCTCGGCCTGGTGCGACCCAAAGATGCCGGCATTGTTGATCAGAACCTGCGGGCAGGCGGCAAGCCAGGCAGCAAGCGGGGTGGATGGCAGGGGCGGCGGGAGCAGGCGGGGGAGGCGGTGGCAGAGCAGGCAGGCTCTGGCCGAGGCTCGTCCTCTGCTCACATCGAACCCCTTGCTGGCGCACTGCTCCGCCAGCTTCTGCACGGCCTGCAGAGGTCGAGGGTGGGGGGAGGGGCGCGGCAGGCGGGCAGCGGCAGTTGAGCTCGGCGGCAGCTCGGTGGTGGGTGTGCATCGATTTGCTGCGGCCCCAGCATGTGTCACACCGCTGGAGGCACCCTCCCCTCATCCCGCACGCCAGAGCTGCTTCCCTGCCGCCTCCGTGGCTCACCGCTGTGTCAGCAAAGTCCACGCACTGCGTCTCGCACTCCTTGGCGCCGCAGCTCTTGGCCTTGTCGGCGCACTGCGGGGCAGGGGGTGGCAGCAGGGCGTGGCGGGTGTGGGGAATGGCAGCCTGGAGAGCTTGTGAAGCCAGCGGGAACGCGGAGGCGTGTGGGTACCTCTCGCAGGCGGCGGCTCGGCTGGTGGCGGCGCAGCCGCATCGTGCCGCACCCTCCACCAGGGCGCTCTGACCCTCCCACCCTCAAGCCGTGGGGCGTCCAAGGCTGGCTGGGGCTGTCCAAGGCCCCTCCAGCCTTGGGTTTGGGGCCCCGCTCCCACCCACCTGCTTCAGGTCCTGCTCGTGGTGGGGGTGGGCCACCAGCGTCAGGCTGGCGCCCTCCTTGGCCAGCGCGCAGGCGATGGCAGCGCCGATGCCGCGGCTCGCGCCCGTCAGCAGCGCGGTCTTGCCTTGGAGCAGGGACATGGTGGCTGGGGTTGGCTGACTGACACGCACAAGGGGGTGGCAGGGTGGGCGGGAGCTGAGAGTGGCCGATAGACGTGCCGAAGGAGAGCGGCCAGAGGTGCGATGCCCCCGTACCGCAACCTTGTACTGCAAGTATTCAAGTTTTTGCCGGTACCTGTCCCTGGACGCTTACATTGAGTGAACTCCTGAAGGAGAGGAGCAGCCGACCGTGGCCGCCGGTCCGCCTGTTGGCGGTAGGTGCACAGGCGGGGGGCTGGTGGCAAACACAGCCCGGGCTATGCCCGCGGAACAAGAGTGCCACCCAATGTGCTCAGGGAGGGGCACTTCATGGCCCCAATGCTCGACGCTATCCCCTGCAGACTCAGAGGCAGACACCGCGATCAAGCGGCTCGTTTCATTTGAACCAGCCTGTGGCCGTGAAACGCGGCGTTGGCGGGGCGGCGCCGCGTGCCACCGCCGCGCACCACCACGCCCTCGGCTGCTACGGCGGTGGTGCTTGATGCTGCAAAATGTGGGGAGGCCGGCCGGGTGTGTGTTGACGCCGCTTAATATGCGGTACTGCTGCGGTACGACGTCCAAATTTTGAAACAGCGTTTTAACCCATGGCAGCCACCACAATAGCTGGAAATTCACAGTCAGCACCACGCTTGGGGCTGTAGCTCAGTGGTATGAGCGACCGCTTCGCATGCGGTAGGTCCCGAGTTCGATCCTTGGCAGCTCCACTTTTGTTTTTAGATCAGGCGAAAAGGGGATACACTTCAGCCTTCTGTCCCCTTGAATCCATCTGAAAATGCAAAAATGATGGAGGGGCAGGCATCCGTGATACGCCATGCGGCAGAGCCAGCCGTCCACAATGGCGACGAAGGGCAAGCGTGGTCCGACACGGTGGGGCGGCGAGCTCAGTTTGCTTCTGTTGGCCGCCGTGCGTGGCCCAAATGCAGCTCTTGCATCCTTGCCGCAGGGACCACCACCTCTAAATCTAAATCGACATGCCTCCCCCGGCTCCTGCCCCGTGCCTGCCAGCACATACCGCTCTTCATGGAAACAACCGCATCTGTCACCAGCCCAACTGCTACCCTCTCACTCGACACCGCCTGCGCCGCAAGTACGCGGCGGAGATCGAGGCGGTCAAGGCCCACACCTCTACTCTGGACGGCTGACGATGCTGCTATACACTTGTCCCCTGTCTGGGTGTCGCATGATTTGTGAAAAACGTGTGTGGATTTCAGCAGGCAAAGAAAGGCCTTCTTTGAAGGCGCTGGAGCTAGTGTCTAAACCCTCCGAGAGGGCACAGGTTCGATTCCTCCCATGTCGAAACTTTGTGAGGACAAACGCGGCATAGCTGACCGGCTCAGCGCCAATCCAAGCCAATTCCTTCGGGAACGCCTAATAGAATCGCCAAGGCTTCGGCACAGGCCTCCCAGGGACCCATTCACTACTAGTGGGGGGTACTGCACTTGGCGCGTCAGGCAGATCAAATAATGGTCTAAAGCTAGACGTTAAAACCGGGAAGTTAAGCCTGTGGAGGCTCTTCCCCACCTTTACCTTTACCTTTTACCTTTTAGCAGTGTTCAAAGAGCGCAGGGGGCACCAGTTTAGGGTTACTCTAAACCCCAAAAATCGGTTGTTTCCATGAAGAGCGGTATGTGCTGGCAGGCACGGGGCAGGAGCCGGGGGAGGCATGTCGATTTAGATTTAGAGGTGGTGGTCCCTGCGGCAAGGATGCAAGAGCTGCATTTGGGCCACGCACGGCGGCCAACAGAAGCAAACTGAGCTCGCCGCCCCACCGTGTCGGACCACGCTTGCCCTTCGTCGCCATTGTGGACGGCTGGCTCTGCCGCATGGCGTATCACGGATGCCTGCCCCTCCATCATTTTTGCATTTTCAGATGGATTCAAGGGGACAGAAGGCTGAAGTGTATCCCCTTTTCGCCTGATCTAAAAACAAAAGTGGAGCTGCCAAGGATCGAACTCGGGACCTACCGCATGCGAAGCGGTCGCTCATACCACTGAGCTACAGCCCCAAGCGTGGTGCTGACTGTGAATTTCCAGCTATTGTGGTGGCTGCCATGGGTTAAAACGCTGTTTCAAAATTTGGACGTCGTACCGCAGCAGTACCGCATATTAAGCGGCGTCAACACACACCCGGCCGGCCTCCCCACATTTTGCAGCATCAAGCACCACCGCTGTGGCAGCCGAGGGCGTGGTAACACGCGGCGGCCACACGCGGCTGGCAATTGCCCCCATAATGTGGGGCCTGCCTGTGCGTCCACAGTTGGCAGCGCTTTCAGGCCGGGGCAGTGAGGGAGCATATCATTCATGGCACAATAAAAACACCAGGTCCAGCAGGCACAATAAAGACAGCACCAGGTCCAGCTTCCGTGCTTGCCCTCTCAATCATCATCCTCCCCACGTACGTCGTCCCCCAATTCATATGCCGCTGCCACCATGTTATTTAGGTTGGTCAGCCGGCGCGCAATCCCGCCCACCTCCTGTTGCAGCTGCTCAAAGTCCGGAAACTCTGGCAGCCTGGATATTTCTTTTGCCGTCCCAGCAACAGCAGCAACTACTTTATCAATTTTGCTGAGGATTGTTGCCATGTTGCTTGCTGCAAAGCACGGTGAGCAAGCCACTTAGCTCGGCAACAACTGGAGGCGCCGGATGGACCAGAGGAGAGGGAACCATGTCAAAGGCTCACCTAGCCTTGTCTCTGTAGCAACCAGCTGGAAACGGCCCCACTCCAACTGCTGGCCGGCATGACCAGTTTCCACCTCCTCTACCAGCATTGCCAGGCCCTGTAACCAAGGACAATCGGCATCAGCGACACCCACTTGGTGCGCCGGTTGCCGGCAGGGTAGACAAGGGTATATGCTAGCAAAGGTCCTCTCAGGCTGCTCACCTCCAGCATGTAGAACTGCGCCTCCTGATACAGCTGCTGCCGCTCGTGTATGGTGGGCGGCAGCGGAACCCACGAATCGCGCAGGAAGTTGAGCACCGTTTGGAACCATCGCGGATCCCTGGATGGCGTAAGGCCGGTGGCCAAAAGTTGGTTGGTGGCCCATCAAGCATAGAAACCCCATGCAGCCACTCCAGACGCCATTAGCCTCCTCACCTGTCAATGAAGACATTGCCCTCAGCATCCCGCATGTGCGTGCCCTGAACGGCAACGCCCTTCCTATCCGCAAACAGCCGGCTCACCTAAAAATAAAGAATTATATTGGACGTGAGGGTCGTGCGCGTGGTCCAAAACAACTGTCCACCCACGTTGATCTTCACGGGCGTGTTATCTAGCTGCAGGTGGACGGTTGTGGCCGCAAGCGCAGGGTCGCGCCTTGGGACCAGGGCAGCTGGCAGCGGTGGCGGCGGCAGCTAGGGCCGGGAGAAGTGTACGAGCGTGCCGCACACGTAGATCAACGATCTTCACTTGTCACCCCGAAAGTTCATATCGCACACCGCAGGCAAAACTCGACAACCGGTGCAACTTGCCTTCGCCTGCTTTTGAGTGCGCTTGGACATGGCTGCTGCTGTGTGCAGAAAGAGAGAGGCAGGGGTTCTGAGCTGCCCCACGGGGGCGCATGATCAAATCTCTATTATAAGCCCCAACAATGGCGCTGAGTGGCGCCGCCAGCTGTTCACCGCCCTCAAGCTTTGGCCCTGGCCTCCACTCATGGAGCACGAGTGAAATTACAAGAGCTACAGGGGGAGTTGATGCAGAGAATCAGGAAAGGCTCTAATGCTCTAACGATATAGGTAGGCACCACGCCAGCACGACCGCCGCCCCGCGAGCTGCTGTGGTCACAGCGCTCTGCGCTGGCAGGGAGGGCAATCAGCGGCTACAAGGCTGAAAAGCATAACGCTTTCAGACACGAAACGAGATCAGGGGGTGAGTTTATGTGTGCAGGAGGGAGGGTACCCTCTTGCACCGGTGCAAGAGGGCCGTTGCCCCGAATGAAACAAAACCCGCGCAAGGGAGGCGCCTCGGGGGCGGGGCGCCCCCCCCGACGGCGGTGAAAACTGCTGAGGTACAGGAAATGGCGATGGCTTGTGGTACAAGAAAAGGCTTGGTCGCCGGTGCGCCATGCTTGCACTGGCGGGCTTGTTCAGAATGGGGGGTGGTGGTTGGACATAAAACATGAATGGGGGTGCGGCGGGGCTCGCTGCTGCTGCGGCGGCCTCGCCTAGAGACGCGCCAGCAGGAGCTGCTGCTTCAGGGTCAGGGGTGGGTCGAAGGCTGCCTGCAGCACATCCTCCAGCCGCTGGCAGGGCACGACCTCCAGGCTCTCGCGGACCTCAGCCGGCACATCCGCCTGCAGCCAGGGTGCCGGGGTGGGCGAGGGGGTGAGGTGGGGCAGGCGAGCGGGTGTGCATTGCAGTATTCCATGCTCTGATTGGGGCACACGCCAGTGCAGCACACCCATGCGCAGCCACCAAAGCAGCGGCCGCGGGAGGGAGCAGCAGCAGGCACGCCAGCGCAGCGATGCTGCCCCGCGCCGCCCCTGCGGCCCCGCCACCAGCCCCCCCCCCCCCAACCGCGCTCGCCTGCACGTCTGGCATGTTGCGGGCGGGCACCAGCACGCACGCCATGCTCGCCGCCTGCGCCGCCAGCAGTTTCTCCTTGACGCCGCCCACAGGCAGCACCAGCCCCCGCAGCGTCAGCTCCCCTGCACCAACGCAGGCGGCGAGGAGCGGGCGGGCAGGCGCGGCGGGCGGGCGGGCAGCTGGCAACAGCGCTGAAGGCCGCACGCAGCGGGAGCACGCAGGCATGGGGACATGCTTGTCCCTCGAGGGGCTGATACACAGCCGGCATGCACCGGAACCGGGCAGCGCCGCCCCTGTGCAATCGCCACCAGCGCGGCGCGCGCGGCTGCTCCCGTCCCGCCCGCTCCCCGCCCCGCGCACCCGTCATGGCCACGTCCGCCCGCACGCATCGCTCGGTGAACAACGACACCAGAGCCACAGCCAGCGTGATGCCGGCAGAGGGGCCGTCCTTGGGCACGGCGCCTGCGCCGGCGGCGGCCAGGGGCAGGCGGAGGCGGGCTCAGCGGAGCACAGGCTCAGGTGCACCAGGCACCCCAGATGCGCCACCCGCGGCAGCACGGCAGCGGGACGGACACCCCCGCCAAGCAGAGCGCCGCTGCGCTGCGGTGCCGGCAGCCCTGGCCGGTGGGCCTGCACGCCCGACGCCCGTGCGCCACGCACACACACGCAAGCCACAGCACAAGCACACGCGAATACACGGAGCAGGCAGGCCGCACGCAAGGTGCAAGCAGGGTGTGTGGGGGGCGGGGGCGGGGGGCTACCTGCGGGCAGGTGGATGTGGACATCCCACTTGCGGGAGGGGCAGGAGGCGTCGCCAGGGAGGCCCAGTGCAGGGGCGTGGGCGCGCACCCAGGACAGCGCGATGCGCGCGCTTTCCTCCAGCACCTCGCCCAGCTGGCCTGCAGGCGCGGCGGCGCGGCAGGCGCTGAGCGGGCGGCAGGGCCTGTGGGGCCTGTGGGGGCGGAGGCCGGGGCGGCGGGCCGTGCACACGCTCGCACCTGCTGCCGCCTTGCCCTGCGTGCCCTCCCCGTTTGGACCCAAACGTGCACGCATGCGCCCCAGCCCCGCCACCATCTTCCCCCACCCAGCCTCACCCGTCAGCGTCAGCTGGCCTCCCGCACGGCTGGACACGCCGCCGGCCGCGGGCGCCGCCCCCACGCAGATGCACTCGATGTATTGCACCTTGCCCCCCACAGCAGTCCACACCAGGCCCGCGGCGGTGCCGGGGGCGGCCACGCGCTCTGCGGCGGGTGGGAGGGCAGGAGGGCAGGGCAGGGGCGGGGCGGGGTGGGTCCAGGGGTGTGTGTGCGCGACAGAGGGGGGGTTGATGTGTTTCCAGCGGAGCATGAGGCATGGGCAGCCCAGGGGCCGCAGGCGCAGCAACGATCAGGCAGGGCAGGCAGGCTACAGCACAGAAGGCAGGCAGGCAGCTCTGTCGCAGTCGCGGCGCAGGGCAGGGCAGGCAGCGCGCAGCAGCGGCTGGCCGGCCTCGCCACAGGCAGGCCAGCCCCCCACCTGCGCTGCTGTGCCCCTCAAAGCGGCGCGGCCCCAGCACCGACGCCAGCAGCGCCTCATCCACCACCACCTGGCGCAGGTGTGGGTGAGGCGGCATGGGCGGCAGCTCCTCGCCGCCAGCCCCCGGCAGCACGTCCAGGGCCAGCGGGGCCAGCCGCTGCGCAAGCTGCGGCTGCCGGGCGGCCACCGCGGGGCCCGCCGCCGCCGCCGCCGCCACGGCCCACCAGGGCGGCGAGCCCGCGGCGGCCGCCGCCGCTGCCGCCGTCACAGCAGCGCCCGCGCGGGACGGGGTCACGACCTGCATGCTGCCTGGGCCGCAGAGGTGGGGCCCATCGGCCGCGTGCCGCGCAGGCGCGGCGGCAGCCCGCCGCCAGCCGAGCTCCCAAGCGTCGCCGTCGGCCGCGCCGCCGCCGCCGCCGTCGCGCGCCCACACGGCGGGCGTGGCAGGCTGGTCGTGCCCCGCCCCCAGGCCGCAGCAGCAGTCGTGGTCGCTGCAGGCGCCGGCGCAGGAGCAGGGGCCGGCGGCGGCGGCCTCCTGCTGGTGCTGCTGGTGCTGGTGCTGCTGCTGCTGCTGCTGGTGGTGGTGGTGGCTGTGGTGGGCGTGGTGCGCGTGCTCGGCGCCGCCCTCATGCCACGGCCAGCGAAGCCAGCTGAACCAGCCCTGGTGCTTGCGCGGCGAGCAGCTGCACTCGACGGCGGCGCCTGGGGCGGCGGCCAGCGCCGGCGCGTTGCCAGCGCCGCGCCCACCTGCCGGCGCCTGCAGCTGCGGCCACGGGTAGCCGCCGGTGGCGGCAGCCACCAGAGGGGAGCCCTCGCCGCCGGCGCCCGCCCCCAGGGCCAGCGGGGCCAGCTGCGCCCACAGCTGCAGGCCGGCGCTGCCCCTCGCGCCCGCCTGCTGCTGCAGCTGCAGGCCGCCGCCGCCGCCGCCGCGCGCGCGGCTGCTCCAGCTCGGCGAGGGGCGGGGGGTGCGGCGGGGCGGGGCCGCGGCGCGAGGGGCGGGCGGCGGCCGGGGCGCAGCAGCCGCCGCCGTCGCAGTTGCAGCCGCCGCAGCAGCCGCAGCCGCAGCCGCAGCTGCAGCAGCATCTGCCGGCGCCTCGTCGAGCGGCGCGGGCGCGGGGAGCGGCGC
>NW_005435070.1:897607-900067 GCF_000147415.1 Chlorella variabilis | reverse complement strand
CTCCCTCGGCGGTTCCTTGCATCACACGCCGGGCGCCCCACCCCGCCTCCCCTCCCCTTCCCTCAGGCCCCCGCCCACGCGTCACCCCGCGCTCCACCCCCAGCTCCACCCCCCCACCCACCACACCCACCCACCTTCTCCTCCCGCGTGTACCCCCCCAGCTGCACCACCTCCAGCCGGTCCAGCAGCGGCGCGGGGATGTCGGCGCCGCGGTTGGCTGTGGCCACAAAGAGGCAGGCGGAGAGGTCGAAGGGCAGGCCCAGGTATGTGTCCACAAACGCGGTGTTCTGCTCCGGGTCCAGCACCTGCGCAGGTGGGCAGGTGTGTGTGTGTGTGTGTGTGTGTGTGTGTGTGTGTATGAGAGGGAGAGAGAGAGAGAGTTGAGCATAATGCGAGTAATGCGAGCCTGGCGGGCCGGTGCGCTGGCAGGGGGCAAAAGAGGCGGTGGTGGCAGCGGTTGGAGCGAACGGGAGGCCAGGCGCAGAGGCAGGCAGCGGTGTGGGGGCGAGAGGAGCAGCCCCCGCAGCCGGGGCAAGGGGCAAAGGGCCGCACCTCAAGCAGCGCGGCGGCGGGGTCTCCCCGCGCCGCATCCCGCCCCATCTTGTCCACCTCATCCAGCAGCAGCAGCGGGTCGCGCACACCCGCCTTGCGCACAGCCTGGATCAGGCGGCCTGCAGGGGGCGGGCAGGAGAGGGGGGTGGCGGCAGGGAGAGGACGAGTGAGGGGTGTGCGGCGGAGGCGGGCGCGGCAGCTGGGCGCGTGGCAGGCAGGATCGTAGCACGCCTGCGCTGATACACGCAGCCCCGGCCCCCAGCCCCATGCCTGAGCCTGCCTGGCCCCCCAGCGCGGGTGGCAGGGAGCTAGCAAGCATGTGCGGCGGAGGCGGGAGGGTGCGCTGGGTGCGCGGGTTCGCTGGGGCGCGAGCGGCAGCCCCCGCCCCTGCCCGAGGCCTCCACCCCCTGCCCCGGCCCCCCTGCCCGGCTCCTGCACCGCCGCACCCGGCATGGCTCCGATGTAAGTGCGGCGGTGGCCCCGTATCTCCGCCTCATCCCGCACCCCGCCCAGGCTGATGCGCTGGAAAGGGCGCCCCAGCACCTCTGCAGGCAGGCGGGCAGGCAGGCAGGCAGGGGAGCAGGCAGGGGTGTGGCAGGGCAGGCGACACGTCGCTTTGTTTGGGGGGCAGGCAGCGGCAGCGGGCCACAGCGGCAGCACAGGGCCAGGCGTAGCGTCTGTCCGGCAGGCTGGGCGAGGCACAGCCAGGCCAAACAAAGTCGGAGTGGGGGTATGGGGACCGGCCAAATAAGCGGGCTTGTGCCAGCTGGCACGGGTCGGGCGCAGGCGGCCGGCGCCGCACCTGCGATGGAGCGAGCTAGCGAGGTCTTGCCCACGCCCGGCGGGCCGATGAAGCACAGGATGGGGGCCCGCGCATCCCAGCCCCTGCGCGGGTGCAGAGCGGGGACGCAACACCAGTTGACTGCAGCCTGCCAGGCCCGCAAGCAGGCAGGGGCGGGGCCCTGGGCAGGGCAGCGCAAACGCAGGCCCAGAACAGCAACAGAAAGCATGCCGGCTGTACCGCGGTCGCTGCGGTCGCTGTACCGCACCTGAGACGCTGTACCGCCACGTACTGCACGATACGCTCCTTCACTTTGTCCAGCCCATAGTGCGCCTCGTCCAGCCGCAGCCGCACCGCATCCAGCGGCAGCTGGCGCCGCACCCTGGCCGCCGCCGCCCCCGCCGCCGCCGCCGGCAGCGCCAGCGGCAGCTGCTGCGGCGTGGGCGGCAGCTGGCGCGGCGGCGGCGCCGGCGGCGCCTCCCCCGGCCGCAGCGCCAGCGGCAGCTGCTGCGGCGTGGGCGCCAGTGGCAGCTGCTCGCTGGGCACGGCCTCGCCGGCGGCGGGCGGCGGCGGCGCCGCCTGCTGCCCCGAGTGCCGGTTCCAAGGCAGGTCAGCCAGAGTCTCCAGGTAAGCCAGAGACATGTTGTAGCCTGCACCACCAACAACACCAGGCAGGTAAGCAGGCAGGCAGGCAGGCAGTGAGGCACGGTTCCGGCCATACCCAGGCACGCAGAGCAGAGCAGAGGCAGGCGGGCGAGCGGCGAGCGCCGGCCCTGCGGCCGCGGTGCCGGACCGGCGGCCTGCAGGGCTGCACAGCCGCAACAGCCACGCTGCCGCCTGCGGCGGCGCACCCGGGTGTTGGTCGCTGCCCCGCTGCAGTCGGCGGTACTCGCGCTGGGCTGCCCGCAGCACCTCGGGGGGAGGGTTGGCTTCCTGCACGCAAGGAAAGGCAGGCGTGCAGGAGGGTGCTGGCGCGGCGGAGGAGCGCGGGGAGGGCAGCGGGTTGCGGGTGTGCCCTGTTGCACTGCGCTCCACAATGCAGACGTGAGAAACAATGCAAAACCGTGCCGCAAAACTGTGCCGCAATACTGTGCTGCACCTGCGGGGTGCACCAGCGGGGTGCGCCC
>NW_005435070.1:883781-897155 GCF_000147415.1 Chlorella variabilis | reverse complement strand
AGCAGCCAGGCGGCGGGGCAGGCCGCGGCTGGCTGCCCGCCAGCTGCCCGCCAGCTGCCCGCTGGATTTTCACCGGTACCTTGAGCAGCTGCAGCGTCAGCTCCTCCTGCTCCTTGGCCGCGTCCGCGCTGCTGGCGGCGCTGCCGGCCGCGCTGCCCGCCCCTGCAAAGTAGTCCAGCTGCTGGACCGATGCCTCGTAATGGTCCTGCGGCGGCCGGCTGCACAGGTGCACGGAGCGCACGCGCACGCGGCACCGCCCCTCCAGCGTCACCGTCCACCCGCCAGACTGCACGGGGGTGGCGGGGCGGGGGTGGGGAGGCGAGGGGAGGGATGGTGTGGCGGGAGGCGAGGCGAGGGATGCGGCAGGCGAGCGAGCAGGGGTGGAGAGTCGCAGAGGATGAGCCTGCGTGAGCTGCTGCACCCCAACGCTGGAGAGCTGGGGCGGCGCAGCCTGCGGCGCAGGCAGCGCAAGCGGCGCGGCGCCTGCGCCGCCCGCCGGCCCACGGCGCCGCCCAGCCTGCCGCCTCACCTGCGTGCGCCGCACCATCTGCAGCACCCGTGCGGCGGTGCCGGTGTGGTGCAGGCGGTCCAGGTCCAGATGCTCGTCCCCGGAGCTCTCGCCCTCCTCGCCGCCGCTGCCGGCGCCGCCGCCGCCGCTCGACGCGGCCGTGGGCGCCGCCACCAGGTTTGTCACGCCCTTGCCGCCGGGCGTCAGGTAAGGCACGGCCGCCACCAGCACCTCGCCGCCCTGCTTCTGCAGCAGCAGCTTGACCAGTGCGGCGCTCTTGCGCCAGCCCGCGGGGATGGTCACGCGCACCACGCCGCCCGGCAGGAGCACCGCGTTGAACAGTGGCAGCAGCGGCAGGTCGGCCGCCGCGGCGGAGGCCCCTCCAGCGCCCCGCGTGCCGCCTCCTGCTGGAGGGGCTGGCTCCCTGCCGCCTGCGTGGCTCCGCATTGCGCCCTCAGCTGCCTGCTCCGCCGGATGGGATGAGTTGCCTAAGCCTCCGGCGAGGATTGGCACTCTGCTGGACTTCACTCGCTTGTCAGGCGTGCCCCATGCATGCCAGGCCGGGGGAAGAGACGGCGCTGGAGGTCCTGGAGGGGTGGCCTCTCCAGACAGACTGACTTCAGACTCCTGATCGCTGGTAATACCGCCCTCTCTTGCCAGAGTCTGCGGGGGAGGCTGGCGACGGCGCCCATGAGGTTGCGCCCTTGTGCCTGACATGGCGGATAGAACGCGGGGGGCCCAGCAAGGAGGCGCAGGCGCAGAGCCCGTTGCCCCGCTCCCTCTTGTTCCTTGCCTGCCCACAGTCAATGGTGTGCTTACACTCAAGGGGTAGTTAACAGCACAGGCGAAGGGAGCAAGGAAAACTGGAAGGGAGGGTCGGCTGCCGCTTGCAGGTGGGTGTGCGAGGGGCGCCTGCCTGGCCGGGGGCTGCCCATGGGCAGCAGTCACAGGCGGCCACGCCAGAGCCACCCGCTGCTGCTGCTAGCCGCCTCACATCTTGCGCTTGGGGACCAAGGCGGGCACCAGCGTCTTGCGGCACTTCTTGCGGCGGGCAGCCAGCACCCGGCGCCCGGCGGGGGTGGCCATGCGGGCGCGGAAGCCGCTCACGCGGGCCCGCTTCCTGCAACGCGCAGTAGGCAGGCGAGCAGCATGCAATGAGGCGGGTCGATCCAGCGTGGCAGGGGCACGGCACTGTCGAGAGAGAGCTGCAGCAGGCGAGGATGTCGGCGGGCGGCCGCAGCCGCAGCTCACCGCCGGGTGCCGCGCAGGGTCACGCCCAGGCCCTTCTTGTTGTTGCACTCCACCAGCAGGCCACTGCGGCCCGCCTGCGACAGCCGCGACGCCGCGCCAAGGACCATCTCTGCAGCAGGCGAGGCAGGGGGGCTCAGCGGGCGGGGTTGCCGCCGGCGCGCAAGGCTGCCACCGCTGGCCGCATGGGGTGCGCCGAGGTGCGCCTGGTGCCACCGCCCAGCCAGCACTGCTCCCATCCATCTGTGGGTCCAGCTGTTGCCCAGAAGTCGAACCAGAGAGCTGGCTGGGTGCAGGGAGCAGCAGCCCTCCTCCCCCGACGCTCAGCTCACGTGCGAAAGAGGCGCACAGGCCCTTGATGGCCGCCACCGGCGCCAAGAACTCGCTTTGAAGCTGAGCAGGGCGGCTGCTGCGGAGGGTGGCCACGCGCTGCGTGCGAGGCACGGTCACCCTGCAACCACAGAAGGGAGCAGGGTGGTAAGCGGAGCAGCGGGCGAGGCGGAGGGGCGCCCGCCGTCGCGGGGCGGCGGGAACAGACGTGCGCCACAAATGGAGCGCTGGGTGGAGGTCTGGGGCGATTGGCGTCAGGGGACGGCCAATGCGCGAGGCCCACAGCAGACGATGCCTGCCGTCGCCATGCAGTGCAGTGGCGGCCGCCTTCCCGCTTGTCCGCGCACCTGGTGGGTGCCATAACCGTGGCCTTGAAGGCCCGCACTGTCTGGGCCTGCATGCTGCCTGCTAGAGCTGGGCCTCTGGTTCACGCGCTACAAAGCGTTTTGCCGCCACAACCAGCTGCTGCAAGCGTGTAGCTGCCCAATGCACGACGCGGGGGGCCTCCGATGGCCCTCTTCTGCCTCAGCTGAAGTACGTCCCGTACCGTAAGCCCAGCCGATCGCCCACGCTGCGGGCTGCCTCTGCGACTCGCCCGATTGTCGTCTGACGTCTGCAGAGCGTGCAGGCGCTCTCCAAGCACCATTCACCTTCTTCCCGCGCTCGCCCGCTGCTGCCTTTCGGAGCTCAACATAGCATGCAACTTGCGGCGGGTAAGGCATGCAGTTTGGCGCCGCGGGCTGCGGAACATATGGCCCGCCGAGATGGGCACTGCGCCTCCCCCTGTCCTTGTGTGCAGGACCTGCACGGCTGAGCCAGCAACTGGGCGTGCTCAAGGTGCGCTGCTGCAGCAGCGTCGACAGCCCAGCCCGCCAGGGCGGCGCTGCCGCAACCTAGCGGCTTTGCAGCCGCCTCCGGAGGGTTCGCACTCCGCCCGTAGCCCTGTGCCTGTGACCACAGGCGTTGGTACAAGCGGCTGCTGCTGGCAAGGGGCACCTCCATCCCTTGCCTTTGCTCCCGTTCCCTCGTGCCCACCCAGCCGCTCCCCCTGCCCGCCACCCCCCTCTCGCCTGCCCCGCCCCAGAAGGTCGGCGCGGCGGCGCAGCGGCGTGGGATCGCCGCGCGGCGCGGCACCCTGCAGGTGTGCGCGGGCGTGGACCCCCACGTGGAGCGCTCGCTGATGGGAGAGGTGTGCTGCCGTCGCCGCTGCCGCTGCCGCGCGCGCGCGCTGCGCGCCGCACGCTCCCCTGCTGCCCGCCCTGCTGCCGGCGGGCTGCCCCCCGCTGCACAGCGGCTGCGTGCCGCCAGGGGCCCTGGCCTGCCCTGCCTGCCGCGCTGACCAGGCGTCGTCACCGCCCCCTCGTCTGCCCCGCCTCTCCGCTGTGCGCGCTGTGCAGAACTTTGGCGCGCGCGACCCCACCGCCGGAGAGATTGGCAGCAACTTTGGCGACAAGGTGCTGGGCAACTACGACACCGAGCACGTCATCAAGTGAGCGGCGCACGCCGCACACCGCCCACACGCCTGGCCAGCTGGCAATAGCCATGCTCCCCAGCCCGCTGCCACCCCTTTCTTCCTCGTTCTGGCTTCTTTGGCTCGGCGCGACCTGCAGCTATAGCTCTGCTCTGCGCTGCTCTGCTCTGCGCTGGCGGCTCGCTGTGGAGCGCCGACGGCAGCGGCCGGGACGCCGCACCCGCCCCATGCCGGCCCGCGCGCCCGACCCTGCCCTGACCCTGCCCCACCTGCCCCGCCTGCCCGTTGCAGGCCTCCCGAGGCCATGGCGGAGATCATGGGCCTCAAGGCCAAGAAGTGCGTGCCGTGCGAGGGCGGCGCGCAGCCGCTGCCCGAGACGGAGGTCAACCGCCTCGCCAAGCAGGTGCGTGCGTGAGTGGGGTGGGTCCCGGCCGGGGGCTTTCAATAGTTTTGGGTTGGCTGCTGGCCCTCCCGCCTCCCCCTCCTCTCTGCAGTGCTGCTTGCGCGTTGCTTGCTGGCATGGCGCAGCGCGCTGGTGGCTGGCTACTGCTAGCTGGCTCATGCGGCGGGGGCGGCCGGGCTCCTGCCTGGGTCGCCGGCTTGACGGCAACGGCGCCGCTGCCTCGCCTGCCTGCCTGCCTGCCTTGGCCTGCCTGTCCCCTGCCCCACCCCGCCCCGCCGCCGCCCCCGCCCCTGCGCAGTGCCCCGGCTGGCGGGTGGTGAAGAACCGGGAGGGGGTGGACTGCATCAGCCATGAGTGGAAAGTGCGCAACTTCAACGCCGGGCTGGACCTGTTCCAGAGGTGCGGCCCGCGGGCAGGGCTGGCGCGGCTGCGGGCAGGGGGCCTGCGGGCAGGGGCGGCTGCGGCCCCGGGCGGCCTCAGAGAGGGATCAGTGGCGCTTGGACCTGCAATGGGTGGGGCGGCGTGGGGCCAGGGGTGGGGGCGTAGGATGATGGCGCAGCAGCATCCAAGCCCGCAGCGGCGCTGCGCACGAGCGCCACGTGCCTGCGCCTCCCCGCCTCCCCGCCCGCCTGCCCGCAGGATAGCGGTGGTTGCGGAGGAGCAGGGCCACCACCCCGACCTCCACCTCACCGACTACCGGACTGTTACTGCGGAGATGACAACGCACGCCGCCAAGGGCCTCACTGAGAACGATTTCATCATGGCGGCCAAGGTGGGGCATGGGCGGTGGGCATGGGCGTCGCTGGCGGGGCGGGCCCCTGGCAGGGGGTGGCTGGGCTGGTGTGGCATGGTTGGTGGGCAGGGCTGGTGGCTGGGCCGGGTGAGAGGGCAGGGGTGGTGGGCAGAGGCAGCGGCGGGCCGGCTTTGCCCCGAAGCAAGAAAGGCAGCAAGAAAGCAACGCCGGCATGCTGCCGCCGCCTGGTGTGCGCAGATCAATGACATCGATGTCGCCGACCTGCTGCCCAAGCGCAAGCCCAAGTTCTGGGCGTGAGCCTGCTGGCGGTCGCTGCCACAGATGCGCGCGAGGCCGCAGAGCAGGGCAGCCTCGGCTGGGGAGTGGGGTTGCTGCGATGCTGGTGCACTCCTGCAGCGTTGTTGCGTTGAGATGCGTGCGTTGGACGTCTCCTGGCTTGACACTAGCCCTTCTCTGTCTGTAACAGCTGACGCTATTTGCGCTGAGGAGTGGCAGGATGGTTACAAGTTCTGTGCAAGTGCTCATCTGTTCTGATGCTGCTGCGCTAAAAAGAATATCATTAGAAGAGAAGGGGTGGGCACGAGTGTGCGAGTGCTGGTCTGTAGCCGTTGCGTTGTTGTCAGTTGCTGTCAGATGCTGCCTGAGGGGATGGCCGGTGCCACACAGCTCCAATGCTCCATCCTCAGATGCGAGTGTGAGGTCAGAGCTTGCGGCAGGTCTCTGCCGCGAACAGGGACAACGAAACAGGAGGGTGAGCGGCTAGAGGTAGCGGCATATTGTGGCTGCACCCAGTTGGCATTGCCAGGGGCACCATCTACTAATGGCAGTGCCCGCCCCACCTGGCTGCCCCTTCTTGTCTACCAGCTTGTAGCCCTTGATGCACTGCGTGCACTTGGACTTGCGCGGGGCAAAGGCTCCCACACGAGTGCACTTGGCGCAGTTTGCCAGCTCGCACTGCGAAACAGGGAGGGCGCGCAGGTGAGGCGGCGTGTGAGCCGGGGCGACACCACGTCCACATCTTCGCAGCACCAGAGCCTTGCACCGCCGCAGTCGGACAGCCACCCCGCAGCCTCACCTTGGTGCACTTGCCCGCTGCGTTGGGGTACATGCCAATGGGGCTGCCGGGCTTGGAGCACTTGCGGCAGATCGAGGGCTTGTTGGCGGCGCAGGCGGTGCAGTAGGGGCCGGCGGTGCACTGCACAGCGCAGGGGTGGCAGGCGGCGGTGGGTGTGCTGCTCCCGGGCCTGTGCCGTGTGCAGCTGAAGCTGGCATGCGGGCTGGATGAGGCCGCCCCTGCACGCCCGCCAGCCGGCTGTGCTCACCTTGATGCAGAGGCCGGCGGGCGACAGCGCCCAGCCCACGTTGCACACGCTGCACTGCGAGGGCACGGTGGCGTTGCACCGCTTGCAACCGTCCAGGTTGGCGACGCACTTGCGCTCCTGAATGAAGAAGAAGAGGCAGGCAGGCAATGGGACCGTGAGCGGCGATTTGCAGGGCTGAGCGCTTGGTCCGCGGCAGGCCCACACTGGGCATGCCCACCGCACCTTGACGCACTTCAGCTTCTTGTCAAGCTTGTAACCTTCGAAACACTCGAAGCAGGCATCGGGGAGGTCTGTGTTGCACCATTGGCAGTTGCCCTGGCCGTTTTGGCAGGCGCGCGCTCCTGCACGGCGGGGAGAGCGGCGGTGGGTCGGGCGGGACGGCGGGAACACAACACTACCACTGCGGCCTGGGGCGGTGCGGCGCTCAAGTATTTCGCAGGAGCTGTCAGTACATACGCGGCAGCCACCGCAATGAGGAGTTTGGCGAGGAGGCGGCGGGATGGGGTCCTGGAGATGTGTGCAGGCGGCGGCTGCCTTTTCCAGCCCTTTGAGGCCTTCAATCCGGACAGTGTGCTGTTTTAATCTGTTGCATGCACCAGAGAGGGTTGCACGACCCTGCAGCTTGACTCACCAACTGCGCAGACGAGCAGGAGGGCGAAGGAGAGGCTGAGGCGCATCATTTTGGTTTTGTTGGGAGACTGTGGTTGTCTGGGAGGTTTGGATGGCTGAATAAAGCCTCCCGACCCAGATAAATAGGGGGGGCCAGGTCGCAGCTACCCTGCAGCATCCGCCTTGCACGAGTCGAGGGCTGAGTTTATGTCAACCTCTGTGGGGAGGTGCATAATCCTGTCGCACACCTTGTTGACCGGTCCCTCTCCCTCCCGCCCTTCCTGCGGTCCAGCCCAAACAGGGTGGCGGGCCCGCCCGCAGGGGGAGCGCGCGTCCTGGTTCATTCCAGTTGGAATGTTTCCTGAACTGGGTGGCTACTTGACGCATGCATACATACAGAAGAGGAAATGATCTCGGTGTTGGCTTGTGGACAGCAGCCACGAAGCCACTAGGCGCTCGCCCCTTCGGCGCCGGCAGCCGCCGCCTGCTCCCGCTGCTCGCCGGGGCCCTCGCCGCCGCCACCGGCTGGCGCCGCCTGTGCCGCGCCCCCCCCGCCGCCGCCAGCCTGCACGGCCTCGGCGGCCGACTTGCCCCGCCGAATCAGCTCCGCATCTTCTGCCAGCTTGCGGAGTGCATCTGCCACGCCGCCGCGCCCCTTGGCGGTGGATGTGTAGGAGAAGGGGGTGCCGCGCCCGCCCTCGCCGCTGCGCACCAGCATGCCTGCATGCCAGCGCAGCCAGGGGAAGATGCAGGAAAGCCGGCTGACGGGCGGCAGGAAAGCCGGGGGGGATATCATGCCAGTAGTGCTGCCAGCATGGGGCCTGCCTCCCGCCGCCTCAGCACACTCCTGATCTCAACAACAGGAGATTGGGGTGGCCCTGGCCTGCTGGGCCTGCTGCGCCTGCTGGTCCCAGCCGGGGGGCAGGATACTCTCCCCACGCCGCCACCGCTGCTCACCCTGCTCCGCCAGCACGCGCAGCGCCTTGGACACATCTGGGTTGTTGCCAAACGTGCGTCGCACCTCGCCCTCCCGCACATCTGCAGCCGGCAGAGGCAGATGGCGGCATGCAGGCGGCGGAGCGGAGCGGGGAGTTGGGGAGCGGGGACAGCAGGAGGGGACCAGGGGCCGACATGGCAGCAGGTGAGGAGGGGTGTGGGCCGGCATGCGCGTGCGGAACAGACACTGTAGCTCAGCACATAGCGCAGCAGGCTGATCAGGCAGTGCCTGCTGCTCTCCTGCCCCCACCCCAGCCCTGCCGCCACCCACCGCTGCGGCTGCCGATGTGCGCCTGGATCTGGAGGGCAAAGCGCTGCACGCGGGTCAGCTGGCCCGGCTGCAGGCAGGGGCGGGAGGCAGGCGGAGGGGGAGGCCGGTAAGGGTGAGGGAGGGCAGGAGGCACAGCGGCACAAGGAATGTGCCAAGCAAGCGGGCAGGCCGGCCCTCGCCAGCAGGCCCCAAGCCCGACGCCCGACCACTCACCACCCGCTGCCTGCTGAGGATCGCGGCTGCCACCTTGGCAGGGTCCTTGCGGTACCCCGCAGAGCGCCCCCTCCCGCGCTGTTTCTGGCCTGGGGGCTGCTTCTCGCCCCGGCTGCGGCCCCTGCTGCCCCCCGCCGCCGCCTCCTCCGCCGACTCATCCTCTGACTCAGCGGGCGCTGCCGCCCTGCCGCGCCGCTGGCCCTCGGTTGTCGCCGCGGGCTGCGTGGCGCGCGGGGCGGGCGACCCCTCAGCAGCCGCGCACGCCTTGATGCCGGCTGCCGCTGCAACAGCTGCCGCGCGCTGGCGCCCCATGCCGGCACCTGCCGCAGCCGCCGCCGGCGGCGCAGGAGCGGCAGCGGCAGCAGCAGCCGCGGCAGCAGCGGCAGGGGCAGGCGGCGCTGCTGCTTTGATGGCGGCGCCAGCCTGGCCACCCTTCTCCTGCTGCTCCTGCTGCTTCTCTTCCTTGCCCTGCAGCTGCGGGCGGGCTGCCCTGCTCCCAGCGGCGCCCACCCGCCGTTTCTTGGCAGGCGGCTCCTCCGCTGCCGCCGGCTGCATGGCCGGCAGGGCGGCCCGCTGCAGTTGGGGCAGGGCAGAGGGAGGGCAGACGACATGTGAGTGTATGCTTGGCAGTTGGCTGCGGCCCTTCACAAGGTATGCGTGTGAGGTCTGCCACAGAAGCACGCAGCCGCCAGCATGGAGTGAGGTTGCATACCTTCTTGGTAGGTGCTGCCTGCTTGCTGGCTGCTGGGGCCTCCGCCGCCTTCTGGCGGGACGCAGCTGCAGCAGGTGCTGCGGCAGCAGCAGGCGGCGCTGGGGCCGGGGCCTGGCGGCCTGCAGGCCTGCGCTGCTTTGCTGGGGCAGGCGGCAGCGGCGGCGGCTGCGGCTCCGCAGTGGCTGCACCCACGCCCTTCCTCTCAGCAGCAGCAGGCGCCTTGC
Source organism: Chlorella variabilis (assembly GCF_000147415.1). NCBI lineage: Eukaryota > Viridiplantae > Chlorophyta > Trebouxiophyceae > Chlorellales > Chlorellaceae > Chlorella > Chlorella variabilis. Next base: position 888,094 of record NW_005435070.1, on the reverse strand, counting down.
AGGCTGCCAGCTTCTGTCGAGCGGCGGCCCTGCTGGCGGCCAGCCCAGTGGCGGCGCCCGCAGCTGGCGGCATGCTGGCTGCTGCTGCCGCCCTGGCCCTGGTGCCGGCGGCGGGAGCCGCTGCGGCATCGGTTGACTCGCTGCTTGTGGCCACAGTGTGCCCTTCCACCTCAGACTTGCGGGGAGCAGCAGACTTGCGGGTGTGCCTGCGGCGGGCCTGCCCCCCGCCATCATCGGAAGTGGCGGGTGGAGGTGCCGGCGCCGCCACCGGCGCCGCCGCCGCCCTGGCTCGCTTGCCCCTGGCAGCAGCGGCAGCGGCGGGAGGCTCCGCGGCAGCCCGCTTGGCGCCCCGGCCCGCCGCCGCTGCTGCCGCGGCCTGGGGGCCCTGCATTGCACGCTGCTTGCCCCTCCTGACCTTGGGAGCGGCAGCAGCTGCCTGCGCCGGCTGCTGCACCTGCATCGACTGCGGCTGGACGGCCTGGAAAGCAGAGGCGGTGGCAGGCTGGATGACAGAGGTCGGCGCGGCCGGGGTCGGTGCGGCAGACTCGGAGCGGCGGCGCCTGGGCCTTAGCGACAGGGAAGCTGTGCCACGCTCCTGCCCCTCCTGCTCCTGCTCCTTCTGCGGCTCAGGGCCTGACGGCAGCGAGGACGGCATGCCGGGGCTCAGCGCCAGCAGCGGCGCCAGCATCCTGGCTTGGTCTGGCGGTAGGCCAAAGGAGGGGCCCAGTGACAAGCTCTGTCCCAGCCCTGCAGCCACGTGAGGCATCAGGTGAGGGTGCAAGGAGCGAGGGACGACGTGAAGGGAGGCGTGTGGGGCCCAGTATCGGCAGTACCAGTGCCTGCAGTACCCCTGGCAGGCAGCAGAGCTGAGCAGAGCAGAGCAGAGCAGAGCAGAGCAGAGCAGAGCAGCGGACCAGGCAGCTGGGCGGGCGGGCACAGGCGGGCGGCCTCACCTGGAGGGGAGGCCCAGGGTGCGTGAGCCATGCCGTCCAGGAGTGAGCAGCTGGCCCCGCCGCTGCCGGCCGCCGCAAGCTGCGGCGGGTGCGAGCCGGGATCGTCCTCCCGGCCCTCTGCCCCCTCGGCCCCAGCCTGCTCGGCAGGAGCGGCGTCGCCAGGCGCGGCGGCCTTGCGGCCTCGGGGGCGGCTGGGCTGCCGGCGCGCGCCGCGCGTGCCGCTGCCGCTGTGGTCGTTTATGCCGCTGGGTACAGGCGCCTTCACAGGCACAAAGCCTTTCAGGGGTGCGGGCGCGATGAGGGCCACAGCGGCAGCAGCAGCCGGGTTGTTGGCGACGGCGGCAGCGGCGGAGGCCAGGATCTGAGCGCCTGCAGGGCAGCCCAGCAGGCAGGCAGGTGGTGTCGGTGCGGCTGAAAGGCGCCTGGCTGCAGCTCAGGGCAGCGGTGTCGGAGGTGGTGCGGGAGGTGGGGAGGTGGGGAGGCACTCCCCTTTGAGGCGAGCCCAGTGAGCTTGCCTGGGATGGCACCAGCCGCTGCTGGAGGGGGCAGGGCAGCCCAGGTGAACCGTGCCTGCAGCTGCGCCGGCAGCGCCAGCGGCTGCGCCTGCTTCAGCGCAGATGGCCAGCGTGGACGGGCGCCAGAGGCGCCAGCCGCGCTGCCGGGCGCCGAGGGGAGGTGGAAAGGCTGCGCGCGCGCGGCCGCGCCGGCGCCTGCCGCGGCTGCCGATGCCAGCCCCGCGGCGGCCGTGGCGCTGGTGGGCGCTGCAAAGGTGCAGCGGAAGTCTGGGGAGGCCAGCAGGCTGCCGATGGCGGTGGGTGCTGGGGAGGACAGCACCAGGCGCCCACTGTCTGCTGGGTGAGGCGAGAGACAAAGAGCGGGCTCAGGTGGAGACCACTGCAGGGTGATCAGCCTCTGTGTGCACTGCACGAGCAGTAAGCGCCGCAGGCGCTGGCAGGCACCGGCAGGCGCCCCTTACCAGGCACCGGACCCTTCCGGGGGCTGCCGGCAGTCGTGGGGAAGCCTTCCAGCAAGGCGGCGCCTGCGGCGGCGGCGCTGCCGCTGCCCGGGGCCCCGCGCGCAGCGCCTGCCGGGCTGGCCAGCATGCAGCGCAGGTCTGGGCTGAACAGGCTGCCGCCATCAGCGGCGCTGCCACCGCTGAGGGGCCAGGCTGGCAGCGCTGCGCCAGCAGGCTTTGCCATGCTGGGCCGCCAGTCGGCAGCCTTGGGAGTGGCAGACGGCGGTGGGGGGGGGGGGGCGGCGGCGGCGGCGGCGGGCGCGGCCGCTGCAGCGGCGCTGCCGCTCCGGATGTGCAGCGCTGGCTGGAGGCCTTCCATGGCCTGCAAGCAGGGGGGAGGCGCAGCATGTGGGCCGGCGTCCGACTGGTTGCAAGCGGGCGGCGGGCGCTGCTCCTGGCCCTTCTCCGTTCAACCCGGCGCTGCCTCCTGCCGGCTGCACAGGGCCTGTGGCCCTGCCTCTGCGATGCAGAGCGACTGCTGGCGGCCCAAACACACCCAGCAGTGCACAGGCGAGCCCTGTGGGTGTGAGAGCCAGAGCTGCTGGTGCTGCCTTCGTTTCCCAGGTCCTCTGCGGTGCTCGCAACGACTGATGCACTGATTGCTGGCTTCTGGGTGCCCAGACGAACGAGCTGTGTGCGAGGAGCAAGAGGCTGAGCCCCACTGCGACCTGGGCAGTGCTCAGCCAATCGCTGGGCTCGAGCCTGACACTCACTCAGGACTGTGCTTACAAAACTGGAGGCTGCAGGCCACAGCAGCGTGCCTTGGTGCATGCAAGCAGTGAACAAGAAAGCACCGCATGAGCGGCGGCGGGCGGCTGGCGCGGGCGCTCGGCTCGGTCAGTGCCGCTGATTTCCAGGTCTCTGAAGTGGGCAGGATCTGCAGAAGAACAAGGCGTGCGTCGCAAAGCGGCCAGCAGTCCAGCATTTTGCGCCAGCTTGCGCCCAGTCGGAGCACCAGGGGCTTCCCCGCGCCCTTGCCTGTCGGCGTTTAGTAGTTCGCTTGCATGGGCGTGCGGCTTGCGGGGTTGAAATAGTGCCCAAGGTTGAATGCAAGCCATCGCTGGCAGCTTGCTCGATGCCCAGGCCACAGCCCTGGACAGAGGCCAAACCACAGACCGTCAGCTGTTGTGCTTGAACAGCTTCATGGAGAACCAGTTGAGGGTGATGGCGGCGATGGTGACGGGCACGGTGAGCGGCAGCAGCAGCTGGTAGTAGCGGTCGCGCTGCACCGACGCCAGCCACGGGTGCGCCAGCGGCGGCAGCAGCGGCGCCACCTGCAGGCGAGGGATGAGAGGCATGGGCACGTGCTGGGCATGCAGGGGGGGCCTCCACCGTATTCCATTTGTGAGTGCGCAGTGCCAGGCCCGGTCTATGAATGCCTGGCGAGCAGCCACGCCTTCGCCGCAACTCACCACGATGGCAAAGACGCCCAGGGCGAGGCTGACGGCACCGATGAGTATCAGTAGCACCCTGTAGCAGAGCTCCAGGGCAGTTGGTAATCGCTTCCTGTTGGGGCAAGGCGGCAGGCAGCGCGAGTCCACAGCACGGCGCCGATACCAGGCGGCGTGCAGCCACACGGGCGCCTCACCCCAGGGCCAGCAGCTTGAGGTCTGCGCCCTGGCGCTGCTTGGCTGGATCATCTGCGTCCATGAGATCCTGCAAGGCGCGGAGCCAAGGTAAAGGGGTCTGGGAGCTCGGCAGCAGGTGCCTTCTCAGACGAGGCAGGAGCTCCTACCCGCCTGTCCCCGCCTGCTGTTTCGACGAACGGCCGCCGCCCAGCGCACCTGCAGGGTGTGCGTGGATGCCACGCGCCTCCAATTGCGCTCCAGGGTTGCAAGCTTGTTCGTGCTGCCATCCTCGCTGCCTGCAGCGCTCCCGCTCCTGCGGCGAGGCGACAGGAGGCCCATGATGCGCTGTGGGCGACAATCGATTCACTCAATCATATTGTACCGTTCAGCACGACCAGATCGATGCGCCCGGCCCGAAACACGGCCATTCTTCCTTGGCCTTTCCTCGCGGGCCAGGGCGCCATAACCTGACTCCCTGGGCCGATCCGGCGCTCGCGGGCACGCCCCCTCGCCCATCAGAACTCGCAGTAACGTTGTGAAAGGTCTACGAGCTCCGCCAGCGGCAGCAGGGGAGTGCCTTCAGTAGCCAGCGGCCGTCTAGCTCGGGGCGGCAGGATGGTGTGGGAGGGCACCAACCCACCTACCGGTCAGTCCCCGCCGCTGCTAATCCTGCCAGCCCACGCCCCAGACGCTCGCCTGCTCCGTTTGCAGCGCGCCCTCTGGCCTATTTGTTGCTCGGGACTCGGATGCGGAGCAGGGGAGGCCCACCGCCGCCCG
>NW_005435070.1:861148-883731 GCF_000147415.1 Chlorella variabilis | reverse complement strand
GGGTCCCCGCCCCGCTCGCTGCTGCCCGCCCCACCCCAACCCTGCCGCACAAGTGTTATTTCCCTGCAGAGCCGGCCGGCTACGACCCCGAGAACAAGTTTGCCGACCCGGTTCTCTACTTCAAGCACCGTGAGGCCAAGGTGGCTGAGGAGTACGTCAAGGTGGCCGAGGCAAAGGTGCGGGAGAGGTAGCACGCTGGGGACGCTGGGACAGCGGCAGGAGCGGGCCAATGGCAGCAATGCACTCCTTGGGCCTGGAAAGCAACGCAGACAAGCTCGCTCGGTGCGTGACAATCGCCTCCCTGCTGCAGCTGATCCGCAAGGAGCTGAAGAAGTGCTATAAGGAGTCGGGGGTCAACTACCAGCAGAAGTGCCGAGACCTGGCGCTGGTGCGGTGGCTGGGGAGGGCCGTGGGCCGCCCGCGTCAGCCGCGTGCACCAACCGCGGGGCCACCACATTGCCTCCCAGCACCTTGCTGGCAGTGTTCAGTGGTTAGCACGTTCTTCCCATGCCTCGATCAATCTGACTCTCTGCCCGCTTGTGCCTCCACCAACCGCCGCTCCTGCTGTGCAGGAGTACCTGAGTGCCATCAAGGGGGTGGGCATCTACCGGTCCAACTCGGGGCCACACGACGAGCCGCGGTGGGAGCAGTACAATGCCGGCCTGAACCAGAAGGAGACCTGAGCGTGCAGCGCCCGAGTCTGCAGCAGCAGCAGCAGTGCCTGGTGGCAGTGCGGCACCCGTGGGGGGCGCCGTGCCGCCAGAGCAGCAGCAGCAGCAGCGAATTTGCGATCTTGCCAAGAGCTGATTGATTCAGCCACCGCCACCTGCCCATGTGCCCCTTCACCGGTAGAGGCCCGACTGTGGGCCCTCCGTTGCCAAAGTGAGGCACACCCTTGACACGCCTGGGGGCATTGTAATCAAGCCCGACAAAACCCTGTGCAATTCTGGAGCAGGAGCGGAAGTGCTTGCGACTGCAGTTACACACCAGCAAGGTCCTTTGCATGCATGCTGTGAGGCGTCGGCTGCTCACTGCTGCCTCCACTCTGCTCGCAGCTCTGCCAGCGCTGCAACGGTGCCAGGGTGCACACACACCGGCTGCTGCTGCTGCTGCTGCTGGCCGCCTGATGCTGTCGACAGCCCTGGCTGCTGCTGCAGGCTGTAGCTGGCGTGCCGCTGCCGCCAGTAGCTGGCTGCCGCCCGCCAGTCAGTCCCGCCGCTGCCCACACCTTGTGCTGCCAAGCACCTGCTGCCATCAGCTGCGGTGACATGGCTGGCTGCTGCCGCAGCTCCTGGAGCCACCTGCTCCTGCTGCTGAGCTGTCGCTGGCAGCTCGGCATTGCAATGCCCCTGGCTGATCAGAATTGTGGCGGTGAACCCGCCGCCGCCACAACCGCTGCACTCTCCTCCCTCACGCTCCCTGGGGCGTGTGCCGGGGCCTGCCACAGCCGTGCCCAGCTGCCTCTTGGAGGCTGGCTGCCGCCGCGCGGGCTGCTGCAGGATGCTATGCAGGCTGCTTGCACCGGCGCCGGCGCTGCTGCGTGCCCGGCTGGACGCTGCCTGGGCGGCAAACGCCGCCAGCCCCTGCTGCTGCAGGCGCCGCTCGCGATGCACCTCCGCCGCGCTGCCGAGCACGCGATCCTGATGTGCCGCCGTCGCTGCCGCCCGCCACGCCAGCAGCACGCGCCGCAGCGGCGCCTGCACTTGCCAGCGCAGCCAGAAGCGTGCCAGCAGGCCCGCCGTGTCCTCGGCAGCGGCACGCCAGGCTGCCAACGAGCAGCGCAGCAGCAGCGCCCGCCGCTGATCCCGTGCTGCCTCATAGTCCCAATGGCGGTCTGCGGGCGGGCAGGCGACAGGGAAGCAGCCGCAGCATGACATCCCCGCCCACAGAACACGCGCAAACACAAGCGCACCGCGGCGGAAGCATAATGGGGGTTGGCGGTGGTGGGCGGCCAGGGCATCCCAGCCCAGCACAGAGGCCTCACCTGAGGTTGCTGCCAGGCGCCGCCACTCGACAAGCGCCTTGGCTAGCAGGCGGGCCAGGCGCCGGCCCTCGCAAGCGTCTGCCACCGCCTGCCGGAATGCTGCCAGCCCCGCCGCCTGCATGCGCCGCTCCCTGCACAATGCAGGGCAGGCGGAAAGGCGCAACGGTCGGGCAGCGGCGCCACTCAGGCTGATGGGCCGCAAGAGGCGGCGGCAAAGGGAGCCCAAGACTGCCATACTTTGGGCAAGTACCCCAACCTAGCGACCCCCCGCAGCCCGCCAGAGGCGCCCACCTGTGGGCCTCTGCCGCATATCCCAGCATGGCCTGCCGCCGCTGCTCCTGCGCCTGCAGCACGTGCAGCTGCCAGGCGCGCCAGCAGGCCTCCGCCAGCTGGTAGTTGTGCTGGTGCAGGCGGGCGCCCACCTCCTCCTGCCACAGGCCCACTGCCGTGCTGAACACGCGGTACAGCAGGGCCTGCAGGACACAGGCAGTACGTGGAGCTAGGCTGAGGCACCTATGAGAGACAATCGAGATGCAGTACAGCGGTACAGCCGACAGGCAGCGCTCCGTGGCCTGTTGTCCAGGCTTGATGCGTGCCCCGACAGTGGCAGGTAGGCAGGCAGGCTGGGTGGAAGAACCTTCCCCCGGCAGCGCACCCTGCTGTGCTGCACCCAGCGCCACTGCCGCACAGCAGCCTCCAGCAGGCGGCGGTGGTAGACCGCCAGCGCCGCACGCAGGCGGGCCGCCTTCTGCCGCCGCGTCCTGGCCCAGCCGCGCCAGCTGCAGGACCAGATAGGGGCACAGCAACACCACGGCAGCTTTGCTGGCAGAGCGGGGTTGCCCCGAGGCAATGCCCGTATGTCGCCAACACGAGTCCCTGGCAAGCAGCAGGCGAGCGGGGCTGACTCACCCTTGCAGCACGCCACGCAGCCGCAGCTGCATCACTTGCTCGTGCAAAGCATCCCGCCAGCGCTCGTGCCGCACGTGCTGCCGCCAGGCGCGCATGCCGTGCCCCAGAAGCCGGCGGCGGGCACACCCATCTGCAGCTGCCTCTGCCTGCCGCAGCCAGCGGTGCCCCGACGCGGCCGCGCGCCAGCGGCGCAACAGCCAGCGACGGCGCAGAGCGGCGGAGGCTGCGGCGAGCCAGGCGGCCGCGTCTGCTGCGTGGCTGTGCCAGACGTGGAGCACTGCCTTGAGCCGGCGCCGCCGCCAGCTGTCTTCCACAGCCAGCATGGCTGACCGCGTGGCCGCCGCCTCCTGCCGAAGAACAGCCAGGCCGCGGCGCAGCAGGCAGCGGGCGGAGAAGCGAGCCGCCGCCTCGTCCACTGCAGTGGGAGGGCAGTGCGAGTCAAGGGCAGGCTTACCCAGGCTTGCTTGGAGGATGCATGCACTGGAGCAAAGCTGCCTGTGTTGATGTGCGTACAGGTGAGGAGGTTGTGGGGTGCCTGTCTCACCCGTGAGCGGCGGTGGCGGCACAGCGTCGGCCTCTGGGCTGCCCAGCTCGGAGCTGCTGCTGCAGGACCAGCCTGAGGGCGGCAGGCACAGTACCAGCGGCCCCGCTGCTGGAGCTTGCACCCCGCGGGAGCCACCTGGGGCTGCGGCTGCGGCTGCTGGCACGAGGGGCGAGCAGGAGCCTGCGCCTCCCAATCCCCCTGGCTGGCTGCCGGCTGCCACTGCGGTGGCAGCTGCCGGCGGCGGCCTGCGCTGCTGCACCGGCGGCGGCGACGGCAGGGCTGTGCTTCCCTGCTCCTGCTGTTGCACCGCATGCAAGCGGCGCTTCAGCGCGCCGCGGCGCTGCTGCGGGGCTGCCGCCAGCGCCGCCGCCACGGCATCCCTGTGCCGCTGCTGCAGCTGCTGCACTTGCGCCTGCAGCTGCACTGCTTCCTCTTGCTTGCGCATCACCTGCTGTGCCGCCTGGCGCAGCCGCCCCGCAGCTGCCTGCTGCTGCGCGGCCAGCAGGCGCTGCTGCTGCTCCGTGGCGCTCGCCTCCTGCGCAGCCGCCACCGCTGCCACTGCCGCAGCCTCGTGCCGCCCCATGGCAGCATTGAGCTGCTGCTGTAGGCACGCACGGCGCTCGGCGGCAGCCACGAGGCGCTGCTGTGCCTCCGCCAGAGCGCGCCTCGCCCGCTCTGCACGCTGCTCTGCCTCCTGTGCCGCCGCCTGCAGCTGCGGCAGCTGCTCTTCGGCAGCTGCCGCCTCCTGCCTGTGCCGCTCCAGCCGCTGCCTGGCCTCCTTCAGCCGCACCATCACCGGCGCCTGCTGCGTGCGGTGGCAGGCAGCCAGCTCCTTGGCAATGCCCTCCACAGCCTTGCTCCACCGCTGCACCCCCATGCCAGACAGAGCTTGCAGCTCAGCCGCAGCATTGAGTGCAGCGCGGGCCCCCGCCGCCGCCGCCGCCGCCTCCTGGCAATCCCCCTGCTGCTGCTGCACCTGCCGCTCCTGCGCATCGCACCCTGCCGCCGCGGCCGCATGCTCCTGCGCCGCCGCCTGCATGGCTGCTGCAGCTGCCTCCTTTGCAGCATCAGCAGCCGCACATGCCTGCCGCTGGCTGCCTGCCGCCTGCTGCGCCGCTTGCGCAGCCTGCTCCAGCTGCCGGCACTGGTGCTGAAGTCCCTCCGACTCCTGCACAGCAGAGGCACAGGGCAGCAGTGAGCACACAGCAGGGGGCATGCAGCTCAGCTCAGGTGTTGGGTCTGCCAGGACGAAAGCGATCTTTGGACCACCAGCCCAAAGCCGCGCCCCCGTGTTGCCTGCTCCAGCTCCGCCAGCTGCTGCTGCGGGCGCTGCACCCGCTCTTGGCACTCGACAAGCTCCGCCCCTACACCGGCGGGCGCGTCTGCTGCCACGGCGGCCGACCGCCGGGCCCTGCCAGCGTGCCCTGCTGCACCCCTGTGATGCTCCTGAGGGTTGTGCTGCGCCTGGCGGGTGGGGTGTCGGGCACGAGATTGTCCAGTGGGGGGCTGCCTGGGTCTGGCGCTGGAACTGGGGCAACACGCCCTGCCGCTGGCTCGCCAGTGCCGCTCTCCTCGCCAGCCGCCGCTGCAACTCCTACACCAACAGCCAGAGAAGGCAGCTGCATGCGTGTGGCTGAGCCGTCCGCTGCCAGGGGCTGCTCTGTCACGTTGGCGGGCAAGCCAGGCAGCGCCGGCGCCTGCTGCTGCTGCCTGGGAGGCGGCACCAGTGCCAACAAGGCCTCAACCGAGCCCATTGAAGCTCCCAAATGCTGCTGCTGCCGAGCCCATCCTTCCAAGCCGCCGTGCCAGCCCGCTGCTGCCATGCTTCTGCTGCCTGCCGCCGCAAAGCGCAGGCCCTTGCAGAGCTGCCCCAGCTGCTGCACGGCTTCCGCCACGAAATCTTTGATGGGCTGGAAGGCGGCGGCAGTGACGGCCAGCGCTTCCAGCTGAGATGGCAGCTGTGGGCGCTGACCTGCCCCGCCGCTGCAATCTGCCCCGCTGCCGACACGTGGCATCTGCGGGCTCAGCAGCGCTGATTTCAGAAGCGCAGAGCGGCTGGCTGTCCGCCGCCATGCGGCAAACACGCGGCGCCTGCCCCACGCCGCCAGCCAGCGAGCAGCGAGCGCCTCCTGCAGCCGCCGCACCAGCTGCTGCTGGCAGTAGCACCGCCAGTGCTGCACACCCGCTGCCAGCAAGTGCCGGCGAAGCGCCATCTGGCCACGCGCAAGCTGGCGCCGCCGCCAGGCGCTGCGCGCGGCCGAGCGCCGCCACGCCGTCAGCTGCGCCCGCTGCCGTCGCTGCCTGAGCTGCCGGGCCAGACCCTGCGCCGCTGCCTCCTGCTGCTGGGTGGGCACCGCTGCTGCATGCCAGCCCAGCAACGCTGAGTGGCAGAGGTCTGCTGCCGCACTGGCTGCCACGTGTCCCAGCAGGCGCTGGCGTAGGCGCCCTGCAGCCACCTCCTGACGGAGCACAGCAAGCCCCAGCTTCAGGAGCAGCTTTTGGCGCAGGCTGCCCAGCAGCTGCATCTGCAGCTCAGAAGCCTCGGGGCTGGGCCACGCCACCTGCAACCACGAAACAAAAAGGAACGGCAGCGGCATGAGCGACAGCCAACTGAGCGCAAGAACAACAGCGCAGCGGTCGGGCACACGCAGTGGTGCTGGAGCAGCAAGGTGTGCTGCACCAGGGGGGCAGCAGCGCGGTACCTTGGGCCTGGGCTGCAGCTGGGCCCCGGGGCTGCTGCTCCTGCTGCTGCGGTGCTTGCTGTCCAGCGAGCTCGACCTGCCAGACAGCCAGGGCCCGGGCGGCGGCCTGGGGCTGCTGCTGCTGCTGCCCCGAGGGCTGCGGCTGCGCCCACGCTGCAGGTTGGTCTGCAGACAGAGGAGTGAGGAGTGGCGGAGTTGATGGCAAACAGGCATGGAAGAGGGGAGGCGGTTCTGCCACACCAGCAGAAAGCCGCAAGCCCTGCGCTGCTGGCAGGGCACAGCAGCCCACCTGATGGAAAGCTAGGAGCATGCGCAGCTGGCGCAGCCGCCGGACCAGCGGCAGCAGCTTGGAATCGACCGCTGCTGCCCGCTTGGCTGCCACCACTAGCTGCACCGCCCGCAGCTGCACCCACTGCAGCTGACAGTCGCTGCCTGAGCTGCCCTGGCTGCTGCTGCTTGCCACCAGGCTCCCAACGCTGTTCTGCTGCCGCGGCGAAGCCAGCAACCCCAGGTAGCACAGGGCTGCCTGCAGGGTGGCAGGCGGCTGCTGCTGGCTGCTGCAGGCTGCGGTGCTGGCATCGCATGCGGCTTCTGCCGGCTCAAGGGCTGCGCTGTCGCCGCCTGCCGCCGGCTCGGCGTTGACGCTCGCTACTGGGCGGTAGGCGGCGATTTGAAAGCCCTCATGCTCGCTGGTAGCTTGGTGTGTGCCGCTGCTCCCGGCTGCAGCAGGCCCTGGGGCAGGTGGCGGCGTGGCCAGCACCCGCATGCCTACCAGCACATGGTGCGGCAGCGCCACGGCTGGGGGGGGCTCCTGCAGCACCTGCGAGCCGCAGCCTGCCAGCGCGCTTTCCACGCCGCGCAGCAGCGCCGCCTGCTGCTCCGCCTCCGCCGCTGCCGGCACGGCAGCTGCTGGCGCACCGCGACTGGCGGCGGTGTCGTCGGGCGCTGGGCGAGCTGCTCTGGCCTCCGCATCCTGGGCTGCAGGCACCACCCCTTCTGCGGTCGCCGCTGCTGGAAGCGAGTGTGGCAGTGCCGATGCCGCCGCGCCGCTACCCGCCATGGCCCTGCGCCTCAGGCTGGCCAGTTTCAAGTGTGCCAGGCCCGCCGGCCGAGACGAGGCGCTGGCGCTATCGTCCGCCGCATTGGCTGCCCCAGGGCTGGTTTGCTGGTTGCCGGACCCAGCTTCCGACCCCTCTGGCGAGTTGTAGGCAGGCCCCGGACGCCGCTCCTTCAGGTTGAACGCCACGCTGCGGGCCGGCCCCCCGCTGCCTCGGTCGCTGCCGCTGCCGCTGCTCCTGGGCCGTGGCTGCGGCTCGGCTCCGCGCTCTACGGCCCGCCCCCGAGCGGGCTGGAGGCTGAGCGGCTGGAAACTGTAGGCCAGACCGGCCAGCGCCTCTGCCGTCATGCCGTTCTCAGCACCTGGCTGGGTTCATAGATTTGTCTAGGCACGGAAATCTGTCTAAGCGCAATGCCAGTTGGCCAGGCTGCGCCGCACGGGAGGGGACAGCTCCACGCAGTTACGGTTCGAAAGGGAAGGCCCCACCCTCAACGAGGATCAGGAGGCACCGCTTCATATTGAGCAGCAACGCCCTCACTCAAGCGACAACACTCCGGGAGTTCTGACTGGAGTCCAGTCACTGCACACAGCACGGGAGACCTAGCCTAGGGCTGCCGGCTAAAGTTAAAGCTTTAGGTTTACTATAAACTACACTACCATATTTAAAGTATACAATTGGTCGGGGCCCGAGTTAGCGGAAAAATAAAGCCGGTCTAAACTTTAAAATCGCTCTAGAAGCCCTAGTACGCTCTACTGCCACGCCGGAAAGAAAGCTCCAGCCCTCGTTCAAAATGCAGCGTCGGTGCGGCGTGCAGCAAGCCTCCCAGCCCCTTTCACCCGCCACCCGCCACTGCCGCCATGTCCAGCCCCGCCGCCCTCTGCCCCGGCCGCGCGCCTGCCAGCCAGCAGGCCTCTTTGCGCCCCTCTCTGCTCAAACTTCGCGAGCAGAAGGAGCGCTTGGTGCGCAAGGACCCGGCCCACCTGTTCTCCAACTTCAACAACGTTCTTTGAGCAGGGCACCACCAATGAGCTGGCGGGTGCACTGACGGTGAGGTTCTTCTTGTTTGTTGGTTTGTTGTCATGTGGTTGTGTGATGAGGGTTTTTGGGCTTTGCTCAGCTCTTGCATGTGTGGATGTAACCAGCGTGTGCCGCTGAGCTGTGGCAACTGTGTATCCCGTCCCTCAGCAGGGTTCTGCTGCTCTGCTCACTTTTCATGTGCCCTCTTGGCCCCCTTGCAGTGCAACATGACGATCAAGGACAAGATGGTGCACGTGCCCTGCGTCACGCGCGTGCAGCTGGTGTGGCGGGCGGAGATGGCGGCAGATTTCCCCGACCTGGCAGTTGTGGCGGACAAGACCCTGGGTGTGCACCCCACCGGCACCGGCGTTGAGCGCTTCTGGGCCTGCCAGCGCCACCTTTTGTCCGACAACCGCCTCAGCATGAACCCTGAGACCGCCAAGAAGCTGCTGTTTGCCTCCTCAGCACTGCGCATGCGCCGCAAGGAGGCCAGCGAGTGCACCAACGACGGCGACGTGCTGCTGCAGGACCTGATCGACGAGGAGATCAAGAACGCGATGCAGGCAGCGGCAGCCATGGCCGCAGCTGAGGCCGGCACGCTGAGCTGAGGTGGCCTTCCTGGCGGCGGTGGTGCCTGGCAGCAGGGCGCCTTGATGCAGCAGGCCGCGGCGGCCTGTGGCGGCGGCCCGTGCGGCAGCCCTGGCGGCAGCCCTGGCAGCAGCCCTGCTCACTCCTGACCCTTCCTCTGTGCTCAATCACACTTTTGCTGCTCCCACTACTGCTATGGACGCTCAGGCAGCGCCCAATTCTCATTTCCTGCACTTTAGTGTTTTGCTCTATTAAAGCTTTAGGTCCTGGGCCATGCTTTAGCGCCTGCTGGTGCTAATATAGAACCCCCAAATTTAGTAAAGCACTCTAGAATCTATAGAGGAATGCTTTCGCAGCGTGCTGACGTGCTGTAGTAGGCAGCCCTAACCTAGCCGGATTTGGAACAGCTTTGGAACAGCTTTACCAGCCACCCAGAGCGATCAGTGCATCGATTGAGGGATATTAACCGCTCCCAAGCCTCAGCCGAGCAGGCTGGTCCACCACAGTGTCCCAATCGAGTTTGCACGGCACGCCAGTCGCCACCCAGGAACACCAGCTGGTTGTCTATTCAGCTGCAGACGCTGGGATGGACCCGGCGCCCGGCCCACAGGCCCCCGCCGTGGAATCCGTAGCTGCCGCCCCGGCTCCCTCCGAGTCCGGCGAGCTCTACAGCCCCAGCTTGTCGGTTGCAGGTGAGTCACTGCGCTATCGGTGCTTTGCAGTGTGTGCAGACCTGCCATTGTCGCAACGTGCCCCACACAAGTGGCAGGAGGCAGAACACAAGTTCTGCCTCCTGCACCTCCTGCACCGCAGCAGTACCCACCCGCCCCTGCCCCCATTGTGCCCCCTGCCCGTCACAGGTATCGTGTGCATCTGCATTGGCATTGCGACGCTGATGGGGGTGATGGTGGTTGGAGCCCTGATTGCACGGCGGATCATAGAGCGTTCGGCCGCAGCCGCGCGGTCGGCTGACGCGTCAGGCAAGGAGGCTGACGCCAAGCTCTCCGTGATTCCTGTGATCATTCTGCAGCCCGACCACTCCATCGGAATGGCTCTACAGTTGGCCGATGGTGCGTCAGATGCCCCATGGCCGCATGCCGAGGCAGCGACAGGTCGCTGCGGTTGCAGCAGCAGCACAGCTCCCAGCGAGCATGCCAACACCAGGAGCGGCGATGGGAGCAGCAGCGGCAGCAGTGGCAGGAGTAGAAGCGACAGCAGCCGGCACGGCAGGAGCAGAAGCTGGAGCAGCCGAGCCGCTCGGCATATAGAGGCCGCCTGCTGTGTTCCATTTTTTGTCGGTGCCCCCTGATCTTGCCACATTGTGTAGAACATCCTTTCGTAGACGTCTGGCCGGTGCCTTTTATAGTCAGTCATGCCTTGCCAGTGATTATGCATGGCTGGCTTCCATGCACGGCGGGCTTCCACCCACCATGGAACGGCGCCAGATGGCCGCCAGCCGGGTTGTGTGCAGCCTTCTTAAATTCGGCGACTCTAATCGGCGCGCCCATCCTTTGGCTGCCATTGCATACCCTCCGTGTGCTGCTTCTTGCTCTGTCAGAACACAAACTCGCAGCAACCACCTCTCGGTGCTTTGTCGAAAGGCGGTCTGGGCACTTGTCAGGATCGGCGCTGTGACCTGTCGGCAAGAATTTGAATCGTGCAGCAGCTGGGCGACAGTTGGCCGCGAGGATGGAGTCGCCCGCCGCCGGCAGCGGTGTCGGCGAGCCTGCTCCGACTGCGGCCCGTCACCCAGCTGACACCGATGACGCGCACCTGATTGCACCAAGCCGACAGGCATCCTTTGAGGCGCAGCCCGCCCCTGGCTGGGTCTCCGCCAAGCAGGTGGGTTGCTGCCTTGTTGCGGGGCCAGTGCCCGACCGCATGCCTGCAGCTCTTGCTCCTCGCCAAAACGCACACACTCGCACCCACCCAGCGCTTTTGACCCCTGCACCTGCAGCCGCCATCGGCAGTACTTTCACACCATCATACTGGCGACGGCGGTGACGGCAGCCCCCGCATCGGAGCCGTGCGGCACACGGCCACCGAGCAGGGCGGCTGGCTGAGCGGCTTTGGTCTGAGCAGCCTCGTCAGCTCCCTGCTGCTGCTGGGAGCAGATGGCAGCGGCAGCAGCAGAGCAGCAGATGCAGCGGCAGCCAAGGCAGGTCCAGCCGCGCCGCCCTCAGGCGGAGTAGCAGAGGCGCCGGCAGCCGTGCTCCCAGAGCTACGGGAGCTTGCTGTGGAGATCGGCGGCAGCAGTGACTGCGACTCGCAGAGCAGCATCTCCACTGCAGGCGACCACGAGCGCAGAAGCCCAGCGCACCTCATCGCAGCGGCGTGCCGGTGGCAGCCCAGCTCCCTTGCTGCAGCTGCACCGTCACCATCTGGCAGCGCAACTGGAGGCGAGGGCAGCAGCGGTTGCACCAGCCGGGTGCTGGAGTTGGGTGGGGAGCAGCAGGGGCCGGAGGCGGCCCAAGAGCGGCTGGAGGAGCAGGCGCAGGCAAATGGAAAGGAGGGGGCAGCAGAGCGCCGCAGCCTCGTGCACCCCAGCTTTGGCCTGTGGCAGCAGCAGCAAGGAGCGGAGGTGGAGGAGCAGCCTGCAGAAGTGAGCCCCAGTGCCGCCAGCAGCCCAGCCTTGTCCAGCGCCAGCCTGCGCCCGCATGCGTCAGCTGTGCCCTCCCAGCCGCCAGCTGAGGGGCAGCCGGTGCGCAGCAGGAGCGACAGCCCGCCGCACCATCGCAAGGCCTGGGCAGCAGGCTGCTCCCACATTGAGCTTCACTTTGACGAGGCAGTGGTGCCTGGCATCCCCGACCAGGGCGGCAGCAAGCCGGAGAGCAAGGCCCTGGACGTGCCAGGTGCAGCAGCAGCAGGCCCAGCCACCCTCCGCGACCTGGCGCTCCTGTGGACGCCGCCCATGCTGCCCGCGGCGCCAGCGCCTGCAGCAGCAGAAGCGGTGGCCGGGCGCGCCGTTGGCCCTGCGCATGCTGTTGGGGTACCCGCGGCTGGGCAGTACGATCAGGTGCTGCACCGCTTTTGCCAGCTGGACGTGACCAAGCTCAAGTGAGGAGGCTGCCCCCCAGGCTCTGCGCCCGCTGCGCCGCTCTAGCCTGCCCGCCTAAATGACCGCAGCTCGCTCCCTGCTCTTTGCCTCTTTGCCTCATGCCTCAGCGTGCCTGCCCAACTCCATCCGCCTGCAGGCGTGCGGTGCGCGCGAGCCTGAAGCTGCAGCAGCCCCCAGCTCAGGCGCCGTCTCTGCTGAAGCGGCTGGCGTCACGCATTGGGAAGAGCAGGATCAGGTGAGGCCTGGCCTGGCTAGCTGTTGCCGATGGTAGCGGGAGATCTGTGGGACGGCGGCCTGCCCTCTCATGATTGCCCAGACTACTCAGCGTCAACTGAAAAATGTGCCTGCCGACTGCAGGCGCAAGCTGGAGCGGCAGCGTGTGCGGCTGCTGTGCCTGGGCCGCATGCCGTACTGCCCCGATGAGCTGCTGCACTTTGAGTGTTGGCAGGCGGTGTGCCGCGGCTTCACGGGTGCGCACGCCGCGAATTGGTCATGCATTGCCAGTTCGGAGGTCGCTGCTGCAGGTTCCAGCAAGGCGCAACAGCCAACCATGCCAAGGGCGCCCCGCTGGCTGCCATGCTGGTTTGCTCTGCAGGCATGGATGCAGTACCTACTGCCGAGCAGCTGCAAGGCGGCGGTACTGTGCCCTGGGAGGCGCTTGGCTTCAGTGCCGCCAACCCGGCTGGGGATCTTGGGGAGACGGGCGTGCTGTGCCCGCTGCTGCTCCTGTTGCTGCTGGACCGCTCGCCACAGTCGGCGGCGGCGCTGCTGGCGGCGGCGCGCGGCCAGCCGGTGCAGCTGCCGGGGCAGCAGCTGGGCGGCGAAGAGCGAGTGCAGCCGCTGCAGCGACCGCCGGGCTTTGCGCTGGCCGAGGTGGCGGTGCACTCCGCAGCGTGGGTGCAGCGGCGGCTGGCTGGCGGCGGCCTGGCTGGCGAGGCGCGGCGGCTGGGCTCATACTTCCGAGCTGCAGGTGGGTTCTTGCATATGCTATACTCGGTCATTGCCTGCTTGCTTTGATAGAATCAAATGGCAGCATGCCAACCGACTTGTGCCAACCGACTGGTGCCTGGGCTCTGCTGCTGCTCCGTCTGGTGTGCAGAGCACCTCTTCCTGGCATTTGCCGACAGCTTCCTGCTGAGCTGGCAGGAAACTGCGGCAGCCATCGGCGTGGCGGGGGATGGCCCGCTGGCGGCACGGCTGCAGCAAGACCCCCGCCTCCTCCTGCTGGCGGTGCTGAGCCGGGCGGAGCAGCGGGCGAGGAGCAGCGTGGCAGGGCCGTTGGTTGGGGCGCCTGGTTCGGAGCGGCTCAGCGTGCGCAGCGCCGCCACTGTCAGCACAAGCGCCAGCGAGTTGTTGTAAGTGACCAATCCTGGGAAAATTCATGCGTCTGAGCAAACTCCAACTGTGTTTACATGCGTATATGTGTGTGGAAGAAATGGGGTGCATGCCAGGGTATTGCAGAGGCAGCGAAAGCGACTAACCATGGCACTAGTGGATGGACAGAGTCGGCACAACCAGGATAAACGAAAAAACGCGGCTGCTGCGCTGCTTCTGCTGTGGGTACAAGGAATCAAATCGGTGGGGTGCGGATCTGGTGTCGTCGATTGATGGCAGCCAGGAACCCAGGCTCACATGCCTGCGCGGACGTCGCCCACACTGTGGGGGATGCAGCTCGGTGCGGATGATGCACCCATCCATCAGGGCGCCAGGTTGGCCTTATCGTCCCTGGAGGCTGGGCTACGGCTGGGGCTGCGGGACCTGCTGGGCGACCTGCACATGCGCATCGTGAAATCCACAAGGGTGTTGCCTTGGCGATCGGGGGTGGTAGCCTGCTGACGGCCTTGCGGCGCAACCCAGCCACCGCACGGCAGAGGCTGGCACAGCGCGGGGCTCACAGCGAGCGCTCCCAGCGCACGCACGCTCAGTAGGTCATCTCCACAGGCCTGCGCCGCACAGCAGCCCAGCAGGCACAGCGGCGGCGCTGGGCGCTCCGCCAAGCGCGAGGGGCGACCGAGCGTGGCCGCCGCTGGCGGCCGGCGCGGGCTCACCTGCTGGGGCTGCGGGAGGGGCTGCGGCTGGGGCCCTCGGTCCACTTCCAGCCAAAGAAGTCAAAGTCCTTGCGCACCGCCCAGTCCACCTGCAGGCGTGAGCCAGGGTCAAGCCAGGGGCATGCGTACAGCTTATTAGCCGAGTCGTTCTTGAGAACACTTGAGTGATAGTCACGCCCGACGCTGCAGCAGGCCGGCGAGTGCCCAGGCGTGCAGCTGGCACCTGTGCCGCACGTGGCGGGCCTCACCTTCCAGCGGCAGCCGTCCAGGCGGAGACCGTCCAGCTTCTCCCAGGCACGCTGCGCGTCACGCGAGCTGCAGGCAGGCGGGCCAGGGGGCGGCGGCACGGGGGCGGCGGGCATGAGCGGGCTTGCGGGATGCCGACAAACGGGCACTGGCACGCAGCAGCAGCGTGGGTGCGGGGCAGGATGTTGTACACGGCAGGGCGGCGCAGGGCAGGTGCAGGTGCAGGCGGACCATCCCCGACGTCGGCTGCGTCAGACTCTGGTGCAGCGGCGTCGCCCCGTCAGCGTCTGGTGCGCTGGTGGGAGGCGGGCGAGTGCATCTTGCCAGGCTCAGCTGCGCACGGAGAGGGCCACTGGGGCTGGGCGAGGGCAGGGCAGGCTGGCGGGGTTGGGGAGGCGGGAGGGTAGGAGTGGCGGCGGCCTTACCTCTGGAACTCGACCAGGGCGCACCGCGCCCGCGCGTCGCGCTCCACGCACAGCACCTTGCCAAAGCGCTCCGACTCGTACTTGATGTCGCGGGAGCGGGTCACGGAGCTGCAGAGGCAATTCATTGAGAAGGTTTCTCAGTTTTCATTAATTGTTCAGGTTCAGGCACGCCTCTTTTCTTTTCAGAAAAAAACAAGAACGGGGAGGAGGGCGGTTGTGGACCGTGTGGTGGGGAGGGCGCCACCAGGCGGGGCGCCGGGCGGGCGAGGGCGCCGCGGCGGGCAGGCTGCGCAGGCGCCTCCTTTGCATATAGGAAGTCCCCTGGGGCTCTTTGATGTTGCAGCAGTGCCCGGGACCAGCACAGGGGCCTGCAGAGCCATACTGGCATCCAAGTCTCACACCATGCCCGAGCAAAACAAACCTGAGCGAGTCGATGATCAGGGTGTAGCGAGACTTGGACGACATGGCGCAGCGGTCCTCTGGGAGCAGCGGGGGTGCGGGGATGGGCAGGGACTGCTAGAACCTTCAGCAGCAGGGGTGGGAGCCTGCAGGGCGTGCGGTGCTCCAGAAGGTCGACCAAGGGGAGTGCAGGCAGGAGGCGAATGGGCAACGACCCTCCGAGGCAAGGGGTGAGAGGTCTCCAACCCTGACTGCCAGCGAGGCAGGACCCGCATTGTGACAATCCCGTTCTTTGCTCATATATTGCAGCGGTCCATGGCATGAGGAGGGAAAGAGGCGCCACGCACCGAGAGGAGGATGCCTGGGGCTCCGCAAGCGCCGACGAAGGTCCGCAGGGCCCCCAGGAAGGGTGCAGCACGATGCGCTGTGGCCAATTGATCAGACTGGATTGCAGCAGCGGCGACTGTGCCACCTCCACCACCCCGCCGCCGCTGCTCCCCGCCTGCAGGCAAAGTGCCGCAGTGGACCGCCCTCCCAAAGCCGTCCGCAGCTCCGAGGCGCGGCTTGGAAGCACCAGCAGCCCGTCCATTGCACCAGCAGCAGCAGCAGCAGCAAACGGGGCCGCCCTCGTTGCTGTCTATCTGCCTAGGCAAGTCGCCGCCGCCGCCCTGGTACAGAGCCTGCATGCTCAGCATCTCCCCGCGCTGGTTTCCCACCCTTATGCCTGGCAGCCCGGCTGCTTGCAGGGGTGCTGGGGGAGCACCTGGAGGAGCTGCTGTCCGACCCGGGCTGCGCCGAGTATGTGCTGCCGCTACTGCCAGCCGAGGCCAAAGCGTGCCTGCTGGCGGTGGCACGCCTGCGCCGGCTGCTGTGCGACGCCGCCCTGCTGCTGCTGGCAGACCAGGGGCAGCACATACTGGACCTGCGCGGCTGCGGCGACCTGCTCAGCGACAGCGGCATCCGGGCAGCCATTCGGCGCATGCCAGACCTGCGGCTGGCAGACCTGACCTCCTGTCCTGTCGGCGCCGACACGCTGCGTGCGCTGGGCGAGGCCTGCCCTGGGTTGCACGTGCTCCGCCTGGGCAGCCCACTGACGGACGCATCCGCTGGCAGGTTGGTGGCCGCGCAGAGCCCAGCCTGCGCCTCTACATTGCGCCTTGGCACGCGCTGGCATCCCACCATCTACGCCTCGCTCCCCGCTGCCCGCCACGGCTGTGTGTGCAGGGGACTGAAGGACGTCCTGCCAGTGCTGGAGCAGCGCCATGCAGCGCCAGCAGCCGACTCGTGGGATGCCCTGCTCGAGGTGGAGGGAGACGAGCAGGCTCTGCTGGCGGCGGTGGCAGGCGGCGCGCGCCTCATGCAGCTCCATTGCCTGGCCTGGCCCAACATCCCACATCGCCTGGCGGAGCACTGCCGGGCTGCCTGCCCCATGGTGGCGCTGAATCCATCGGAGGAGCAGGTGGTGGCGCTGCGGCTGATGCCGGCCTGCGACCCGGCAGTGCAGCTGGATGCGGCGCTGCTGGCAGGTAGGGCCAGGGGCACTGGTGCTGGGGCCAGCAGAGGGGCCGCCTGGATGCTGCTGATGCATTTCGTCCTGTCATGCACACCTTACATGCACAGCGCCTGCCAGACCCTGCCCCGTCTCTGCCTGTGTGCCTGCCGCCGCAGAGGTGGCGGGCAGCGAGCGCTGGCAGGCGGGCGCCAAGGAGCAGCCCAGGGAGCCAATTGTGCACATAGCCGAAAAGTTTCGGTTGGCGTATCTAAGCCGTGCCCAGCGTGTGAGCGCAAAGATGGAGCGGAACTGGCAGCAGGCGCGGCGGCGCGAGCTGCGGCGCAGCAAGGGCGAGGCGCTGATTCGCCAGTGGGAGAGCGAGTTTTGACCATGCCTTGCCGCGCAGCCGGCCGGCTGCCGCATGTAAACAAAAACAGCGAGATCAATAGCCAGTGAGAGACAGCAGACTTGTTTCAGCCATGTACTCCAGATGACAGCGCCCGGCAGCGGAGCATGCGCAGCGTGCCGCCACATGCGCCAATGTGTTGCACACGACACCGGTTTGCGCATTCCACAGCACCCAAGCACCAATGCAAGCTGCAGTGCGCGGCGGTCTTGGCCGATTGCTGTCTTCCACACTCCAGCGCCATCTTGTTTGCCCTTCACGGGTCTCGTGCTCGTACTTGTGGCGATCCGCAACATTCACGAAGCCCGCCACGTTACGGTTTAAACCCCCTGCCGACGGCACTCCGCCATTCTCGTCACGTGCCATGGCGGCAGCCGCGGTAAGGCAGCCGTAGGATAGGAGAGGGTGCTGTTGACAAGTTGACAACAGCCCTCCCTACTGCCACCGCCACCCTCACTGCTTGCAGCAGGGCACCATCGGGCTGCAGATGGAGCTGGTGGAGGTGGACAACACGAGGGAGGAGCTGAACTTCATCCTGGGTGCGCCAGTGCTGCCACCCGCCCCACTCTGTGGCACGCTGCTGCCCCGCTCCCTGCCTCCCACTGTGCATGCCATGGCATGCCCAGCCACCACCCTGCTCTCCCTTTGGGGTGCGCATTTGGGATGCAGTCCGGCGGTTGGATGGCGGGCATAGCTGACGCGAGCACCCCGCACTGTGCGGACCACATGCAGGTCAGGCGCACTTCATCAAGACTGTCGAGGACCTGGCAGAGGCGCTGTTCCAGAGCGGCCCCTCCATCAAGTTCGGCCTCGCCTTCTGCGAAGCCTCGGGCGACCGCCTCGTGCGGTGAGGCGGCGGGGTGGGCGGGAGCGAAGAGGGACGAGCCAGCCAGCCAGCCGGGCGTGGGTGTGGAAGGCGTGGTGGCATGGTGATTGCAGCCCTGTGGATAACCAGGGCATGCCTGCCATCACCGCTGGGAAACGACATGCGTCCTGAGCGTGTCTGGTGCTGCCGCTGCTGCACAGGTATGATGGCAACGACGAGGCGCTGGTCGAGCTGGCCAGGAAGAATGCGCTGGCCATCGGCGCCGGCCACAGGTGGGCGTGCTGGGTGTCGCAGCTAGCTTGCGCACAGGAGGCGCATGAAGGCTCTGCCTCCCCAATTCACTCCTGTCCCCTGTCCCACTGTGCAGCTTCATCATCTTCCTGAAGGATGCGTTCCCAAGTGAGAGGTTGTGTGCGGGGCGTGGCCTGGCGAGGCCAGGGCACCATCCGCACCGCTTGGGCAAGGCTTTGTGCAGCCTTGCACCGCATGACCTCAACACCCACACGCTCCTACCAATGCCCCTTGCCACACTCCCCCAACTCGCCCTGCCCGCAGTCAATGTGCTGAAGGCTGTCTCAAGCTGCCCCACGGTGTGCCGCGTCTACTGCGCCACAGCCAACCCCACGGCCGTGGTGGTGGGCAGGGATGGCGGTGACCGGCGCGGCATTCTGGGCGTGCTGGATGGCTTCTGCCCGCTGGGCGTGGAGAACGAAGCAGGTGCGCGGGGCTCGGCAGCCACTTGCCCCTCTCCCACTCCTCGCTGCTTTGCTTGCATCGCACCTGTCACGGTTCTGTGTGGCTGGGCGGGCCTTGCTGCAGACCAGCAGGCGCGCAAGGATCTGCTGCGCATGATTGGTTACAAGCGTTGATGAAGGGAGATCAGCGCGGGTGAAGAATACGGCAAGCGAAGCGGCGGGTGGGCGGTCGCCAGGGTGATGAACTGCTGAGCTTTCCATGGTTCTTACATGTAACCAGGCAGTCGCTCGACCTCACCAAGTGTTCACGGGGTACCACACTGCGACGCATTCACACATGCCAGCGAGACTAGCGCCCCGCCGGCGCTGAGCTGGCCCGCCAACATTGAGGGCTGCTGCTCGCCTTCCGCCGCCCTCCCACGCTTGCCGGCGCGCCATTCTCGGCTTCACGCCACCCACCACACCAGCATGGAGCAGGAGCCGGAGGGTGTCTTTGCGCTTCAGCTGGATGAGCAGGAGCCCAAGGGCACGCCCTCACCCGAGCCCAACAGCACACCGGGATGCTCCACTCCCATCAATAGGCTGAACAGCGACATTGCGATCGAGCGCCGTGTCATTCCGCTGCTGGAGTACCACGACGACTGCTGTCCCGTCTGCTTGGATGAATACACGACCGAAGACCCCGGGGCGCCCACGGTTTGCGGGTGAGTGGGGCCGCTGCGCGAACGATGGTGGGCCCGCCGCCGCCTACAGCCGCCACCGACCTGCTGACCATTGGCTGCTGTATCCCCATCCCCCTCGCCGTCCTGCAGGCATCACTTTCACCTCCAGGTAGGCCAGCAACCCACCAAGCTGATGACAGCCCGCTGCTGCCGCTGCTGTGGTGTGCTGCCCGTGTGCTGCGTGCGGTGGTTGGAGGCAGGAAAAGGCGCAGCAGGTTGGGGGATTCAGCGAATTGGGTGCTTCAGCTGGAATATTGCTGTCCCAGCACCTTTCTGTGAGCAGCACACACCGTGACGGTACTGCCTGCCGCCGCCCCCCGCCCGCCTGGCTTGCAGTGCATCATGCAATGGGCGCAGCGCAGCCGCGAGTGCCCGCTCTGTTTCAAGAGCCTGCAGCTGGAGGTGCGGCGCGGTGCCAGCTGCTATGCCGCGCCTGCCTGCCTGGGCATGTGCAGCTGCAGCGGCGATGGGGGGATGAGGGAGGTTGGGGCCGAGCAGCCGATGTGCTTCTGCCGCAGCCGCCATTGCACGCCATCGCCGGCCGTCGCGCGTCTCGCTGCTGCCCGCCACCCGGCCCATCCCATGCCTCCCTGCTGCCGCCGCCCCCGCCGCCGTCTCTGGCGCTGCAGGACACCGACATGAACTCGCTGCTGCCCTTTGGTGAGTACATATCACCGCAGCAGCGCGCGGCGGAGGCCGCCTCTCTAGAGACTTGGGACCTGGAGCGGCTGCTGGTGCGCCTGGCCGCCGCCGGCCACCGCGAGCACCGCAGCCACCGCTCGGCGCGGCAGCACGGCGGCGGCAGCAGCCGGCACCGGCGGCAGGGCTCGCGCGGCGAGGCGTCGGCGCCGCAGCCCATCGCGGCCGCGGGCGGCGCCGGCGGCGCCTGCGTCGCGGCGGTGCGGTGGGCGCTGCCCGGCGAGGGCGCCGCCACAAGCAGCAGCGTGGCGGCGGCGCCGGCAGCGTCAGCAGCAGCATGCACGATGAGGGGCACGTGGTCAGCCCACGCAGCCGCTCGGGCAGCCTGTCGCTCAAGGGGCGGCTGGCGTCCTTGAGGCTCAAGTGAGCTGTCTGCGCTGGGGCGGGGGCGTGGGGCTTGGGCTTGGGGCTGGCGGGATGCATGGGACACACATGTGCCCGCCCCATTGTGTGTTGCTGCGGCGGGGTCATGGCACCGCTGAGCAGCATTTGGTGCAGAGGCATCGGTTGTCTGCCGCCCGGCTCACAGCCACCTGCCCGCCTGCATGGCGCAGGGACAAGTTTGAGAAGACGACCAAGGAGCTGAAGAGCCTGTTCTCCCCCGGGGCCAGCGGCAGCGGCGGCGGCAGCGCGCGCGGCGGCGCGCCCGGCGCCAGCACCAGCCAGCAATAAGAGCGGCATGGCGCGCTGGGCCAGTCTTTGGGCGCTGCCATGGCCAGGCTCGCCATGCCCCAGCCTCCCCCTGCTCACAGCCTGTAGTTGCCCGTCCTGTACGCTCGTGCACCCTTCTGTTTTTCAGCTCTTCCCCTGCCCCGCGCCTGCTTTTGTTGCTTTACCAGGCGCCCTCTGCTGCTGCTCCTGCCATGCTCTGTACCGTGCCTGGTGGTTGATTTCTCCTATCGTTCAGTACATGGATGCCCCCCTTGCCTGTAATCCCCCACACAGCAGCCGTGTGCAGCAGCGGCGGCGACTGTCGGCAGCGGCGCTGGGAGGTCAGCCTCTGCGGCACCTCCTCTTGCCGCGCAGGCAGCCCCACAGGCAACTGTGCCAAAATACCCCACCTCCGACCCGCATAGACACCGTTTAGTGGCCTGTTGATAAACCTCACAAACTCGTAGCACGGCCGAGCAGGCAGGTGATGACCTGAGCTTGTTCTCCCCTCCTCCCCTCCCATTCTCAGCCATTTCCTGCTCCCATTCCTTCCTGAGCCACCCCAACATCTAGTCTGTGGCCCTGACAGCGAGCCGTGCCCTCGCTGGACTGGCCCGGCGGACTGATGCCTGCAGCCGTCTCAGCCGCGTTTCCCTGTTCCAGCTGAGCCATGTGCGGCATCAGCCTGCCCTCCTTGCCACGGGGCGTCAGTTTTCGCAGAGTGGCCAGCAGTCAAGCTCTGCACGAGGCTGCAGACGGGGCCGAGACGGGTAAATGGCTTGTCAATGGGCCCTACAGCACAGTAGGCGGGCCCTGGGCGCCCGGGAGGGCGGCTGGGGCCTTGATAGCGCGCCAGGTCTGCGGAGGCTCAGGAGCCGCACACTCCCACTTGGGCGCGCCACTTGCAGAGCTCCCCCTGAAGCCCTCGAAGTCGGCCACGTCGCTGTTGGCCGTGCTGGACAGCGCAGTGGTGGCGGAGCTGGCCTCTCTGCGCACAACCCTTGATCCCCACAGGTGGGCGCCTGCAGCCGTCTCCCAGCCTTCCCTCCAGCCTTCCCTGCCGCTGTGTCTGTGCTCTGGGCGGCTCAGAGCCGCCGGAAAGGGCGCCCCGGTCAACCCCCCTCCCTGCCCCCGGCTGTGCACCGCGTGCCGTGCAGGTTGTCGGCCTCTGCCTCGGCACAGAGCAGCAGCGGGGACGACACAGCCCGCGGCAGCCCCACCTCCAGCTACGAGCAGCTGCTGCGCTCGCGCTCGCCGTCGGCGGTGCTGTTTAGCGGCGAGGAGGCGGCGGCGGCGCGGGACGCGGCGCTCTGCGCCGCCGCCGCCAGCCGCGGCCTGCCGCAGCCGCAGGGCGAGCAGGCAGCATTCGCTAGCCAGGCTGCCGCAGAAGCCTGGGACGCCGGCCTGCTGGCCGGCGACCATCCCTTCCTAGAATCAGCCGCCAGCTTCAGCGTAGTGGAGGTGGCGGCGGCGGGCGGCGGCCCAGCCATGCCGCCTGCGGCGGCACCCCTCCGCGACCCCCTCCCCGGCAGCGCCAGCCCTCCCCCGGGCCTGGACGCCGCCGCCGCAGCAGCCGCGGCAGCCGCTGAGTCGAACGCCGCGGTGGCCGCCTCAGACGACCCCATCTGTGCGGTGGCCGCCAAACAGTGCGCGGCGGCGGCGGCGGCGGCGGCCGAGGACGCAGCCGCCGCCTCGCCTCGCTCCGACGACTGCCCCGCCTACTCGGCGCCCTCCCTGTCTGTGGCGGCCGCCGCCGCCGCCTCGCCCTTTGCGGGCATGGCGCAGCAGCAGCTGCCCAGCCTCATCTCCCACTCGCCGCCACACCCGCACCAGGCGCTGCGGCGCGGCGACGGCGGCAGTGTGGCCGGCTCCGAGGGCAGCAGCAGCAGCCCCAGTGCGGGGTCGGGCCACCACTCCCGCAGCGGCAGCCTGGCGGCGGAGATGCGGGAGCTGTCCCTGTCCCGCCGCGGCTCCATCGACTGCACCGTGGGCCACTCCAGCCATCTGTGCGAGGGGCACGCCGCCGAGGAGCTCTTCTACCGCCTCAACCATGCCCGACAGACAGTCGACTTTGTCAAGCGACAGGTGCGGCCCGCTCCCCGCGCCCCAGCCTG
>NW_005435070.1:814600-858746 GCF_000147415.1 Chlorella variabilis | reverse complement strand
TTGATGAAAGTGGCGGGGCAGGGAAACAGAGGGGAGCAATGCGCAGACAATGAGGTTGGGTGTGCAGGAGCTGGGGGAACTGGGGTCGGCCGCCGGGCGAAAAACTGTCATTCGTGCTGCATCGTGGCGGGGTGCAGCGCCGCTGCTGCCGCGGGCTGTGCTGCTGGCAGGCAGGGCTGGGGCAAGCTGCTCACGCCATGGCGGACACCTTGCCCTTCACCCGCTCCAGCACCTGCGGCGGGAGGGGCCAACCAGGGGAGTGGGTGAGGGGTCAGCACGCGCGCCCCTCCCCGACACCCTCCACACCACACCCCCCGCTGCAGTCGGTCCCACCCCACACACACGCATGCCGCCACACCACTCCACGCGCATGCAGACCCCACCCCCTCCCTCCACACACACAACACCACGCGCGCGCGCACACAACACACACACACACACACACACACGCTCTCTCACCATGTCGTCTGCGGTGTAGTCGGGCTCCTTGCGGAACGTGCCCCGCCCAAAGTCCTTCTCGTAGCTGTCCCGCAGGCCGTCCAGCAGGCCAAACTCGGGGACCCAGTCCAGGTCCGCCATCGCCTGCGGGAGAGGGGTAGGGGAGGCGGGGAGCAGGGACGGGGCGGGTTGATGGAGACGAGAGCAGGCGGCGGTTGGCAGCGGCAGCGGCCAGGGCACTGTTGTGGCGAAATCAAGCAGGCAGGACACGCCCCCTGCCTCCCCTCACCCACCTTGTCCACAGAGGCGAAGAAGTGCTGGTCGCGCATCGGGAAAGCCTTGGCCTTGCCTGCGCGCGGGACGGCGCGGGGAGAGCGCGGCATGAGCTCAAGCAAAGAAGGGCGCGGGGCGGGCCCAGGCAGCACTCCTCCCACCCCAGCCGGCCGCCGCGGCACCACCCCCGGCGGGAAGGTGCCACCCCCCGGCCCAGCACTCCAGCACGCTCCCGCAGCACGCGCGGTCAGGCGAGTCCACCACCCACCAAAGTCGAAGTCCTTGGGGTTGAAGTGCACCAGCTCGGGCTCGGGCGCGCCCATGGCGGCGGCGCACGCCTTGGCCAGGCCATCAAAGGTGACGTACCGCTCGCCCGCCACGTTGTACACCTGCCGCGCCGCCTTGGGGTTGCCCAGGATCTTGACAAAGGCGGTGGCCAGGTCCTTGACGTGGCCCAGCTGGGTCACCTGCCGGGGGCGCGCGGCAGGTGGTACGGGCAGGAAGGAAGCAATGGGTTCATGTACAATTCTAAAAAGCTGAATAGTTTGATCCAATGAATGTTGGATGCAGGCCCTGGCGTGCAGGCGAAAGCACGCAGAGCCGTGCTGTGCTGGCTGCAGAATCCCCAATCAGGCACATGCCCGGGCCGCGCCTGGCACGCACACGCGCGCGCACGCACACACACCTGCATGCCGGAGCCGGGCACGCAGATGGGGCGGCCGGCCTTGATTCGGTGAAAAAAGAACTCCTCAACCGGATTGTAATTCAATGGGCCTGGGCAGACGGTTTTTGGGGTCAAACCATCGAAAAACACGTTAATTAATTGTGAAGTTGCAGGGCTCGGGCGATTATTTTAGCGGCAGCTTTGCAGCCAGCACGCACCGTAGATGTACACGGGACGCACGCTGGTCCAGTTGATGCCCCGCTGCTCCAGCAGCTCCTCAGTGAACAGCTTGCCCTGCGGGGGCGGCGCGCAGCAACATACAAGCTAGTGTAAGCATGGGCAGCCGGGTCTGCAGGCGGAGGCCTAGCGAGGGCCGACCTGCGCGCCGGACCGACGTGGCGCAGCCCCGCGGCGGCGCCCGCCCTCATCTCACCCTGCAGCCGCCCTCCCCCCACCTTGTGCCTGGACTTGAAGTCCACCTCGTCCTCCTCGCGGTGCGGCATCTGGTCGCTCTTCTTGTACACGCCCGCCGAGGAGCAGAAGATGTACTGCTGAATGGGGCCCACCGCGTCCAGCACCAGAGCGCACTCGTCGGCCTCGCGACCGTTGATGTCGTACACCACTGCAGGCGGGGGCGGTTGGCGGGTGCAAACGCGCTCCGGGTGGGGTGGGGAGCTTGCTGCTGACGGCCGCTTGCTGCTACTCCCAGGCCAGCCCAGTAAACGCTGCTGCCAGCCCTGCTGTCCCCCGGCAAGAGCAGCAAGAGCAGGCCAGCCCGCGTCTCACCCTCGAACCCCTTGTTCTGCAGGTGCGTCTTCATGGCCTCGGCATCAGTGCGGTCGCACGCAATGTGCTTCACAGACTGCTCAAACTTGGCAAACGACTCGTCTGCAGGCGGCGGGGCAGGGAGCGGGAGGAGGCCAGGGGTCACCACTTCCGAGGCGCCGCAGTGAGGTGGCAGAGGCAAGACGGAGCGGCAGGGCCGCATGCAGGATGCATGCCAGCCAGAGGTCCACTCTGCACCATGCCCATGAGGCCTGCAACGCTGAGGTGTCGATTCCAGGAGCAAGAGCAAGCGACTGGTGCGGCGGTACGGTCCCGCACCCGTATCATCGGGGATGCGGTACGTCACCGGCTTCTTGCCGCGCGTCAGCAGCGTCACCTCGTGACCTGCCTCGATCAGCTGGCGGGCGAGGTACAGGCCAATGAAGCGGGTGCCACCTGCGGAGCCAGGAGAAGATAGTTAGGGGTGCAGGTGAGTTGCTCCATTGGTGCGACAAGGCTGAGAGGAGCGAAAACGCCCTCTGCAGGCGCCCTGCTGGCTGCATCTGGGTGCTGCCCCGGCCACCTGCCCCACAGGACCACTCACCCAGCATGAGAATCTTCTTGGGGGCCACGGCCGCTGACATGACGGTGGAGCAGCGGGCAGCGCCACGGGCGGCAGCGCCGCGGCGGGCGGCACTGGCGCGCAGCTGCAGCGGGCGGTCCCCATGCATTTGTGAGGCCTGCCGGGGTGCTTACGAGGCATGTGCGAGCCTGGAGCGGGCTGTGCAGACCGCTTGCAGTGGTAGTCTTGTTCAGCCTGGCAATTGGCGCCCTGCCTGCTCACCTGCTGGGCTGGGCAGGCGGCAGACTCCTTGTACAGCACATTTATCCGGCGCAGGCCCGCAAACGGAGCAATCTGCTGCTGGGAGAGCGCGGAGGTGCAGGCCTTGGGGGTCTGCACCGTGCTGCAGCGCATTGACACTGCCGACGCCATATTGGAGGTGCTGATGATCGCCGTATGCACGCCAGCCCTCCGGCAGCACCGCAGCCTTCCCGCCACATCCTGCTGCGGCCACAGCAGGGCCGCAGCAGGGAAGATCGCCGCTTGCTCCCAGCCAGGCGCCTTGCAATTGCTGTATTTTGACCCACGGCGCCCCTCACTATACTGGACAACCGCTGGGGCTCCACAGGCGCAGTTCTCTGGGGGTCTGACAGAAAGGCGCGGTCTTGAGGCTACCACCGCTCCCCGGCCCGCTCCCAACGCGTACAGCACCTTGACACTGAAGTACCAGCCAGCATGAGGCCAGCCACGCTTCCAGTGGAGCACTGCCAGCCATGCTGCTCGGGAAGAGGCTTGCAAGACCTGCGGTGGGCCCGCTGCCGC
Organism: Chlorella variabilis; assembly: GCF_000147415.1. Lineage (NCBI taxonomy): Eukaryota > Viridiplantae > Chlorophyta > Trebouxiophyceae > Chlorellales > Chlorellaceae > Chlorella > Chlorella variabilis. The sequence goes on along the minus strand of NW_005435070.1, from coordinate 855,222 downwards.
CGCAGCGTGGCAGCGGCGGCCATGTATGGCGGCCAGCGGCATCAGCAGCCCCCGCAACCGCAGCAACAGGCCCACCAGCCGCCCCCGCCGACGGCTGCAGCGGCCGCTGGCCGCGCAGCGCTTGTGGCGACTGGTGCCTTCACCGCCGCCCTCAGCTACAGCAGCAGCACGACCACGTCAGAGGCGGAGGCGGAGCAGCAGCAGGCGCAGCAGGGCGTGCCGCAGGCAGCGGCGGCCAGCCAGCAGCGTGACGATGACGGCATGCTGCGGCAGCGGCAGCGGCCGCTGAAAATCAACCTGGATCTTGCGCTGGTGAGCCTGCTGCCTGGCAGCCCTACCTCTTGCTGCCTCATGACCCACTGGGACACCCGGAATGGAAAAATCCATGGCGGCCGCCTGCCTGGTGCCACCGGGAGCCACGCAAGGAGGCGCCACCCCCCATGCAGCTGCCGCATGTGTGCTCATGCGCATCCCTGTTTGCCTCGCTCTCCGCCTGCTGCAGTACCGCGCCCGCCAGAAGCGCCTGGTGGCCAACAGCTCCAAGAGCAAGCACGACCGCAGCCGCGTGCTGCGGGAGGTGGAGGAGGCGCTCAAGAGGTGGGCCCCCGTGTGGGACCGCAGCAGGCAGCCGGGGCGTGGGTGGTGGCACGCGTGGGGATCCAACCTGGACCTGCTGGCAAACAGCGCCACGGAAGGGGGCTGGCCCAGCATCAGGGCAGCCGAACGAGGGCACAGCCTGCTCTCCCCACCAGCCCCAGCCTACCCGTCACCGTGCTTCACCATGCTCCTCCCTGCTGCCACTGCTGCCACTGCTCCTGCCAGGTGCAAGGAGCTGTTCCCCGAGGACGGCCGCTCGTACGTCAGCCTGGGCAAGCTGTACGTGCAGCAGAGGCGGTACGACGAGGCGCTGGCGCTGTACGAGGAGGGCTGCACCGCCACGGGTGTGTGCATCAGAGCAGCACACAGCGCAGCAGACGAAGCAGAAGGCCATAAGCTGCAAGCATCCTGCATCCCAGCCGTCTTCACACATGGCGCCACAATCCGCCAGCCTGTTCCGACCAGGCGCCCTGCCACCCGCCGCCCCCACTGTGTTATGCAGGCGGTACCAACGCTCACCTGTGGGCCGCCTGGGCCTACCTGGCAGCCAAGCTGAACAATGTGGGGCTGGCGCGCAAGCTGTATGACGCCGCCATTGTGGCCAACCCGCAGCACGCCGCCGCCTGGCACGGCTGGGGCCTGCTGGAGAAGGATCAGGGCAACTACCTGAGGTGCGCACGCTGCCGGCTGGGCTTGGGGCTCCGGGGCGGGATGGTTGGGACTGGCGGGGTTGTGTGGGTGGATTTAGGTGGGTTTCCGGCTGGCGGCTGGGCAGGCGGGGTGCTGCGCATGCCAGTGCCGCTGCCTCCGCCGATGCAGTGCTCCTTGCTGTGCCTGCGTAGCCGCACACGGAGCTGCGCTGGTGCTGGTGCTGCCGCAGGGCGCGCGACCTGTGGCTCAAGGGCATCCAGTCGCTGCGGGCCAACCCCAACCCATACCTGTATCAGAGCCTGGCGGTCCTGGCCGCTGAGATGGACTGTGTGGAGGAGGCGCGCAAGTGGTTCCGGGAGGGCACCCGCACCGTCAAGGTGCGCACTGGCTGCTGCTGCCGGCGCCCCGCCGGTGGCGGCCGCGGACGATGTGTGACTGGGAGCGGGGGCTGAGCTGGGTCGCCGCCGCCGCCTGCCCCGACCCGCGCCGCCGCGTGCCGTGTGGCGCAGGGGCGTGCCAGCCACGCGCTGTGGCAGGCGTGGGCGCTGATGGAGCAGAAGCAGGGGGACAGGGACCTGGTGCGCGCGCTGCTCAAGCGCGGGCTGGAAGTCAGGTGATTCCGAGGCCTGTGCCGTGAACTGGCCTGGCCTGGCCTGGCCTGGCGGGTGGCCCAGCACGCTCGGCAGCGCGCGGCATGCCCGGCGGGCAGCTTGGGAGGCTGGGCAGGGCAGGCGCGCCCCTCCCGCTGCTCTTGACGCTGCCGCCGACCTGAGCCGCCGTACCCTGCCCTTCATCCGCAGCCCTCGGTCGCGCTACACCCACCTGTCGTGGGCGCTGTGGGAGAAGGAGGAGGGCAACGTGGAGGAGGCTCGGCGGCTGTTCAAGCGCGGGTCGGAGCTCAACCCGAGGGACGCCGCCATCCTGCAGGCCTGGGCGCGGATGGAGGAGGAGCAGGGGGAGGCGGAGGAGGCGCGGCGGCTGTTCAAGCGCGCCAGCCGCGTGGACCCAAAGCACCTGTACGTGTGGCAGGCCTGGGGGTGCCTGGAGTACCGCCAGCACAACTACGACACAGGTGGGCGGGGCATCCTGCGCCGGCGCCACGCTGTGCTGCTTGGTGGGCAGCGCTGTGCATGCGCCGCGGGCCCACCGGTGCACAGCCTCACGCTCCCTGCTTGCCCGCATGCCCCTTGCCGTGCCCTCACTGCGCGCCGCCCACCTCCCCTCTCCCCTCCCTCCCTCCTCCCTGCCCCGCAGCGCGCGAGCTGTTCCAGCAGGGCATCTGGGCGGCGCCGCCGCGCGACCCCTCCGTCTCCCTCGTCTTCCAGGCCTGGGCCATGCTGGAGCGGGACGCGGGCAACACGCAGCTGGCGCGCGAGCTGCTCAAGTGCGCCGTCAAGGCCGACCCGCGCAGCGAGCCGTCGTGGCTGGTGAGCCGAGGGCCGGGGGGGCCGCTGCCGCTGGCCGCAGCCGCGCGGCCGCCGCGCGCCTGCGCCTTCAAGGCCGCTTGTTTGCTGCGCCCAGGCTGGCACGGGCAGCGCCGCGCCGAGGCTTTGCCGAGTGCCCTGGCTGCTCCCTCCCCAGGCCCCGCCTCCCTCCCGCCCCGCCCTGCTCCACCCTTGCTCCCTCCCCTCGCCACCTCTGCCTGTTGCAGGTGTGGGCTGAGATGGAGGAGGACCTCGGGTTCCTGGAGCGCGCGGCCGAGCTGCGCTCCTTCAACATGCACGAGCGGGTGCAGGTGGTCAAGCCCACCAACTTTGCCACGACCGGCGCTGGCGGCAAGGTGGGCGGCCTGCTGGCCCCCGTGTTCCAGCAGATTGCGCGCTGGTTCCAGCGGTACGAGGAGGAGCGCGAGCGGCAGGAGCCGGAGCTGCCCGAGCTGCTGGCGGTGGAGGTGGCGGCGGACCGCGCCCGCGCGGCGGCGCGGGCCGGCGACGGCCGCCAGCGCTGAGCGCCGGCAGCGGCGCTCCCCGCCCCCAGGGCGGCGTGCAGCCTGAGCGCGTCATTTTTTTTCAGTGAGAGCTTCTCTCTACACCAGTTGTTCAGGGCTTGATTTCCATCCATGCTGTTGGTTATGTGTTCCCGCCGCACGGCGGCCTGGCCCTTCTCCCTGCTCCGCCCAGCTGCTCAAGATGAGATGAACGAATGCATACTTATGACGGCATGTTCGAGCCGGTCGCCATACAATGAAAGATGTACATCGCTGTAACTGCAAGCACAAGGATTTCTGCCGTTCACCTGTGCGCTAAAAGCGGCGCCGTTGCGCCTGCTCCGCCAGCCCTTAGCTGCCATCATGGCAGTGCCATGTGACCGAGCTCGTGTTTGCCCAGGAGCTCATTTCATTCTACATCACAGCCATGGCGCAACAGGATGTTCTTGTGTTCAGCCTGTCAAGGCTCGGGCCAGCGGAGTTCAGCCTCGATCAGCCAACCCGCTTCCAGCTCGCCCAGGACATGGTGCCCGACTCCCTGGCGGCACAGCGCTCCGCCATGCCCGCGCTGGCGGCCGGCGGCTTTGCCGGCAGGGTGCAGGCGGACGCTGCCCGCCCAACGAGCGGTGGCGCCACCGGCGGCGGCCTGCTTGCTCTGCCGCAGGCCTTTGGTTCCGTCTACCTCGGCCAGGCGAGCTAGCCGCCTTGCCTGTTGGCCCACATGCTTCACTGGCTGCCCATCGGCATGCACACCTGCCGCCCAGCTACCCACCAGCCCCGCCCAGGGTTTCCCGCTCGCCGCCGCCACCCAACGCCGCCGCCCAACGGGTTCGCTGTGCTTTGCCGCCGCCCACCCCTCCACTGCAGTCCTTTGCCGCCATCATCGCCGCCTGCAACTACAGCGACGCTCCCATCACGCTGGTGGGGTTCAAGGTGCGGCGGCGCGCTGCACCACCTTGCCACCTGCCTCCTGCCACCACCGGTCATCCCCCCGGCGCTCCGCACACGCACCGCACCCCCACACACCTGCTCCTGCCACCCTCTCACCACCCCTACTGCCGCCACACACGCACACCGCACACCGCCTGCCTGCCCGCCTGCCATGCCTGCCTGCCCACCTGCACTGCCCCCGTGCTTTCAGGCGGAGCTGTCCACCGAGCGCTCCCGCCTCGCGCTGCTGCACGACTCAGCCGCCTCCCCGCTGCCCAGGCTGGCCGCGGGGCAGCGCCACGACTTGTTGGTCAAGCATGACATCAAGGACCTGGTGGGCGAGGGGCCGCTGTGGGGCCGCTGGGTTGCGGAGGCAGCCTGGCGGCGGCGGTGGGGTGGAGATCTGGCGGCGGGTGGCGGCCAGCACAGAGTGTGGAGCGTGGAGAGTGGCAAGAGTGACCGGCCTGCCTGTCTGCCTGGCATGCATACCTGCCTGCCATGCTTACCTGCCTGCGTGCCTGCCGACCTGCGTGCCCGCCCGAGCGCCGCAGGGCGTGCACACGCTGACCTGTTCCGCCAGCTTCACCTGTGGCGAGGGCGAGCGGCGGCTGCAGGCCCAGGCCTTCACCTTCTCCTCCCTCAACCCGCTGGTGGTGCGCACAAAGGTGGGTGGCCGGGCTGTGTGGCGCCTGTGCCTGTGCCTGTGCGTGTGGGAGGTGCTGGTGGTGGCGTGGGAGGCAAGGGGCTGGAGCTGGCATGCGGCGTCAGCGGTCAAGCGCAGCTGCCCCCGCTCTGCCTCCCTTCAATCCTGGCTTGGCTGCTCACCTGGACAGCGCTGTGCCCGTGCCTGCCCGCCCGCCGTGCCCTTGCGCGCCCGCAGCAGCGGCAGGTGGGGGAGGCGGTGCTGCTGGAGGCGACCCTGGAGAATGCCACCAAGGCGCCTATGCTGCTGGATGCCATTTCTTTCTTCCCCGCCCCGCCATTCGCCGCCCAACGCGTCGGCGGCGGCGGCGCCAGCTCGCCGCCGCCGCCGCCGGCGGCGGGGCGCGCGGGAGATGAGCCTGCGGGGCCGCTCAGGTGCGCCGGCTGGAAGCGGCATGGGCGCCAGGCAGCTGCCAGGCAGCAGCTGTGCGGGCCAGCAGTGCTGGGGCTGTCACCTCAGGGTGCCCTGCCCTCTGCAAAGCCGCTGACTGGCTACTCACTGAGCCGCATGCGCCTCTGTGCTGCTGTGCCCCTCTCTGCCACCCACTCCCTGCAGCTCTTACATCCAATCCCTGCCGCTCATTCCAGAAGGCGGCGCCTCAGCCTTCCTGTTCCACCTCACGCGGCTGCCGGCGGCCGCTGCCGGCAGCCCCGGCGGCGCCATGCCCGGCGCCAGCCCCGGCACCAGCCCCAGCAGGGCGGCAGCGGCGGCGGCTGCGGCGGCTGCGGCGGCGGCCGAAGCCTCTGGGGCGCTTGGAAAGATGGAGATCCGCTGGAGGGGCCCCATGGGGGAGATGGCTCGCCTGCAGACGCAGCAGATCAGCCTGCCGCAGCCGGTGAGAGGGCAGCAAGCGGCCCCGCTCGGGCGCACGAGTCGCTCCCGCCGCTCGCCGCCGCTGCGCCTGCCTGCTGTCCCTGCCGGGAAGCTCGCTGCCCTGCCCTGTGCCGTTGTTGTTTGGTGCCTCAGCCAGGCAAGGCCGTCGCCGCCCAGCCTGGTGCAGCCTGTCCCCACCCATGCCCAACCCGCCTGCCCTGCGCCCCTGCTGCCCACCCGCCCTGTGGTGCAGGCGCAGCGTGAGGTCAGCCTGGCGCTGGCCCGCCTGCCTGGGCGGGTGGCTGTGGGCGCCCCCTTCACCGCCACCTTGCGGGTGCAGAGCCACGTGGACCGGCCTGTGGGGCCCCTCAAGATTGCGGCAGCAGACGCCCCCTCCCCAGCCGGCAGCCCCTCCCGCAGCTCCAGCCTGAGAGCCAGCAGCAGCGGCAGCCCCAGCCGCGATGGCTCCCTGCAGGGAGGCGCCGTGGCGGCGGCGGCGGCGGCGGCAGCGGCAGCCGTGTGCCTGGATGGCGCGCAGTCGGTGCTGGTGGATGAGCTGGCGCCGCGGCAGGCGGTCGAGGTGCAGCTGCGCATGCTGGCGCTGGCGGCGGGGCAGCAGGCGCTGCCAGCCATGTGCGTCGTCAGCGAGCGGGACGGCAAGCAGTACGGGGCGCTGCCGCCCGCGGAGCTGTTTGTGGACTCGGCCTGACCGCCGCTGCTTCTGCTGCCACCGGCGGGATACCCATGACTTGCTGTTCAACAGAGTAACACTCTCTTGCATTTGATCCTTTCAAGTCGATCTCTCGCTGCTGTGAAGGCATTGCCTGCCCCCAAACTGGCTTCTCTGGTGGGCCAGGAGCCTGCGCCGCACTGGTTGTATTACAGAATGGCCCCCACTGTGTTTCAGCAGAAACCCCCTGGGTCGTTGCATTAGGAGAGCAGGAGGCCAGAGATGGGGCCCGGCACGGGGAGGTGCGGTATACTTAGGGAATGCTTGGGGCAAGGGAGAGATGGCATTGGCTGGGGAGGCAGTACGTCATTTGGGGGGGGGAGAGGTGGCGCTGGAATGGCGGCCCAAAACTGGCCAGAGCCGGCGTGGACAAGGGGCGCTGGCTGCTGGAGGAAGCTAAGGCGGGGTCACTAGTGGTACAGACGGGGCCCAGCAGAATGATGATCGATGATGCTTGGGGCGTGCGCGTCAGGAGCGAGGGAAGTCATGGGGAGGTCAACGCAGGCGGGTCGGTGGGCGCATGTGCGCCGTGCCGCAGCTGCGCGTGGGGCGCTAATTTCGATCGAGGGATTCAACACAACATACGGGGCGGGGACGGGAGGCGGGGCTTCACGGGTCTTGGCTCGAAGAGGTGTAGGAGCGTGCGTGCCCCAGCCCCCGACAGGAGTTGCCGGCAGGAAATGCCCCGCCGGCACAAAACCAAAGCAGGTCTGGCTGTACCGGTATGGCGTGCATGCACACAGATGGCGACTGGTTGGTTTGGATGGGTGGGTGGGGGTCGGTCAGGGGCAGGCAGGTCATGGCCGCTGCGTCAGGCTGTGCGCTGTCTGTCAGGCGTCAAACAAAACCAGGCAGTAACCCGAGGGGGGAGGAAAACGGGGAGCGGAGCAAAGAATGCCGCCGGGTGGCGGGCGCATGTGGGGGGGAGGGTGGCGCGAATGGGCACAAAAAAGTGGGCAGCACCGCGGCGTCCGCTGCTCCGTGGGGATGGTGGGCAGGAAGAGAGAGAGAGAGAGACCAATTGGAAAAAGCCAGTTTGGGTGACGAGCACGGCACGGGGCGCACACGGGCACAAAAGGGCGGGGCCCAGGCCCGCGCGGCACATATGGAAGCGGATCCGTTCCGCGGGGCGCTTCGCCAGCGCCCCACGCCCAAGAAAATCGAAGTTGAGGTTGATGGCAGAGGGGTTTCGTTTGTGGCGTGCCCAGGCAGCCAGCGGGCGTGCCTCCCCGCGCGCCCAGCCGCCGACGTGCGACGGGCGAGCCGGGAGGGCGGGGCTGGCTCACCGCGGCAGGCCCATGCGGTGCCGCTTGACGGCGGACAGGAAACAGGCGATGACCTCCGACTCGTCCACCTGCTGCGCCGCAAAGTGCTCAGACACCGCATCCAAAAGCTGGTCGCGCGTCGCCTGCTGCTCCTCCGCCGCGGGCTGCACACAAGAGGGTGGGCGCGGGGCATGGGGCGGGCATGGTGAGTGGTGATAGGCTGGATGCGAGATGGGGCGCGGGTGAAGGTGCTGCAAACCAGGCAGCCGCAGCACATGGCGCCACGGTTGCTGGCCGGCGCCGCCGGCCCGAGATGGCCAACAAACACCAGCAGCAAGAGCTACCGCACCAGCTGCTCGCTTTAAGGCAGCAAACAGCAAGCGGCAGGGGCAGTGGAGCGGCGGGAGCGGCGCGCAGGAGCGGCGGCACGCGTGGCAGCGGCGGCGGCGGTACGGCCCGGCCAGCTCACCAGATGGTACACCGCTCCGTACCGCTTCAATGCCGCCGTCTGCAGCTTGCTGAGGTTGATGCGGGGCTGCCCCGCGCCGCGTGAGCTGTGCAGCCGCGTGCGCCCGCCGTAGTCCTCGTACCGCGGCTGCGGCGGCACCGACGACGGCCGGCGCGGCGGCCGCGGCCGGTCTGCAGGCAGGGGCAGCGCAGCGGGGGCGCGTCAGGCGGCGGATTCGAGCCTGCGGAGCGCTGGGGGGCGGCAGAGGGGGAAAGAGCGGCGGGCGCGGCGGGGATGTGTGGCCAGATGTGTGACATCCCGGCGGGCGGCGGCGGCCAATGGATATGGATGCCTTGCCTTCGGCGTGCGGCTCCGCTGGTTCGTACGGATATCCCCGAGCCGCCGCCATCTGCTGCTGCTGCTGCTGCCGCCGCTGCTCCTCCTCCTCCTCCTCCGACATATCCTGCGACGGGCGGGGCGGGCGCGCGGCGCGGCGGGTGGGTCGCGCGCGCAGACGGCGGCGGTGCCGGATATGGCTCCTGGCGCCGGCGGCGCGCCAACTTGCCTGCTCATTGCCGCTTGGCCGCTCCAACACCTCCAGGGCGTTGCGCTGCAGCTTGACCTCCTCTCCGGTGGGTAGCACCTGCGGGGGCGCGGTCAGGAGGTAGGAAGTCACGTTGCCATGTCTCGGGCCCATGGCGGAGGCCCCCGAACGCTACAGCGGCGGCGCCAATCCAATTTGGGGCGCCCGGGGAGGTGCCAGGCGCCCCCAGCAGGGCCGGCCAGGGAGGCCAGCAATCGGGGGGCGCGCGGGGGTCACGGCATTGGGGTGGCTCGCGAGCCGGCGCCGCCACCCCTGCCCCAATCGCCCAACAGTCCCTGATCGCCCCTGGACCCCTCACCGTCAGCCAGTGCCAGCCGCCAAGTCCCACGGCCCGCTTCACAATGGCCGTCTGGCCCAGGAGGCTCTGCTTGGTTCTTGCGTTCCCCACGATCCTCACAACCTGCATTTTCAGAATTACGGGCAAACAAGGCAACCGGTTTGTGAAAGAGAGCCGTTTGCCGTCATGAGATTGGCCTGCAGGTGCGGGCTGCGGGGCTGCGGCCGGCCGCAACAATCCACAAAAGCACAGGCACAAATAGGGCAGCCGACAGGCAAGGCTGCAGGGGCCGCAGGCACAGCCAATCCCGCCTCTCACCGTCCTCTTGGGCAGGAGCGCGGTGTCGCTCTCGCTGTCCCCTCCACTGTCCACTGGATTGTGCAGAGGCACCGAGGGAGGGAGGTAGAAGGCTGGCGGCTCCTCAGGGGCCTTCAGGCCCATGCTCCACTGAAATCCCTCCTGCATAGTTACCATACCCTGCTGCTGGCTGTTTCGAAAGCGTACCGATCACCCGAGGTGATTGAGCCGGAGAAAGGATCGAAAGAGTGAATGCCGCGGGCTGGCCGCCAGGCTTTTGCGCCCGAGGGCCTAGCTGGACCCCATGATGCAATCTTGCGGAACTCCACCCCCACGCCCCCTCCCCCGCGTGGATTAGCCCTGGCGATGCCAACATTGGTGGGTATTACACCGGCAGCTCATGAACAAGCCCCAGCCCCAGCCTTGGCGGCGCCCCACGCCGCCGTCTACCCCTCCCGCCCCGGAGCCGTGCAAAACACCAGCGCCGCATTCGTCCCGCCGAAACCAAAGCTGTTGGACAGCACCGCCCTGGGCCCAGGGGCCAGGGCGCAGGGCTGCCCCGCCACCAGGTTGGCCAGCAGCGGCGGGTCGGGGTCTGCCAGGTTGGCGGTGGCCGGCGCCACGCCGTGCCGCAGCGCCAGCAGGCTGAAAATGGCCTCCACAGCCCCCGCCGCGCCCAGCAGGTGCCCCGTGGCGCCCTTGGTGGAGGACACCGCCAGGGGAGGGCCGCCGCCGGGCGGCGAGGCCGAGGTGGCTGCCTCCCCAAACACAGCCGCGATGGCGCGCTGCTCGATGTCGTCGCCTGCAGAGGCCGCCGCCGGAGGGCGGCGCAAGCAATGGGTTCCCTCGAAACACGGCCCCCCCACAGCTGCGCAGCCGGTCCATACGATCCATGCATGCATGGCGGGCCACGGTCGCCCACCAAGCCAGCCGGCGCCGAGGTGGGGCTGCTCCCCGGCCGCCGGCCAGGCTGCACCGCAGCCCCACACCCAGCCAAGCCCTCGCTCACCCTGCGGCGTGGAGGTGGCGTGGGCGTTGATGTAGCAGATGTCGCGCGGGCGCAGGCCCGCCTGCCGCAGCGCGCCACGCATCGCCAGCTGGGCGCCGATCCCGTCTGGCGGCGGCTGCGTGATGTGGTGCGCGTCCCCAGACAGGCCGTAACCCCGCACCTGCACCCCGCACGGGCTAGGGCAGCCGAGTGTCATGGCCATACAGGCTCAGGTGAACATGTGACAAGGCAGGCAAGGCAGGCAGGCAGGCAGGCAGGCAGGCAGGCAGGAGGCAGCCAGGGTAGCCCCAAGCTGCGGCATAGCGCAGGCACCCCTCCCCCTCCCCCTGCCAACCTCGCCATAGATGGCCGCCCCACGGTCCAGCGCATGCTGCAGCTCCTCCAGCACCACCACCCCCGCCCCCTCCCCCATCACAAAACCATCCCGGTGGCGATCAAAGGGCCGCGAGGCGGCGGCGGGGTCGCCGTTGTATCGCGTGGACAGCGCCTTGAGGCGGCCAAAGCCGGCGAGCGCAATGGCATCCACGCACGACTCGGTGCCGCCAGCCAGCATCACATCCGCATCGCCCCGGCGGATCATGCTGCGCCGGCCAGGGGGTGGCGGGCCGGGAAGGGGTGGGACGGGCGGGGGGGAGATGTTGGGGGCCGGCAAGGGGCTGGGGACAGGCAGTGGTGGCATGGGGTGCTGGGCACAGAGCGGAGCACGGCGCCGCCTCGACTTGCGCAGCGCAGAGTCGCCGACACGCCTGCGCAGGGCGCAGCAGCGCCGGGGCACCTGAAGGCGTCGCCGATGGCGTGCGCGCCCGTGGCGCAGGCGGTGGCCACCGCGTGGTTGGGGCCCTGCAGCCCGTGGGCGATGCTGACCGCCCCAGCTGCCATGTTGACCAGAGTTTTGGGCACGAAGAAGGGGCTCAGGCGCCGCAGCTTGCCCTCAGCCTGCACCCATGAACCGCCGGAGCAGCGGGCGGGGCAGGGAGCCGCCGCTGTGGCAGCCGAAAGCAGCTAGCGTGCAGGAGCTGGGCAGAGCAGGGTGCTTGTGTTGTTGGAGTTGCCCCAGGGCCCCCCACCCTGCCTTTCCCCGACAGCGCATTGCCCTGGTGGTGCCATCATGCTGGGCGGCCGCCAGTGGGCCCCGGCTGGGCGGCAGGCCAGGCGCCAGCTGGCGGCAGCTTACCACCAGCACCCCAGCATCCGCCATGTCTGCCGTGCAGCTCATGCCCGCCCCAATGGCCACCCCCGTAGCCTGCCTCTGCTGGCTGCTCTCAGGCCGCCAGCCCGAGTCCGCCAGCGCCTGCAAGAAGCGAGTGGTCGGTTGCGGGCTGACAGCAAAGCTCAAACCGACAGAATGGCCAGGCGTGACGACAGCTGTGCCCGCCCCTGGGCGTCATCTGCTTGGCATGCAGGGCAGGCCTGTGCTGGGTGACCTAGCCGCTGCTGGATGTTGCAGCAGCCCACACCGTTCCCTGGCCAGCATTCCACAAGCCAGGGCGCACCTCTGCTGCCGCGGTGAGCGCAAAGCTCATAAACTTGGCGGTGCGCCGCACATCCTCGTGCGCCGCCCACGCGCATGCCGCCAGCTCATCCTGCGGCACACACGCCACCACCTGGCAGGGCAGCTGCGGCAGGGAGGCGCGGTGCGACTGCAAGGGGGCGGGGCGGGGAGGCAGGGCTGGGGATGTGTGCGAGGCTGACGTGCCGCGCCAGGCGCCATTCGTGTCTCCGTGGGCTGGTCTGGGTGTGCCGGTTCAGCAGCCCATCGTCGGCTGGTGCCGTAAAACATTCCAAGGCTCCTCAGTCACCTCTGGCAGGTCTTCTGCCTCCAGCTTGCGCACGCCCACGGCTCCCGCCAGCAGCCGCTCCCACACCGCCGCCACGCCGACGCCCAGCGGCGTGACCAGGCCCAGCCCCGTGACCACCACCCGGCGCGCTGCCTGGGGTGGTAAGTCGCCGAAGGGATCCACGAGCGTGGCCAGCTGCCTGGCGGGCTGCAGCCAGCCTGGGCGCACAGGTGATGGCCAGAACATGCCGGGGTTCGAGTGCGGCACACTGGTGAACCGTGGCAGTTTGCAGGCATCCAAGGGGCTACAGCGGCGGTCGATCGGGGCCTGGAGAGGCTCTCGCGGGGGGTGACGCGTGGCATCGACAGGCTGGCATGGTTATCAGCGAAAGCGCCTATTCTCCCGTTGCAACGAGCGGTTATAGTCACCAGATCGATTTGAGGGTCCCGAGACCGCAAACGAGGGGGTTTGACTTTTCCGGCATCTGAGACATTCGAGGCCTGCCCTCCTCCGCACGCAGCCCTCGCTGCGCAGGACGCCATGAGCTGGATCCCGCCATCCACAGCCGGCATATACGACCCCCAGAGTGAGCCGCCACGCTCCTCGGTCTTCCCCCGCAGCAACCGCCACCACAACCGCCCGCACATCAGCTTTGGGCCCTCCATCCAGCTGCGTCCCGTTTCCCACGCACACACCATAATTGCAGGCCGCTATGCACCCCGTCCTGCGGCAGCCGCCCCCGCTTTCACCTTTGGGCACCTGGAGGAGCGGCAGCAGCGCGGCGCCGACGCAGCACCGCCGGCTGCGGCGCCAGGGCCCGGCCCGCTGCCCATCAGCCAGCGCCCCAACAAGGCCAGCTTCGACCCCCCCGCGGAGCAGCTGCGCTGGTGGCAGCAGCCCCGCAGCGCGGCCACCGTGTCGGGCTCCTGCAACCGCGACGTGGAGGTGTATTGGGAGGCGGCGGCGGCGCAGCACGGGGCTGTCAAGGCGCTGGCAAACGCCGAGGCGCGGCGCACCAACAAGGCCCAGGGCGTGGGCAGCACCGTGGCTGCCAGCCTGGGGGACCGCCAGGAGTTCGACCTGACTGGGGAGGTGCAGAGCCTGTACAAGAGCGACCTCTGTGCTGGCCACCTGCGCGTGGGCAAGCGCGGCGTGGTGCAGCCGGCGGCCGCCATGCAGGCGGTGAGCAACGGCAGGGCGGGGGCTGACATGGTGCTGGTGTGGCATGGGCGGTGGCTGCGGATGTACTGGCTCAACAATGCAACACCCTGCCGGCTGGCTGTCCTCTGCCTGGCCCCGCTCCCTTTCCGCCCCACACCCCTGCCCCACACTCCCTCTTCTCGCCCACAGTATGAAGAGTCGCGCAAGCAGGCGGAGCAGAACAAGCTGGTGGGGCGCGCCACCAACATGAAGCTGTCACTGTTCTAGCTGCTCCAGGCGTTCCTGGCCCTTGACGGCAGCGGCAGCAGCGGGTGGCGGCGGCGACTGACTGTGGCTAGGCGGGTGTCACGGGTGCCGTTAAACGCTTGGTGGGTACACAGACGGGCGGGGCGAGGAGGGAGATACACGAGCGGCGAGGGACAGTGCTGGGCATGCGGTCTACAGTGTGTGTTGTGGCTGGGCTGGTGTAAAGGAACATGAAGCAATTCAAAAGTGGGGGCCAAGACAAAGCCATGGCGGGCGCGAAGCAGCCGACAGCCCGAGCGTCTCGGCACGCAGAGCGCAGCCGCGGCGGCCGTGCAGGAGGGTGAAGGGTCGGCACCGCCGCCCGGCTGTCGGGCAGCTGCGCAGCGGCCTGCAGGCCGCCTCGTCGCGGCCCGCCCCTCAGCCCTGCACCGTCAGCAGGTCGCTCTTGTCCTTGCTCAGCAGCACCTTCTGCACGCACTTGAGCGCCTGGCTCTGCACGTCGGGGTCGGGGTGCATCATCAGCCGCATCACCAGCTCCTTGCCGCGCAGCTCGCTGACGATGCCGCGCCCTGCATAGCAAGGGCGGCGTGCATGGATGAGGGTGGTGGGCAGGGTTTAGGGTAGCACAAACCGGAAAAGCAGCACGCCGAGGAGGGCAGGCCTGACACCTGCCATGCTGTGTAGCGCGTGCATCCCGGCGGCAGCGCATCCCGACTGCCACGCAGCCCCGCCCCAGCCCCAGCCTGCCGCCGCGGCGCACCATGGGAGATGTGGGACACAAACTGGGCCAGGTCCTGGCAGCCCACGGCGAGTGTGGTGGAGTCGCGGCTCGTCTCCAGCAGCTTCAGCAGCACCCGCAGCAGCTGGCAGTTGTTGTCAACCAGCTTCTCGGAGTTCTCGCGCCAAAAGGCGTCTGCAGTTGCGGGGGGGGCACAGCGCAGCGGGGCGGGCAGCGCGAGGAGCGCGGGTGAGCAAACCACAGCAGCAGCAGCAGCAGCGGCAGCGGGCGGGTGCCGCTTGTGCCACCGGGCTGTTCGATAGGAGCTTGGCTGCTGCTATGCAGCACAGCGTCCCGCAACACCCCAAGACAGGGCCCGCCACCGCTGCTGCGTGCCGCTGCCCGCTGCGGCGGGGCGTCGCTCATCTCCAAGCCCCTCCAGCTGCTCACCCGACTCGTGCATGGGCGCCCAGGTAAGCTGCCCCCCCAGCAGCTCCTTCTTGTAGCGCTCAAAGGACGAGATGGTGGCGATGCCCGCCTGCAGGTGCTCCCCCATCCAGTCCAGCAGGTCTGGGATGTCCTGATCATCCCAGTGCTGCACGGCAGGGCAGGCCAGGGCAGGGCGGGGAAGGGCAGGTCAGGTCAGGGCAGAACAGGCGTGAGCTGGACGCCGCATTCAAAAAGATGCCCTGCATCCCCCCGGGGTCTGCTCACCCTGCCCCAGCCCCAGCCCCAGCCCCAGCCCCACCACCACCACCGCCATGCCCCCTGCAGCCCCCCACCTGCAGCGCGCGGTTGGAGAGCGCCTTGGGCAGCCCCTTCTCCACAACCGCATACTCCAGGCTGGTGGGCCCCACAGAGATGAGGTTCTTGAGCGCCATGAGCGCCACACGCACCAGCTTCTCCTTCTGTGCCAGGCACCACGGGAGGGGCAGGTGGCGAGGTGGGCAGGGCAGCCAGTCAGGCAGGCCGGTGATGGCGAGCGGGCTGAGGTGGGGAGCCATCCAGCCACGCCAACAGCAGCAGCCCCCAGTCCCTCGAGGCATGCAGTACCACCACCACGGCCTGGCCGCACCGTACCGCCCCCAGCCCACCTGCGCCTGGCGCACAATGTCCACCAGCGCGCCCACCACGTTTGTGCTGCCGCACAGCACGTCTGCGGCGGGGCGGTAGAAGGACAGCTCCCAGCAGCACAGCGTGGCCTCGTACAGCAGCTGGATGTTGAGCTGGCCGGAGCCGTGGGCGGGCATGGCGACCAGCGGGGCCAGCAGCTGCACGCCCCCCGCGCGGTGCAGCATCGCGCGCAGCGGCGGCTCGCGCAGCAGGCGGCTGAAGGCGTGCACGGCGGTGGGCACGGCGCGGGAGGGGTCGCTGGGGCGCCGCAGCTGCGCGCACAGCCAGTCTATGAACGTGGCCGCCGCCTTCTGCACCTCCTCCACCGCCGCCGGCAGCGCGCCGGCCGAGGAGGAGGCGCCGTCGGCCGAGGCGGGGCCCGGGGCGCGCAGGGCGTCTTTGTCGGGGCGGCTGGCCAGCACCTCGGTGAGCAGCAGGCACGCCTTCTCCTGCGTGAACCAGTCGTTGCGGTGCAGCAGGCGCAGGAGGATCTGGTAGGCGTCCAGCGGACCGCCGGGGCCCGTGCTGCTCAGCACATGGAAGAGCTTGGCGCGGGCGGGGTCCTCTGCAGGGCGGGCAGGTTCAGGTGGAGCCCATCAGGAGCAGCAGGGCGGTGCCAGAGCCATGGGTGCCAGTCCCGACAGCCGCTGCGAAGCAAGCACCCTGGCTGCTGCTGCATCTGCTTCACACAGACTCAGCCAAGGCAGGCTGTGCGTGCAGCGGAGGCGCTGCATGCATGTCCGCACACACGCAACCACATCGCAGCAGCGCCGCAGGAGGGAGGTCGTTCCCACCCACCCACTCCACTCCCTCCCAGCCCGCACCTGCCAGCATCTCTTCTACCATAGCCAGCACATACTGCACCGTCTCATCCTTGGTCACATTCTTGAGCACAGCCAGGAAGGCCTCCACATACGAAGGGCCCGACTGCGGAGCAGCAGCAGCAGGCGAGGAGACAGCGGTCTCAGGGTGAGCGGCGGCAGCCGGCGTGGCCGCCGCGGGCAAGCAGAGTTCTGCGCGAAACTGCGGGCGCAAGCAACAGCAAGACTGCTACCACTGGCCGCTTGTGGTCACGGGTAGAGCACGCCCAATGCCAGGAGGAGGCGCGGCAGGCAGCGAGGGCGGGGCAAGCGGTGGACCAGGGCTTTGCCGCCCGTCCAACCCGCCGCATCTCTGTGCTCCCTCCGATTCTCCTGCCCCCACCAGCACGATTTCCCTGGCAGCAGCCTCACCTCCTCCAGCAGCTTGGCCTGAAACGCTGCGTCCTTCTTGTCGAACCTCCGCAGCAGCTGCAGGTCGCGATCCGTTATCAGGCGAGCTGTCTGGTAAATATCCCTGCAGCAGGGAGGCTCACGGAAGAACAAGCCCTGCTGAGATCAAGACCTGGCCCAGTGGAGGGTCAGGGGAGGCTGGGCGCGCTTACCAGGGTATGTCTCGCCTCAGGACCGCCAAACTATCGGCCTGGAAGTCAGGCTCGTCGCTGTAGAGCATGGCGCCCCACCGCCCACTCCCAGCGGGGATTGCGGCGCTACCCAAGCTCTGGCAAGGCAGGGAGGCCGATCTGGGCGAGCACAGGGGTTGAGCGACCTCGGTTTGCAGCAGGGCGCGCCGATCTGCCTCTTTCATGGGCCACTGGAAAGGCGGCAGCGGCGGCAGAGGCCTGGCCTAGGGCTTGGCCAGTACATGAAGAACTGGCCCAAAGGCTAGCCCATGTAGGTTGTGTGCGGGCATGGGAGCATGCCACAGGCCTACCAGACGCGCAGCTGCTGTTGGGGCAGGACCTGGGGTCTGGCACGTTGACCGCACCACCGAAACCGCCCGTCAGAAGCGCTGGCGCTCGCTCTGGGGCCAGCCTGGATCTGCTTGCTTGTTGCATTGGAAAGATCGCTGCCAGAACGGGTCGGGGGTCGCGCAGTAAACGAAATGAGCATAAAGCGACGACTGGCAGGGCCACACAAGGAAAACTGGTCTACATGTCAAAACATGGCAGAGGCGGGCCAGGCGGAAGCGAGGGAAAAGGGATGCCATGGCTTGGATGAGGGAGACAGCGCCGAGCGGCTTCAAAATCTACTTTTCGACGCGCTGGTTGCGAGGGTTGCGAGGGTCCTTCTGCCATCGCTCAAAGATCATCGACTTGTACTGCATGAGCCGCAGCCCAGGCTTGTCCTGCTTCAGGATTTCCAGCTGCTCTGCATAGTAGGCCTCCCAAGCCGCCTTGGCCCGCCTGGGGGAAGAAAGCATGGACGCATGCCGAGTGCATTGTCAGGAGGGGATCAGCGGAGATGCCTCCCAGCACTCGCTGCAGCAAACACAGCCAACAATGGGAGGAAGCAGCTCACTTCTCTGGGTGTCGGTCGGCGCCTGGGCTATCAAGCGTAAGCGCCTCTAGCGCTGCATCCACGCTGCGCGCCTCCACCACGCCCTCCTCTCTGCAGCGACAGGCGCAGGTGTGGAACCGACAAGAGCATCAAAGTTGGGCCCAAGCATGCAGATGCTGCCAGGAGCATTGTTGCATCGCAGCCCGCATGCTTCACAGCCGGGGTTTCCTCTTTCCCGTCCTGTGCTGCTCCTGCGCTCCTCACCTGTTCCTGTTCTCCACATCAATGGATGCCACATACTCGGCTTCACCCACCACGCGCTCCTGCCCCCGCTGCGCCGCCAACTGCTGCTGCTGCCGCTGCTCCCGCTCGCGCTGTTGCGCCAGCTGGTGCGCTGTCAACTGCAGCCAAACGCAGCGGTGGATGGCAGGGGTCCAGCGTCTGGATGGCGGCCAACAGGTGCCAGCAGGTGCAGCCATGCAGCGCCAACAAAGCAGCAGCAAGCAATGTGTTGCACGCTTGCAACAGCCAACCGCAGCAGACAGCCAGCGAGTGAGGTGGCCGGTTCATCTGCATGTTCGCTGCCCAAGGAACACCCTGCCCCACCTTGGGGGCTGCTGGTTTGGCCGACTTCTTCTTTGCAGCTGCAGCCAATGCCGCCTCCTCCTCTGCTGCCAGCCGCTTCGCCTCTGCCTTCTTGCGGGCAGCCTCCTCACGCTGGCGCTCCTACAGGGCGCAGGTACGAGAGCCACATTTGCAGCAGGGGAGGGAAGGAACGCAACAAAGAGCATGCCAAGAGACGGCGTCCCACCTGCTCCTCCTTTTTCACATCACGTTTCGCCTTGGGGTTGGCATGTGCATCCCAGTAGCCGTCCTCCTGCAAGCCCGGTGCAAAAAAACAAAACACACTTAGTGGTCTAAAAGCAACGGCCTCGAAAGCCGACGGGTTCGCACCTTGGCCGAGGCGGCCTTCTGCGCTGCTTGCTGAGCCGCCTGCTTTTTGGCGGCCCTGGCGTCAGCGACCTTCTCGTTGACGCCCCCTTTGTAACCCATGTGGAGGATCCCAACAGGCTCTGCGCACACCTGCATACGCACAGCGGGGAGGGCAGCGGCGGTCGGCGGCGCGAGGGTCAGGCGGGCACTGCCAACCAGAATGGTCACTTTGAATGAATCTGTGTGAGGTGGCTCACGCTCTGGCCGCAGGAGAACTCCCCAGGTCTGCATGATCGAGACTCATCTCGGCCCGCAGCGCAAGCGCAGTGGTCGCGCTCCTGCTGCTGCAGCGCAGTGCACCATAGCAATGTGGCTTGCTGCGAACACTGCGCGCACCAGAGATTGATTGCCTTGCCAGCGGCCTCTCCAGCAAGCCTTCTAACAAGGTTCTAAAGGCTTGGACTACAAAAAGCAAATCGCGGGTAGACGAGACGAGAGCTCTGTCGATGCCTCTGCCAGCATGTCTGCCCAGCGCGCAAGCCGGGTGACGCGCGGTCATCCATCGGTGGGACCCCCACAGCAAGCTGAGGCACCACATGCAGACCAGCACCTCTTCCATTCATGCTCCGATGATGAGTCTATTTGATGCGCGCCATGACCATTGCCAGTGTGGCGCACTAAAAGCTTGGTTGCACTACCAGCTCGGAGCAACTGAGAACCGTGTCACCGAACCTTGAGTGGCACCTCGATGGCTGCCTGCCCTTCGCTGCTAGATTCGGCAGCCAGATTTAACACAAATTGAATCTGCAGAGATCGCAGTCCTTCGCACCACGCAAAGCAGCACCAGCGAGAACTGGCAGGAGGCGGTGGCGGTCAGAGGCCGGTGGCGGCAATGCAACAGACATGACATCGACATCACGCCCCCCCTGTAGTCTTCAGTGACGATCCTGCGCCCAAATCATGGCGGGCCAGGCCTGGGAGGCAGTTGCCCAGTGCTGTCCCCATGGCATGGAGGAGCTGACCGGGCTTGGGGCGTGCACTGGCGGCCAATTGCAGACGTTCACCCTGGTGGCAATGCAAGGGCAAGGGATAAGGAGCCCACACCGACTCCCATGCATTTCCGCCAGGCTGACTGGACCCAGGCGGCCTGCCCGGGAGGGGGGAGGCATCGCGGCGACCACCGGGCTTTTCACAGCAAGGAGGGTCAGTGTGGGCTTGATTAGGCCCGGACGGTGAAGCGGGCACGGCAAAGGGGGACAAGATGGCTGGTGCGTCCGCTGGGCGCCTTGTTTGGGACCATTTGGGGTGGGGGGTATCGGAGGCAGCGGTGGGCACACGATCTCGGGCACATCTGGCCCAGGGAGGGCCCCCGCATGTCGCGCTACCCCTATCTCAGCCCTGGCAGCCGCCTGGGGTGCACCGGCGCGCTCATGGGCGCGGCTGACCGCCTTGTGGTGCAGACGAGGAGGTCATGCACGTCGGCAGGCGTGTCTACGTCTCCAACCTCGCCTGGAGGACGTCGTGGCAAGACCTGAAGGACAAGTGCGCTGATGGGCGGGGCTGGGGGCCTGTGCAGGCCGGCCAGCCGATGGGCAGCGGCAGCAGGGCCGGCCGGCTCGGCTCAAGGCGCCATGCAGCGCCATTGGGGGCGCCGCCGCCCGCACATACGGACGGCAGGCGGGCCCCCGTTTGACTCTGCCCGACCAGCTTAGCGCACCACCCTCTGGTGCAGGTTCCGCGAGTGCGGCAACGTTGTCTACTCCAACGTCATCAAGGATGAGTCGGGTGAGCACCCGCCCCGCCTGCTGTAGCGCCGGCTTGGAACCAGCCGGTCTCGTCTCGCCTGCCAGCTCCAGGCCGGCAGCAAGCTCTGCGCAGCCCCAGATGTGGGGACGCAGCCGCCCAGCAGGCACGGCAGTGGCGGCAGGCAGAGGCGTGGGCTTCGCCGGCGCGTGCGGGGCCGCCGATGGCGCGCCACCCGGCGGCCTCGGTCGAGGCTGCAGCCTGCCCACACTTTTGGTATTGATGGCATCATGTGCGCTTCTGCTGCAGGTCGGTCCAAGGGCTGGGGCATCGTGGAGTTTGAGACGCCCGAGGAGGCGCTGACCGCCATCAACACGCTTAACGGCGTGGAGCTGGGCGGACGCACCATCCTGGTGCGGGAGGACCGCGAGGACCGCGACGTGAAGCAGGTGGGTGGCGCAGCTGCCGCACGCTGGTGGCCTGCCGCAAGGTGGTGGAGAACCTGCTTGCCCTTAGCTCGGCGCTGGCATAGAATCGCCCTGTGCCGCTGCGTGCCTGGCAAGCTGCGGCGGCGGCAGCGGCAGTGACGCGCTGCCAGCCGTGCGTGGCGTGGCCCCTGGCGTGGCCTGGGCAGTGGCAGCAATGTGGCAGTGGGGCAGCGGGTGCGTGGCGTGCAGCGTGTAGCAGCTTGTGCACGGAGCTGAGGGCCGGAGCTGCTGCACCGTGAAGCCCGGGCAGCTGCGCGGGGCTTCGCGCGGCCAAAGAACCTGGCTGCGCGCTGGATGCGTGGGGCGGCCTGCGCCTGACCCCTCGTACCGCCTCCCGCCTCCCTGCAGTACAACGAGGAGAACGGCATCACCCCCCCGGTGCGCCCTCCCCGCGAGCCACGCGAGCCGCGCGCCCCCGCGCCCGGCCGCGGCCGCGGCCGCGGCCGCGGCCCTCCCCCCGAGGGCGCCGAGGGCGAGGAGGTCAACCAGAGCAGCGGGCTGCAGATTGTGGTCAACGGCCTGCCCTGGGCCTGGACCTGGAAGGAGCTCAAGGACCTGATGGCCGGCACCGGCAACATTGTGCGCGCAGACGTGGTGTACGGCCGCGACGGGCGCAGGTGCGGCGGCGCGCCGCGCGGGGTGCCCAGCGCGGGGAGGCAGCTATGCCAGCAGGGCGGGCTGCGACATTCAGGGAGGGGCTGGCAGGCAGTGTAGCAGCCTGCGGGATGCATGCATGCAGCTGCCAGAGGGTGGCAAGTGGAAATGCGGCTGAGCCGGCGAGTTGGAAGCTGACGGAGCAGCGTCGTGCTGTGCGGCCCCCCCTTGCAGCCGCGGCTACGGCACCGTGCGCTACGAGACTGCCGAGGAGGCGGAGGCTGCCATTGAGCAGTTCAACGGCTCCGACCTGGAGGGCCGCACCCTGTCGGTCAGGCTGGACAAGTACGCTTGAGCTTCGCTGTCGAGCAGGCCAGCCACACCACCGGCTGGCCCACAGTTTGCCGCCGGGCGCGCTGCCGGGGTGCGGGGTAAGCGCGGCCGGCGAGGCCTGGCATGCGGCCTCACGCGGCTTGCGTTGAGCAGTCGTGCGACCCCACCCGATTGACCAACAGCACCCACGCACGAGGGAAGGGCCCCACCAGCCCCCACCACTGTGCTGACCTGTTTGTTACCCCCCCCCCCCCAGTGATTTGTTTCGTTCGCCATTATTCCTCCTCTTGGTCTGGGAGCATGGAACAAACCCCATTCTGTGCTGGCGCCGCTCCCCACCACCATGCCGTGTGTTAAACGCTTGCTACCAAATCGCTACCAAATCGGTGGGTGCCTTTTCGTTATTGTTCCTCTCGCCATCCCCTGGCTGCTACTTCATTAAAGCCTGTGAATGCACGCTGGCCCGCTGGCAGCACAGGGCATCAGGCCGGCGGCGAGCGCTTGCTGTATAGAGGCAGTGCGCTGAGCGAAGCCCTCTGGGCACCCCGGTCCCCTCACAAGGAGCAGTGCATCAACTCTGGGCACCAGGAGAGGGCTGTGTGAGGGGACAGGGCGAGCAGAGGATGTGGGTTGCCGCGCCGTCTTGCGCCCTGCTGGCGGTGCCAACCCCTGCTGTTGATCTGGGGAACTGGGGCCAAACGGCCATCCTCTGCGAAGCCACACACGAGATCCTCCCGCTCTAGACCTCCAACGTGACTGCAGAATGGAGGAGGTCCCAAACATAGAGGTCCTCTCTGCTGAGTGTCTCTCCTGCATCTTCAGGTCAGCGCGGTGGATATGACGTGATCAAAAATAGAGCGCCTAGCCGCCGCACTCGCCGTGAGCACCAGCTGCCGGCACCCGCTCGCCGCCTACCACCGCCGCCTGCCGCCGCCCTGCAGTTTCCTGGATCCCAGAGACCTAGCAGCTGCGGCGTGCACGCAGCGCGGCTGGCGCCTGGCAGTGGGCCAGGAGGAGGGCATTTGGCGGGGGCTGTGCGAGGCGCACTTTGCGCTCTCCGCCGCCGCTTCTCCAGACCGCCAGCCGCTCCCCGGCTTCAAGGCGGCCTATGGCTCCTGGCAGCTGTCCTTTGGGAAGTACGGCGAGATGGCGGGCAGGGCGCTGCGCGCCTGGAGGCAGGTGGAGGACTGGGCGCAGCAGCACTTCCCGGCGGTGGCGGCCTCCCTGCGGTGAGCGCCCGCCTGCTGCGCCGCGCAACCGCTGCTCCCTGCTGTGCGGCCAGGCCATGCACTGCTCTGACGAAGTGCGCGCACCACTTCTGGCCAGCATATTGCTGCCTGCCATCCGCAAGGCACTTCACCCAGGGCACAAACCCTGCCAACCGTATGCAGACCTGGCGCCAGCGAGGATGCGCTGGACGCGGTGCAGGCAGAGCTGGGCTTCCGCCTGTGCCCCGCGCTGCGCGTCATCTACAGTGAGTGAGCCGCCGCCAGGCTGGCGCCTGCCGCTGCCGCCGGCACTTGGGTTCCTGCCTAGGCCCCACAAGGCTGCCGGGCGGGCGGCTGGAGCCAGGTGGCCCAAGCCTGAGCCCCACCTGCCTTACACATGTCCTGCCGAGCCCACCTGCCCCCGGCTGCCTCAGCTGTTGTAATCGCATGCCTGCCCGCACCCCCTGCCACCACCGCCGCCGCCACCCGCCCCGCAGGGGTGCATGATGGGCAGGCGCTGGAGTTTGACCGCCAGGTGGACAACCAGCGCACCGCCATGCACGACTCGGTCTTCCACGGCCTGTTTGGGGGTGAGGCCTGCTTGTGCGGTGGTGGTGGGGAGGCCTGTTTTGGGGGAGGCCTGGCCTGGGGAGGGGTCATGCCTGCTTGGGGCTGGGGCCCGGCCTGGGGAGGGCAGCACAGGTGCGCGGCAGGCAGGTGGCTGCCGTGGCGCGCATGCACATAGCCGTGTTATGCCACGTGCGCCACGCTGCTGCTGCTGCCTCCCTGCGTGCGGCGCAGGCTACTCGTTTTACAACCACATGGTTTCGACGCGCATGCTGCCGCTGCGCCGCCTGCTGCGCTGGACCCGCACCGCCCACTCCACCCTGGGCTTTGGCCCGGAGGACCGTCGGGTCCTGTTTGCGGCCTCCCACAAGTGAGCGGCAGGAGGGGCAGGCGGCACCGGGGTGCGGCACGGCACATGGCGCAGCTGGCGTGTGTGGGCAGGGCAGACGACGCCGCGCAGGCAACAGCAGGACGGCTCCTCAGCACAGGCCACCGAGTGCCAGCACCGCTCTCTCTCCTTCCCTCTGCCTGCCTCCGCTGCCCTGCCCGCCTCGCCATCCATGCCCCTCCCGCCCTCCCCTGCGCTGCACCTACCGCCTGCCCCCGCTGCCCGCAGCTTCAACAAGATGCTCTACTGCGACTGCCGGGACGGCCTGGTGCGCATCGCAACCGTGGACAAGGTCACCTGCCTGCAGGCGGTGCCCGCCGACAGCCAAGCAGGTGGGGCAGCGCCCGCGCCGGGTGGCCAGCTGTATGTGCCGCCAAGCGCAGAGGCCAGCCTGGCATGCTCCACGCCTGACCTCCCGTGCAACACCCGGCAGCAAGTGCTGCCCCCACACGGCCACCGCCCCAGCACCTGATCAGATCCTGCCCGCCCGCCTGCCTGCCCGCCTGCCTGCCTGCCTGCCTGCCTGCCTGCCTGCCTGCCTGCAGGCGCGTGCGACGGCGTGCTGCGCTGGTTTGAGGAGTACGCGGCGGCGCTGGCTGCGGGTCGATTTGGGGTGGAGCCCCTGGAAAGCGAGTATGCCGAGAGCCGGGGCATCTCGCTCTTCCCGCAGCTGCCGCCCTGGCGCTCCGAGGCGGTGACAGAGGTGGGGCCTGGTGGGGGTGGGGGATGTGCCGGGGCTTGCCTGCCCATGGGGATCGAATGTTGCAGCAGCGGGGCAGCACGCCGGGACCGGCAGCTTGCCAGTGCAGCTCGCTGGGCATCTGCCCAGCTGCTGCCGCGCTCCGACAGAGAGGCTGCCGTGCTGCGCCGTGCTGCGCCGTGCCGCCGTCTCTTCGTGCTGCAGGGCGTGCGGGTGTGTGCCTGCCCGCTGTTCGTCCCGGAGCTCACCCAGGTCAGCAATGTGGAGCGCAGCTACTTCTTCTCCTACAGGCAAGCCCTGCCCTTCCTTTACGCATGGAAATGGCAGACAGCGTGGCTGACGCTTTGACTGACACTCGGCAGCTGCTTTGGCGAAGCCAGGGTGTGCACGGCTGGGCATATGGTTGCTGGAGGGTGTTGTTTCCAAAAACGCAAGGCCAATGCCGACCTGGCGCCCTGTGCCGCCTCCCTCTGCAGCATCCGCTTTGCGCTGCTGTCGGAGGAGGAGCAGCTGCAGCTGCAGGGCAGCCTGGCGGGGCCCAAGGGCGGCGCCCCGCTGCACAGCGTGCAGCTGCGCAGCCGCCACTGGCTCATCCGCGACGCCAGCGGCGCGGTGGACAGCGAAGTGAGGGGGGAGGCGGTTGTCGGCCACTACCCGCTGCTGCGAGCAGGTGCGCCTCTGGGCCTTGGGCGCCAGCAGCAGCGCCCATGGGATCCCAGGCCGGCAGCTCGCTCCGGCCTGCCTTCCCGGCAGCTCTGCTGGCTGCGCATGCGCCCAGCCCACCGCCGCCGCGCCCTGCACCGGCCCTGCCCTGCAGGCGCCCCCGCGTTTGCCTACCAGAGCTGCACGCACCAGAAGGAGGCGGCGGGCAGCATGGAAGGCAGCTTCCGCTTTGTGGAGGGCAGCCTGCAGCAGCCGGGGCGCGAGTTTGACGTGGCCTGCGCCCAGTTCAACCTCAGCGTGCCTGAGGTGATGTTCTGAGGGAGGGCCCAGCTGCTGCTGCGGAGCCCCGGCAGGCCACCGCAGCCTCAGTACAGCCCAGCCAGAGCCAGTTAAGATCCTAGCCTGCCGGCTGTTGACCGATGAGTGTCGTGTGTTGGCTCCCTGTTGTGACAATGCGTGCCTTCCGGCAATGGGAGCAGAATGGCTTTGGTTTACTAGTGCTAGTACCAGATGCGCATGATCAATCGTGTCTAGGTACGGCAAATGAGTGCCTGAGAAGCGGAGGAACAACATGAAATGAGACACTCAAGGAAGGGCAAACACAGCATGAATTCAACAGAAGGAGCAGGAAGGAGATGGGCAGGGGGACAGATCCAGTAGCAGGAAGGTGTGCAGCAGGGCAATCAGCTTGCTGCGCAGTTGACACGCTACTGCCGCAGGGTAATTATCAATTCACGCAGGGCGCTGGACAGGGCTCGATGAGGAGCAGGGTGGTATTGACAGGATGCAGACTAGGCTCTTTGGCTGTCGCAGGCAGGCAACCAGCTCACTGATGCGCTAGGGGTGGCCCAGCTCAGAAGCCGCGTGTGTGGATGGCTGCAGGGCAGCGGGCACGGCGGATGGAGTGACAAGCGCTCGGCAGTGGGCAGCAGGCGGCTCAGAGGGTGGTGCTGTCTGGCTCCATGTTGACCTTGCATCCCCGCTGCCACAGCTGCTGCGCGTAGAACTCAGCATGCTCCTTGGGTGCGCAGGTGATGATGGCCTGGCCGATGGAGCGAGCCTGCAGGCCAGGCGGGGGCATGAGCACGACATGAGGAGTGAGCAGTGGTGGGGCACGGAACAGGCGGCGGGTTGGGCTATGCACGCGCGCAGCAGCAGGCTGCTGGCGCAGCACTAGCCAGGCAGGTGCGCACCGTGTGGAACACGTTCTGGGCGTGGGCCTGGTCTGCGCCAACCACCGCCATGATGGCATCCACCACCCGCGCCTCCACATGCTTGTCGCTGTCCAGCAGCAGCACGCGCCATGAGCCGCCGCCCAGGCCGCGGCCGCCGTTGGAGTCCAGCTTGCTGCCCGCGCTGTCCGTCAGGGGGGTTCCGTCCGGGCCGATGGTGCCAAAGGAGGGCCTGTCTAGGACCGCGCCACCGCCCCTGTCCTTGGTGGCAAACGTCGAGTGCAGCGGTGCGCGGCGGCGGCGCGGCGCCGGCAGCACCGCGCGCGGCCGCTGAGAGGCGGCGCCAGCACACGCGGGGATCGTTGCTGCTGCGTGGGAGGCCATCGGGGGTGCGTGCGCCCACTTCTGACTGTCTACAACTGCGCTTCCAGATGGCGGCGGGGTGGATGCTGTGGCCGATGCGGGCCCTACTGGCGCCTAAACTGCAGCGAGATGGTCAGGCCGGCAATGCAGATGCACGGATGGCTGGGTGGGGCAGATAACTGCGACCTTTCATTGCGCTTCCACCTGGCAGAAAGATATTTCCGCGAGCAATTGCTGCGCGACCAGTTTCAGGCCAAAAGATCGCTGGTGGGCAGCTTCACGGGCAGCGGGCTTGTCTGGTGCAAGTGGGCCGATGCAGTGCGTCCTGAGCAGCGCCCAAGGAGCGCGCCTGCAGCCGCATGGGGCGTTGAGCAGGCACCGTGCCTGCGCCATGGCTGCACCCAGCAGGCGGCAACGGCGGGTGCAGCGCCGCGAGGGGCCCTGGCCCTCGGTCGCGGCGGCGGCGGCGGCAGCAGGCGGCGAGCCCGCGGCAGAGCCCTCGGTCGGCGCGGGCGCCGCAGCGACAGCCGAGGCGCCCGCCCTGCCCGGCAGGAAGTTTGTGTACGCTGTGGACGGCAAGCCGGACTGCGAGCAGGCCCTGCGCTGGGCGGTGCACAACATCTTCAGCAAGGGTGGGTCACGCTGCGCTGCGCTGCTGTTTGTTGTATGCCACAGAAGAAGGGCGGGCGGTTTGGTGTGGGCAGGGACCCAGTCCCTGGTGCCGCCCACCAGGGATAGCAGCTGCAGATGAGGTTCCGCCTCCAGCTGCACAAGTTGCCTGTGCATGCTGGGGCCGGTCCGGTCTCGCCTGCTGATGCCGCCGGCTGACAGCTCCACACCCCACCGTGCCGCAGGCGACACGGTGTACCTGGCACACTGCCTATCCGACCCGCGCACCCCCGCCACAGCGGTGGGCTCCTCCTCGGCGGCCACCCAGTGGTCGCCCGCCCGCGACGAGCAGCGGTGAGCGGCATGCTGGTGGCGCGTCGCTGAGCCCCTACACCCGGCCACCACCCCCTGCCTGCCCGCTCCTGGTGACTGCCCGTGCCTGTCCCTGTTCTCGACGATGACCCCCCCATTTGCCCCCATTTGCCCCGCAGATATGCCAAGGAGTTCTTCCTGCGTATGGAGCACGAGGGCAGCGCCATGCTGCAGGGCCGCTACGTGCCGCTGCTGCAGTTCAAGGGTAGGTGCGGCGGGGTGCCAGCAAGGCCGCGGCTCGCCTGCGGCGCCACCTCCTCACACACCCTCGCACACGCGCACATCCACACACACCACACCACCGCTGCGCACGCTTCATCCGCCCGCCGCATGCTCCCTTCTGCAGGCGTGCAGCACGAGGAGCTCCTGCTGCGCCTGAAGGTGCATCGCTCGGCGGCGGGCATCGCCGAGGCCATCTGCTCCAAGGCCTCAGACCTCGGGGCTGATGCGGTGCTGATTGCCAGCCACGGCGCGGGGGCGCTGGCAGACTTTGGCAGCGTGTCCAGGTGGGGGCAGGGGGCGTGTGTGTGTGTGGCCACCCTCGCTGGCTGCTGGGGTGGCAGTGCGTAGGAGGCTGGCGGCGATGCTTTGAAGGGGCCTGGCTGAGTGACGATGCGCCCACTGCGCGCGGGTGCAGGTGGGCTTCCGAGCACAGCAAGGTGCCCGCCCTGCTGCTGCCGCCATCGACCATGGACCCGCAGGCAAGCAGCCGCCGCCGCCTGCCACGCTGCACCGCTCCGGCAGCCTCGCTCCCGCGCTACGCCGCCGCTGCGCCTGCGCTGGCACGCTGACCCTGCAAGCTCCTGTCCCGCAGCCGCCTGGCCCGCACCCGCCTTCACTTGCGCGCAACATGCCAGGCTGCTCCCTCACCTGCCGTGGCCTGCCCCTGTGGCGCAGGCTGTGTCCGCGCCCGCCTCTCGGGCCGTCGTGGTTGCCGGCACAGACAACATGGAGGGCCTGCGTGACGCCTTTGAGTGGGCGCTGCACAAGATGGCCAAGCCAGGTTCGGCCTCACTCCCTGTTCCTCCCGTGTTTGGCACCCTACCTCCTGCTGCCCTTCAGGGAAAGGGTCGGAGGTCCCTGGCACCACCATCACCACTCCTCCTCATCACTGCACTGCACGTGTGGGCGGCATGCCAGCCGACAACCGCACCCCCACCCTTCCCCGCCGGGCTGCAGGCGACGTGGTGTATGTGCTGCATGCCGAGCAGCTGGCTGGAGACGAGGAGGCTGTGGACGCGCGCAAGCGCCTGGTGTCCTCCGTGTTTGAGTGGCAGCAGGGCAGCAGCGCGGTGGCGGCGCCGCTGGTCAACGTGGTGTGCGACATGGTGCTGGGCACTTCCAGTGAGTGGCAGTGGGAGTGGAAGGATGGGCTGGCGGGCAGCAGCTGTTGAGGGCCGACTGGCAACAGGCAGCCAGCGCCCCTGGCGCCCTGGCGGCCGTCGGGGCGAGCCTGGTGTGGTGGCAGGGCGGGCGTGCACGAGGAGGGCATGGCTGCTGCGGCTCGGGGGTTCTGCTGTCAGGCTTGCAGGCATTCTCAGGTGCACCTGTTGCCCCCGCCGCCGCCTGCAGTGCCGGATGAGAGCATGGCGGAGCCAGAGGGCGAGAGTGGCGCAGGCGCGCAGATCTGTGACCTGGCAGGTGCGCCATGCTGCTGCCTGCATGTTCCCTCTCTAAGCGGGAGCTGGCAGCCCGGGGTGATGGTAACTGCTGGCAGCTTTCCGAGTGTCTGCCTCGGCCATGCTATGTGCCCATCTGTTGCCATGTGAATCAGATTCAGCCGCCAGCTGCCACTCAGTTCTGGCCTCCAATCACCTCCCCCTGCAGCCGAGGTGAATGCGCGGTGCGTGGTGCTGAGCCACCACGGGGCGGGGATGATGCGGGAGCTGCTGTGGGGCCACGTCACCATGCATGCCTCCAAGTTCTGCCCCCGCGCCCTGGTGGTGCTGGAGCCGCAGCATGTGGGCAAGAGATGAAGGAGTTGATTGTTCAGTTTTGCTTCCGCCTTTTTCACGCCACGCACCAAGCACGCGGCAGCTGATCTGGCAGCGTACCGTCGGGCATGGAGGTGGTGCGCTTGCTTTCCACCCACCTCCCCGCCTCAGGCCTTCTCCCTCTTGGGATGTTGATGCTCTGCCCAGCTCTCTCCCCACCATGCCAGCAGCGTTCAGCTCTCTCCCTTGTCTTTGCCGCATCGCAATGATTTTGTATCCAATCGCAACGCCATCTCTTCCTCCCGCCTCATGCACCTTCTGTCCCATGCCTTTGCCACACCTCTCCGTCTTGTGACGTCCGTTGTTGCATCATTTGCACGTGTCATCAAGACTGCCCTCTGGCAAAGTGGTAAATCACATCAATGTACCAACTGCAGACAGAGAAGGCAGAGGCCCAGGGAGGCCACTGGTCACGGTCGCGCCCCTGCAGCCCGATTGTACCGCGGCTGAGCGCTAAGCGCTTGGTTGCGCCAGCTCCTGGTTCTCCTCAGCTAGCTTTCACTGCTCATCACCTGCAAGTTCATCGTGTTTGCGCCCCATCCCTGTCAGCGCGCCGCGCTGTGCAGACGTTGCCTGCAGCTGCTGCTCACGTCGTTCACAGTCACCTGGCCTGCCTGGCCTCCGAGCTGTCCATCTGTCCAAGGCAGCTTGCCCAGTAGCTATCCCCTCGTTGACACGGCCTGTACCCTCGTTGACACGGCCTGCCGCGTAAACCAAGCGCCCCCACAGAAGCTCCACAGCCACCCAAGCAGGCTTGGGGTTCTGACACCATGAGAGCCGCCGGGGCCCTCGCCCTGGCACTCGCCGCCTGCGCAGTGCTGCCTGCGCACGCCGCCCAGGGCAGGTCGCTCAACCAGGTGGGCCTGCCTCACACCAGCAGACCTGCTGCCGCCATTGGAAGCTCACGAACTGGGAGCTTGCGGCGCCCAACCCGCCGTTGCCGCAGGTTCCAGAGCGCCAGCGCGCCGGCGTCTTGGATCCATCCACTGCAGCCGAGGAGCCAATCCTCACCACCGCCATCTCAGTAGGCGAGGAGACCACGGCCTGCCAGACCTTCTCTCCCTACACGCTCGAGTGGGGCTACTCCCGCTCCGCAGTCGACTATGGTGAGCCGGCAGAGCGATGGCAGGTGGTGGGGAGGAGGGGCTGCCTCCAGTCCATGTGGCAGCCTGGGCGTTCCCCTGCTGCCTGTTGGGCACGGCACTCCCTGTTCTGGTGAGCCTGTGACCGGCTCACCTGCCCAGCTGCGCGGCCCGTGCAGGCGCCAACGGCACCAGCCAGCCCGACCTGAGCGACGTGCAGGTGCCTCGCTCAGCCTGCCTGCTGGCCGCCTGCGCTGGCCTCCAGCGGCAGCCATCCCGACAGGAGCTGCGTGATGCCCATGCCACAGGCCGCCGGCCTGCTTCCCGTGCTCGCTGCAGGCCCTGATAGCGCGCATCTGCCGCAGCCCCGCGGCGGCAGGCTCCCGGATCATGTCTGCCGTCCAGGCGGGAGGCCCCGAGGCGCAGAGCGCGGTGTATGCCCTCCTCAATGCCGACTGCCCTGACGTCCTGGATGCGGGCAGCGAGACCTACAGCGCCGCCATCGACGCCGTCACCAGCGGTGACCCCGCAGACCTGCCGGCCGTGGCAGAGTGAGTGGGTTCCCAATGCTTCACTGGGGTGCCCCATGCAGTGGAGCAGCTGCCCCTTGGTAGCCTGGCAGTAGGGGCAGGGCCGACGTCGCTGGCAGCCGAGCCTAGTCCGCAATCATGTGGTGAGCCACTCGGCCCTGCCGCATCCCTGCAGGTGGTTCACCAACCTGGCAGAGGCGGCGGACGCCGTCGGCATCCCTCTCTGCGCCTCGGCGGCAGTCATTGACCCCACCACCGGAGAGCTGCTTCAGGAGGAGTTTTTCCACACGGGGGCAGCAGGGCCTGCCGAGTCCCCACAAGGTGAGCAGGTGGCCCCTCGGGCTG
This sequence comes from Chlorella variabilis, assembly GCF_000147415.1. Classification (NCBI taxonomy): domain Eukaryota; kingdom Viridiplantae; phylum Chlorophyta; class Trebouxiophyceae; order Chlorellales; family Chlorellaceae; genus Chlorella; species Chlorella variabilis. The sequence continues at coordinate 823,553 of NW_005435070.1, read as the reverse complement.
ATCAAGCATGGCCCTTGAGACAGAAAGCCCCTTCTTATTTAGCTGCATGTAGGGTTACACTTTCTGTCAAATGGCTGGAGCATACAGCTTCTTGGTTTGGCAGGGGTTATGACGAGATGGCTTGGCAAGGGTTATGACGAGACCGTTGCCCCCACGCAGGCGCCGACGGCGCCGCCATCCTCACCACCTCCATCTCCTTTGTGGACACTGTGTCCTGCGATGTGTTCGACCCTGACCTCTTCACCTGGGTCACAAACTACACCGCCGAGCCGCTCGGTGAGAGCCGCCGAGCGGGCCGGTTTTAAACCCTAAACCCATTGCTGCGTGGGGTGCCTCTGTCTGTGGCGCATTTGATGGCGGCGCCTCCACCCCCTCGCACCTCCCAGGCCTGCCCGCGTCTGCACTGGCAAGCTGACGGGGTGCCCATGCTGCGTGCCATGCAGTCGCCACCAACACCACCAAGCCCCCGGCCAGCCTTGTCGGGGTGGGGGCGCTGGCGGCCTGCAGCCCTCGCGTGCTTGTCCACAATGAGGCCGTTGCAGCAGCACCCCACTCTCAGATGCTCACGCTATCCTGCTCACCGGTGCAGCTACACTGGCGGCTGCTGACTGCAGGCTGTGATGGACCAGATCTGCAGCGATCCCGTGACTGCCGGCGACCAGCTGCTGGCGGCGGTGCAGGCGGGAGGCCAGGAGGCACAGGTGTGGGTCGATGCCCTGCTCACCGCAGACTGCCTGGAGAACCCCAGCTCGCCCAACGACGCCTACCAGCAAGCCATCAACACTCTGAACCCCGAGGGCGACCCCACAGACCTGCCGGCAGTTGCCAGGTTGGTGCTGGGCACAGGGCACATGGTGCAGTGCGTGCTGTTCTGTTCACCTGCCAGGGACCAAAGCGGCCCGTTGTGTGCTTCCCCTGCGCTCGCTGTTGCAGCTGGTTTTCCAACATGGCGGCGGCGGCCGACGCCGTCGGCACGCCAGTCTGCCTTTCGCTGGCTGTGGTGAACGAGGGCACTGGCGAGGTGCTGGAGAAGAGGGATTTCTTCACTGGCGACACCGCCGCTTAGCGATCCTCACGGTACCATTATGCACAGCCATGGGTACATACCGGATGCTGTAAGCTGATTAATGGTTGGGATCCAGGTTCGGATCAAGCCCACTATCTTGTACGTACAGGATGCTGTAAGCTGAGTAATGGTTGGGCCATCAATCCGCCCAAGAAATGCCTGCTGTGGTTGGATTGTTTGTTGATGTTCTCAAAGGCGACTTGAAGTCGTGAGAGCTCCCAAACCGACGGCTTAGGTGCCAGGGACATCACATTCAGAGGAGCATGAAGCTGGCCGTCGCCCTGGCTCTGGCGCTGGCAGCCTGCACGCCGGTGGTCGCCGACGCCAACAGGAGGCTGGCCCAGGTAGGAGCAAGGCTGCACACCACCGATGCGTGCACCAGCTGCACAGCTAAGTGGCCTTGCAAGCTGAATCAATGATCGTCCCCGACACCCGCTGCCTGCAGGCCAATCCGGCCGCCGCCGCCTACTCCGCGCTGGCTGGCGCCGCATGTGAGCAACACAGCTCCATGGGAGGGATGGGCACCTGCTGCCCATCCCACCACACGACGTATAAGGCCTGCATGCCGCCTGCCCCTCCACCTGCCGCAGCCCCCAGCACCTTCCTCACCACCTCCATCGCTTACGACACAGAGGCAGAGGCCACCCCGTGCGACACTTTTGATGAGGCCAACTTCGGATGGAGCACCCTGGCATCCGCCGAGGAGTATGGTGCGCCTCCAGGGGGCCTCATTCAACCCTGCCATTGTTGCGAATAATGCCGCTGGACCTGCAGGTCGGTGCCTCACCCACCGCCCGCCGATCTGATGCGCCGCAGGGATCAGCGCCAACGACACACGGCCCCCTCCCGACGTTGTTCAGGTGGGGGCAGGGTGATGCGCTGCTGCTTGCTAAAGCAGGCCGCCCTCAGGGTTGGCTCACAGCTGCCCATTTGGGCAGCATCACCAATGAGTCTGTTGTGCCTGCCTTACCTCTCCCTTCCCTGTTCCAAACGAGGCAGGCAGTGCTGGAGGAGATCTGCAGCGCCCCCCAGGCGGCAGGCGCCCAGCTGGTGACGGCAGTGCAGGCGGGAGGCGAGGAGGCACAGGCCTGGGTCTACACACTGCTGGTCGCCGCCGCCGACTGCCCGGATGAGCAGGCTGCGGCCGATGCCTACCAGGTTGGTGGTGGCGGCGGCCCCAGCAGCAGCGATGGAGGCAGAGGCAATGCTTGTGAGCGGGTCAGCTGCCTCTGCTGGCTGCAACATGACCCCTGTGCCCCCATTTCCTCCTCCCAGGTTGCCATAGACGCCGTCAACAGCGGCGCCCCAGCAGACCTGCCCACAGTCGCAGAGTGAGCGGCGCAGCAAGTGCCTGCTGGCCTTCTCGTGACCAGCGGCGCAGCCTGCCGGGCCTGCTCCCGGGTGCCTGCTTGGGTGCACAACAAGGCCCTGCTCGTCTGCCCTGCTGTGCAGCTGGCTGGCAAACTTTGCCGAGGCATCCGATGCGGTTGGCATACCTCTGTGTGCCTCCCTGGCGGTGGTTGAGCCCGACGCTGGCCGTCTGATTGAACAGCGCGACTTTCACACTGGTGGAGTGGGTGAGTAGGTGCGCAAGAGCGCAAAAGGATGTTAGGTTGAGTTGATTGAGAGAGCGCCTGTGTGTGCTCTGCCGTCCTGTCCAGCGCTGCACTCTCGAGTTGCTTGCTTTACAACAGTCGATCAATGTTCCGTGAGTGTACTGTGACAACAAAGGACTGGGCCTCACCACGAGGACAACACGGCGGGAACACAAAATGCTTTTGGGGCGCGGCAGTCGAAAACCGCCCCAACGGGCGTGGCAGCGGAGAGCGGAAGTAGTGTATCAACTTGGGAGCAGAGACGTGGAGCGAGACAAAGCAGGGCGGGGGCTGTGTAGCAGGTAGATCGTTAGTTTTCAGGGTTTCAAGGGGGCATCCATCGGGGTCGTTGAGCGTGTGCATTTGCGGCGGCGCGTAGGGCGCGTGCCGGGCCGGCTGGCTGGCCTGCCACGCCTCACTTGCCGCGCAGCTCCAGCAGCACCTGCACCACGCCCGGGTCTGCCAGGGTGGAGGTGTCGCCCAGCTGGTCTTCCTCCTTGCTGGCAATCTTGCGCAGCACACGCCGCATGATCTTGCCGCTGCGTGTCTTGGGCAGGCCCGGGGCCCAGTGGATGACGTCGGGCGTGGCGATGGGGCCAATGGCCTTGCGCACCTGCGCAGGCAGGGCACACAGGGGCAGCGGCAGGGGCAGGTCAGTCGGCGGCAGGGGCAGGCGAGACGTCCGCGCATCCTCTGCAGCCGGCTCTCCAACCCCTCTTCATCACAGGCACACCGCTTGGCGGGGGCACTGCACAAGCCTGCTCCGCTGTTGGTGCTGCTGCCGCTGCTGCCGGCTGCCATAGGGTGCGCCCTCTCCTCCCAGCCGGCTCCCAGCCAGGCCCCACCTGCGCCACCAGCTCCTTGCGGACCGACTCGTCAGGCGGGTACTCGTTGCCGTTCATGAGGGTGACAAAGGCGTAGATGGCCTGGCCCTTGATGGGGTGGCTGCACGCAGCGGAACCGCGAGAAGCCGACGCACATCAGCTCAGCTAACATGGTAGCTGTTGGCTGGAGCGGCACGCATGGGCATCTAGAGGGCAGGTGTCGAGTACCGGCGCAAACCGCGCGCGCCGCGGCAGCCCACACACTCACTCGACGGGCACCACGGCCGCCTCGGCGCACAGGTGGTGTCCCACCAGCGCGCTTTCCACCTCCGCCGTGCCGATGCGGTGCCCGCTCACGTTGATCACGTCGTCCACGCGGCCCAGGATCCAGTAGTAGCTGCGGGAGAAGAGGCCAGGGCCATGGCAGGGGCAGGTGAGGATGGGCGCTCGCGCAAGAGGCCGCATGCCTGCCGCACACGAACCAAGCAGTACAAACAGTACACAGCGCCGGCCACTGCCCGGAGCCGGACCCGCCGGCCGACTGCCCCCATTTTCTGCTCACCCGTCCTCGTCGCGGCGCGCGCCGTCCCCGGTGAAGTAGTACCCCTTGTAGTGGGAGAAGTAGGTCTGCTCGAAGCGGGCGTGGTCCCCCGCCACGGTGCGCATCATGGAGGGCCAGGGGCGCTTGATGACCAGGTAGCTGCAGGGGGTGGGGAGGAGGGCGGGTGGGTGGGGAGGCTTCGACACAATCAAGCTTACGCGAGCCCAGCACTCTGGAAGACGGCGGGTCACTCACGCGGCCAAGCTGGCAACCAGCTGCAGCTGCAGCCCATGCCCACGCCCTCCCACCACCACCGCCCCCCAATATACACCCGCACTAGCAAACCCTGCCGGCTCACCCCTGGCCGGGCCCCTCCACCTCGTTGCCCTTGTCATCCAGGATGGCGGGCTCCACGCCGAAGAAGGGAAGCGTAGCGGAGCCGGGCTTCATGGGGGTGGCGCCCGGCAGCGGCGTGATCATGTGCGCGCCCTGCAGCGGGGCAGGCATGCAGGGGCGGGGTGGGGTCAGCAGGGAGGCGCGCGCGCAGCCGCCGCCGTGCAGCGGTACGACCTGCAGCGGTACGCCCTGCAGGCCGCCCCGCTCACCGTCTCCGTCTGCCACCAGGTGTCCACAATGGCCACATTGCTGTTGCCGACCACCTGCGCGGCAGGGAGAGTCAGGGAGGGGAGGAACAGGTAAGGGGGAGCTGGGGTTGGGGCCAGGCGTCGAGGGGGATAGCACGAGCGGAGCAGCCGCAGGCACAGCACCCCAAGCGGCTGCGGCGCACAGCAGCGACAACCAATGCCGGCAGCGCCTGCAGAGCAGCTGGCAGAGCGGCTGGACAGCACAGCACAACGCGGTACGGCGGCCACCCAGCCTCGCACCTCGTAATACCAGCGCCAGGCCTCTGGGTTGATGGGCTCACCCACCGTGCCCAGGATGCGCAGGCTGGTGCGCCTGCAGGGAGCGCGGGGAGGCAGGGCAGGGGGCGAGGCGTGCGTGTGAGGAGGAAAGAGCAGTGATGGCGGCCAGGTGGGATGGATGCACCCCAAAGCCTTGCTGCTTCCTCCACACCACCACCACCACCACCACAGACCACCCGCAAGCCGCCGCTCACTTGTGCTTGGTGACGTGCTGGTTGCCGCAGGCCATGAGGGTGCGGATGGCGGTGGGCGCCGTGTAGAACAGGGTCACCTGCGCCAGGCAGCAGCGGCCAGAAAGGGAGGTCGGCAGGCGCGGGAGCAGCAGCAGCCCCAAGGATGCGGCGTCGGGACGGCGGTGGGCCCATGAGTCGAACTAGCGACCTTTCTCTAACGCAGGAAGAGGAAGCAAGGCCTGACAAAGGACAGGCATAAATAAGCAGCAGCAGCGGCTCACCCCATACTTGTCGCAGACCTCCCAGCAGCGGCCGGCATCGGGGTAGGTGGGCACGCCCTCAAACAGAATTTGCTTGGCGCCCATCAGCAGAGGGCCAAAGGTCACGTAGCTGTGGCCTGCAGAAGGGTGGAAGCAGGGACAGGGGCGTGGTTGGGGGTCAGAGAGCGGCTCCTGCACACGCCGGCACACACGCTTGCTTCCCTACCAGCGCAGCCCAGCCCAGCCCAGCGCAGCGCAGCCCAGCGCAGCGCAGCCCAGCCCAGCCCAGCCCAGCCCAGCCCACCCTGCCCACCCGTGATCCAGCCGCAGTCTGCGGTGCACCAGAAGATGTCGTCGGGCTTGTAGTCAAAGACATAGTTGAAGGTGGCGGCGGCGCCGCACATGTACCCCGCCGACGTGTGCAGCACGCCCTTGGGCTTGCCGGTGCTGCCAGAGGTGTAGAGCTGCGGGGGCGGGGGTGCAGGGTAAAGAGCAGGTGCTGGTTAGGTGTGGTGTGGGAGCCTGGGAGCCATTGGGGTGGGCTGGAAGCAGGCTGGGCACAGCAGGAGCCGTGGGTTGGCTCAGCCTGAGTGACCCCAGAGCGGCAGGTCACTCAGGCTGCCACCAAACAACTCCGCATCTTCCTACTCCCCACATGCCCCCCAAGCACTCGCACACACACCCTCATCTCACCTTGAACAGCGGGTCCTCTGCGCCCACCCACTCCACCTCGCACTCCGTGGGCTGGTCGGGGATCACGTCCTGCCACCACACGTCGCGCCCCTCCACCAGGCTGGCGTGGATGGCCTCCCGCGACACGCCCGACGCCTTGTGGTCGTAGATGAGCACCGTGGGCACGTGCACCTCCTCCTCGTTGTCCAGGATCTGGAGCGCCTGCGGGGCAGGACGGGGAGGGGAGGGAAGAGGGCAGGGGGCGGGGAGGGGCGGTCGGGAGGCCGGAAGGTGGCGCCGCGGGTGGAAGGTGGGATCTGGGAGGCCAAAGGGGGTGCTGTGCAGCTGGGCACCAGGCAGCAGGGCGCGTATACCACCAACAACAACAACATCAACAACAACAGCGACAACAACAACAGCAAAGCCCAGCCCCGGCCCCACCTCGTCCACAATCTTCTTCAGCTCGATGTGCTTGGGCCCGCGCTTGACGGCGGAGCAGGTGACCACCATCTTGGGGGAGGAGTCGGAGATGCGCCCCGCCAGCGATTCGGCCGAGAAGCCGGCAAAGACGACAGAGAAGACGGCTCCCAGGCGCGCGCACGCCAGCTGCGGGGAGGGAGGGAGGGAGGGGCAGGTGAGGGTGTGGGTGTGGGCCGTGGGCCAGGCAAGGAGAGGGCTCGGGGGCTGGCTACGCGGGGTCCGCCCAAGCAGCCGACCAGCCGTTCTGTTCAGATGGGGAGCCGAGATGGGCAGCTGGATGCCGGGCAGGGGGTGCCGGCCACACGCACCATGGTGGCAGGCAGCTCCGGGACCATAGGCATGTAGATGGTGATGTTGTCGCCCTTGCCCACACCCTTGCTCTTCATGTAGTTGGCAATCTGCGGGTGGAGGGGGCGGGCGGCGCGATGGGAGAACCGCGCCGGGCAGGAGGACGGGCAGGCGCGCACGCAGGCTGCATGCTGCCGTTGGAGAGGCACCGCGGCGCGCCGCCCCACACACCTGGCACACTTGGTCGTGCAGCTGCTTGTAGGTGGTGGTGGTCTGCTGGTCCACGTCGTTGCCCTCCCAGTAGAAGCACACGCGGTCGCCGTTGCCGTCCTTGACGTGGCGGTCCACGCAGTTGTAGCACTGCGGGATGATGTGGACGGGGCGGCGCGATGTGGAGGCGGTGAGGGCGGGCATGCAACGGGATGGCGTCTCCCTGCTGCTGCTGTGAGCGACCCGTGCGCAGCATTCTTCGATCACGAGGATAGGCAGATGGCGGGGCTGGGCCCCGGCTCGGCAGGCTCAATGTGGGGGGGCAGAGGGGGCGCCCGCTCCCAGGCGGGGGCGGGTGACTCACCACATTGGTTTCGGCGCCGTTGAACCAGGAGAGGAAGATGCCGCCCTTGTTGAGGTCGAAGTTGTACCTGGCAGGAGCGAGGAGGGGGTGCGCGGGGGCAGAGGTGGGGCTCCCTGGCTGGGCAGGGAATGCGCCAGCCCGAGCGGCTGCAGCGGCAGCGGCGGCAGGCGGGCGGCGGCCGCCGAACCCGGGCTGGCTCACTTGTGGAAGTTCTCGCCGCTGTCCCACTTCTTGTTCCAGTGGAACTGGCTGGCAAAGTCGCCCCAGAAGCCCTGCAGGGGAGCAGGAGAGTGCAGGGGGCCGTGAGTCATATTTGTCAAGGCCACCCTCGGACTGGTGTCGGAAGTGATGGCAGCCCCAGCGGCCGCCTCACCTCAGGGTCCTTCAGGCTGCGCTCATACATGTCCTTGTACTTGGCCAGGGAGTCCACATGGGCGCCCTTCACGACATGCTCGGGGGGCTGGTAGAGGGTCGCCATCTCGTCTGCAGGGTCCTGTGCGCGGGCCATGGTGTCAGAGCGCGCACCAACGACCTTGGGTTGCGATCACCACCCGGTGATCTGGCCAGGAAGGATGAGTTTGGGCTGTGTGCGGCACTGCGAGACGGCCAACCCCAAGCCAGTGCGTTTGTGGGTGAACAATGCAGCATGTGATGGCCGCCACACGCACCTTGATCGCCTCAGCAGGTGCCGCGCAAGTGGTGACTGGGCTAGACAGCTCCCTGCAGCCCTGCGTCAGGCGGAGAAGGCTCCCGATCGCTGTGGGAGGAATCAGGGATGATGCACAGCGAGTGGGGCTTTATAGCTGGGCCGAGCTGCGTGCGTGGCAGATCGGTAAACCCCCATGTGTTGCCCGCTGATGTGGCACCTCCCCCGATTCGTCTGGCTCATCAGGCACGCTCTCTCCCGCGATCCCTCCCTTTCCTTCGCCTTTCAGAGTCTCTAAGGCTTCTATTTCTCCCCTCCCGCACCCCGCAGCTGCCGCAAATTTAAAATTATGAACCAACCTGTCATCCTTTATGCCTTAGAACGGCGCCAAAACGGCGCCAAGAATGTGTTTCTCACTAAGTCAGATGTAGAGGGCATCATCCGGATCAAGCAGGGCGACCAGCAGGCGCCCTCAGGCCGGCGGCGGCGGGGTGCGGGAGGGGGGGCGGCAGTGCAGGGCGGCGCCAAGAACTACAGCAAGAAGGTGCTGCAGTTCTTCCAGGTGCTGAAGGGCGCTGGCGGTCAGGACATCCTGTGCCGCTGCGTCAAGCGCAGCGGAGAGTGGCGGTGGTGCCCCGTGGTGCCGCTCGAGGAGCTGCCCCGAGTGATCAAGGAGCACCACGAGCGGGCGACTGGCTTCAGCGGTGTGGAGAAGCTGTACACACATGTGAGTGATACAAGGGGTGCAATGATGCCGCCAGACCAACTGGAGAGTGCTCTGCATCAGGCAGCAACCGGATGCATCGCAGCAAGCACGGGGGGTGCGGCACGGCCAAGGTGGCGCTGCCCTCCTCTCCATCTATCCCTCCTTCCCTCCCTCACGCCGCGCACTCCCCTGGTCCTCCTTTGCT
>NW_005435070.1:796281-812463 GCF_000147415.1 Chlorella variabilis | reverse complement strand
GCTGGAGTGGTGGAGGGTATGCATCAGGCCAGCAGGCTATCTAAGGCGCCACCCAGCCTGGCCAGCGAGCTGACCTTCAGCGGCACGGCGCAGCGAGGAGTGCCTGTGGTGTCTCTCAATGTGGCGATGGCGGCGCAGCCCGGCGGCGGCAAGGCAGCCGTGCGCTGCGGCTGCCGCGGCGCCTGCACCCGGAACTGCAGCTGCAAGAAGAATGGTGCGCGGTGTGGGCGGCACTGTGGCTGTATAACCGGTAAGGGTGGCAATTGCACGAACCATTGAAGAAGTGTGCCTTGTACGCTTTGCCGTCTCCGCTGGAAGGTGCTGCCGCCTGTGGCGGCTTCATATTTCCTGTTCATTTCTGTTGTTCGGTCTCTCTGTTCGTGTTGGTTGGCTTGTAAGAGTTGTATTTCTGACGCTAGAGAGGTGAGATGACAGCGGGAGCGTTGAAGCGTGCATGCCATCACGTGTGCAAGCAGCCCCGCTCCGCCCCGCTCAACCCTCAAACATGGCTCTATGGGGTCAGTTCACGTATGGGAGGGGAGCGCCGCGCGGGCTGCCAGGAGCGAGCGGGGGCGGGGGTTGCCCAATCGGGAGGGTGCCACATCAGGGGGCAACACATGCATGGGCTGCGGCATTAGTCCGAGTCAGAAGGGCCCTCAAGCGCCAGCCCCTTGCAGGCCGCGATCTGCGTCATCTACATGTTACAAACAGGGCTGCAGGCCAACGGGGGAGCCGCCAGGGGAGGCAGCAGCAGCGCCGGCGGTGTAGTCACAAGTGCCTCGTGGCCCGCCGCAGGCGGGAAGCCAGCCGCGCAGCCGCTGGGCGCCCGGGAGCGCCCTGCACTATCAACCACTGCTCGACTGGCAGGCATAAAGGCAGTGCAGGCCACGGCCGGCCCGGGGGCATCGCCGCAAGCCCTCGCCGGCCTCCCAACCCCGGCCCCGCCGCCGCTCAGGCGGGCGGCGGCGGCGGCCCCGCCTCCTCCTCATCCCCCTGCCCCAGCGTGGAGTCCACCAAGCGCCGCATCTCCTCCAAAATCTTCTGCTCCTTGCGCTTGTTCTCCTCAAAGTTGAACATGGCCAGGGCCGCCTTCTCCTCAGCCGTATATACCTGGTTCTCCTTCCTGCAGACACGGGGTGGGCAGGCAGACACAGGGCAGGCGGCGGCGGCGGTGGACGGAAGAAGGGCAGGGAGGCGTGGGAGGGTGGGCCAGGTGCGGGTGGGCGCCACCACTTCCGGCAGCCCTCGCACCCCCGCAGCCAGTCTCGCAGAGCAGGACGCGGCCGCCAGCAGCCAGCAGGCACGCGCGCAGCCTCCCCCGCTGCCCATCAGCCCACAGCAAGGGCAACCCAGGCGCGCTGCACCCCAGCATACGCAGCCAAGGCGGCCCCCTCACGCCGTCCCACGCCGGCGCAGCTTAGCTGAACGCCACCCACCTGATGCGCACGGCGTTCATGCGGGAGTGGCGGCTGCCGCTCATCACATAGCCGATCTGCTCAAACTTCTCAATCTGGTTGGAGTCCAGCCCCACCTCGCCTCGCCGCGGGATGCGCTTGCCCGCCTGCACGTACGCCGCCATGGCCTCGCCCTCGCCCGGCCGCAGGTGCGTGCCATAGTCGGCCTCGTACTGGCCGCCACCGGCGCCGGGCGGCGGCGCCGTGGGCCCCACCATCGCGCTCTCCTCCACCGCCTGAATCTTGGCGGCGGCCTCCACCGCCGCGGCCCGCCGCGCCTCCGCCACCCAATCAGAGAACAGCTGCGCCTCGCGGCGGTTGATGTCCGCCTCCACCTCATCCTCCTCGTGCGCCAGCGGCGGCGGCGCGCCGCCGTCGCCGCCGCCGTCGGCGGGCACGTTGCCGGCGGCCAGCGCGGCGAGCTCCGGGTCCAGCCCGTCTGCGGCCGCCGCCTTGGCCGCCGCCTTGGCCCGCGCGGCGTCCTGCTCGCGCTGCTGAGCGTGCTGCCGCCGCAGCTGCTCCTGGTGCTCCGCCTCCACCTCGGCGGCGTGCTCCCGCATCAGCCGCTCGCGCTCCTCGGGGGGCGGGGAGGGCGTGATGCGCCAGATGCACCGCACATTGCGCTCCATCATCTTCACGCGCTTCAGCCGCCGGCTGCGGAAAGCGGGCCGACGCGGGCAGGGCCGGAAGGCAGGCAGGCAAGCAGCTTGAGCAGGCAGCAGGCCGGCAGCATACGAGCGTAAGGCTCGCAGGCAGCAGGCCGGCAGGCACGCATACAAGGCAGGCAGCAGGCAGGCACGCAGGCCAGGCAGCAGCAGGCAGGCAGGTAAAGCAGCACACAGGCAGGCACGCAGGCACGCAGGCCAGGCAGGCAGGCACGCAGGCGGGTGGGGAAGGGCGGTGCCTCACAAGTCCTGGAAGTTCTCCGCCTTGATGTCGTCCTCGCTCACATCGCCGTCGCCCCCATGTCGCCCGCCACCACCTCCCCTGCAGGCAGCAGCTCGCACACAAGGGTCAGCAGCCACCCCCAGGCACTGCTAGCGTGCACCCGCTGCCCGCCGCCGCCGCCGCCGCTCACCCTCCCCAGCCTCGGAACTGTTGCGGCAGCTCCTGCGGCGGCTCTCTCCTGTCGTCTCGCCTCCAGCCGCCGCCGTTCTGCCTGGGCTCCTCTCGTGGGCGTTCGTAGTCGGGGCTGCGCCGCCTGTAGGGCTCGGGGGACCTGCTGCGTCTGCGTGGAGACCTGCTGCGGCGCCTGTAGGGCTCAGGGGACCTGCTGCGCCGTCTGGGTGGCGATCTGGAGCGCCTCCTGTAGTCTGGAGAGCGTGAGCGCGCCATCACGGGCGCAATGCGTGCTGCCGTGCCCTGTCCTATGCAGGATGGTGTGTTGGTCGAGAAGAGGGTGAAAAATGGAGTGCCCGCAACTCCAGGGCGGAAGTGAGGCCGCTGCTATGCCCGCCCATAGCGCGGCGCCAAGCAGGATGCCGAGGGCCCGTCTTGCTAGGGCCCTCTTTGTACTCAAAGAATGTATTAAACTTAAACTGGCCACGTCATTGCCAACCACCGGGGCAGGGCAGGGCAGGGCAGCTATCGAGAATGCATGCATGGTACATGGGAGCCGGGAGCTTCAGGCAAACAGGACACAAACAGAATTGTAAGCTATGCAGGCAACAAACAGTGGGTGTCATGATTCAAGACGAGTTGGTTCGTTTTTTGTGTGCATATGTGTGTATGGTGGCACTGGGTGGCGCGGGGAGACGAGACACGAGTCAACAGAGCGGCAGCTGGCAACGGGTGGGCTGCAAAGCAGCGATTTGATGGGGGGAAGCGGGGAAGGGGAAACAAGATTCTGCAAGTGCAAGTGCGCAACCAAGTAACGCTCAGGTGAAACGAGAAATGTGGGGAGGTGAGAAGAAGACAACAACGGGGTGCACTGCCATGCTCGACGCGCCTGCGCGGTTTCAAGAGCGCAGGCGTGCGCCGCTTGGCACGGCTGGGCGGCCACCGCCTGGAGCCCGGTCAGCCAGCCGACACGGCTGGTTCCACGACGAGCAGCAGGCGGGCGGAGCCGGCAGGGGCTCTACTTCTACTTGAAGCGCCGCATCATGAGGTGATCGGTCCAGGACTTCAGCTTCGCCACTATCTGGTCATCCTCCTCCCAGGAGCTCATCTGCCAGTCGCCCTTGTCGTCCGCCGCGTGCTGGCTGCGCCGGCTGTGCAGGTCGGCGGCCGCCATGTGCATGATCAGCTCCCGGAACTCGTCCTTGCTGATGGCACGGCGCTCCATGTCCACAGACTCAACAAACATCTCTGCGGCAGGCAGCGGGGTGGCAGGCGGAGCCAGGGTGGGCGGCTGGATGCGATTGGGGTTAAGGAGGCCGAGGATGCGCCGCAGCAGGGCGGGGTGCATGTGCATGTGCAGGGCAGGAGCAGGAAACAAACCGAGGATGCAGGCCTCGCCACCGTCCCCATCACCCGCACACCCCTGCCACCCCTGGCCAGGCCCCACCGCGCCGCGCCCGCACCCGCGCCGCACCTGCTTGCTCGTCGGTGATCTGCACCTGGCGCGAGCGCAGCGCCTCTGCCACCTCGTGCGCCGTCAGCGACCCGTTGCGGTCGCGGTCAAACTCGTCAAAGATGTGGCCCAGCGGGTCGCTGTACTGGCCAGAGGGGATGCGCTGCCGGGCCAGCAGCTGCAGGCGGGGCGGGCAAGAGGCGGGGCGTGGTGGGTTCCTGGGCCACTGGTCAGCGGCGCGGGCAGGGCGGGGAGGCAGCTGCGCAGCACTCTCTCTGCAGCTGGCTGCCGGGCTGTGCGCGCTCCGAAAGGCCTGGCTCACCCCGCCGGCAAACTCCTGCATGCCCTTGATGTGGGGCAGGTGGTGGGACTGCTCGACGGCGTGGAGGAAGGCAGCGTGTGCCACCTCCTTGTCTTCGTCGGGAGTGGGCACGCGGCTGGCGCGGACCTGAGTGATGCAAGGGGATACGCATTAGAAGGGCTAGTAACTAACCAAGTTGGACCGATGGGCAAAGGCTATCGTGCGCGTTTGAGCAGGTTTGAAGTGCCTGGCCGCCGATGGCGCCGCCGCACCTGCGCCGAGAACTGGGGGCCTCCCGGCATGACGGCGGCCACTAGAAACCTGCAGGCGGGTTGGCAAGAGCCACAAGCAGTGTTGGGGCGCTGCTCAAGAGGCTGCTTGGGAGCGGTCGCAAGGCGCCGCGAGGCCTCGTGACGGCCACCCTCCCTCTGCGCGCCGCACCTGCGTGCTCTGGCAGGTTGCCTTACGGTTGACGGGCTGCTACAGGGCCGTGAGGCCGCTAGGCTATGCTGCAGCATGGCAAAGTGTGCTAGGGCCTTGCAGGGGGGCTGGGCAGGGCTCAGACGTGCAACCAACCGGCAGGCTTGCAAGCAATTGGCAGCCGATACCCGAAAAGGCGCCCATGACGCGTTTGGAGGCCGCCTTTCTTGCCGGTCCTCTCGTTTGATGCCTGGCGGCCCAGCCAGCGCATCCCGAGCTCTTCCTTGATTTGCAATCCCTCTCACCAGTCCCTTGTCCCGTTTTGAACCACCAGCCCACGCATCAGACGCAGGAGTCCAAGCGCTGATCGGCTGCCGAGGCAATCAGGCAGGATGGCGACGGGGATGCCGTTTGGAATGGTGAGCGGGGCGGCAATTGGCGCTGGGCGGGGCGGAGCAGCAGGTTTCACGCCTGCCGCCGCTGCCGCCATCTGTGCCGCCGACGCCGCTCCGGCTCCCCCTCCCCCTGCAGCAACCGCAAATCATCCTGCTCAAGGAGGGCACCGACACGAGCCAGGGCAAGCCGCAGCTGATCAGCAACATCAACGCCTGCTACGCCGTGGCCGACGTGGTGCGCACCACCCTGGGCCCGCGCGGCATGGACAAGCTCATGCACACCGAGCGCTCCGTCACGGTCAGCAACGACGGCGCCACCATCATGAAAACCCTGGACATCGTGCACCCGGCAGCCAAGACCCTGGTGGACATCTCGCTGGCGCAGGATGCCGAGGTGGGCGGGCAGGCCACGCACGGCGGCGCCGGGCGGGTGGGCGGCACGTGGCGGTTGACGCCGCCAAACCCCGGCCGGTTCGCCGGTCTCGCTCGCCCTTGGTCCTGCCCCGCCACGTGCCACTGATCCTGGCTGCGGCGATGGGCCTCTTTGCGGCTGGCCGGTGTGCAGGTGGGGGACGGCACCACTACCGTGGTGCTGCTGGCGGCAGAGTTCCTCAAGGAGTGCAAGGCGTTTGTGGAGGAGGGGGTGCACCCGCAGGTGGGCTGGCCTGGCCGGCCTGGCTGCAGTGCCACCCTGCTGGGCAGGGGTGTATTCGCAGAGCGGAGCTGCAGTGTGATGGAGGACTCAAACCATCGCGCGACCTGTTTGGGGCATGCTGGCGAGCTGCACACGCTGCTCTTCATCGCGGCAGCGAGCACAGTGGCCCGGCGCAGCCCGCATTAACCCGCTGAGCCCCGTGCCCCGCGCCGCCGTGCGCCCCCTGCAGGGCATCATCCGCAGCTACCGCCAGGCGGCGCAGCTGGCTGTGGACCAGGTGAAGAAGCTGGCGGTGGACATTGGCGGCAAGGGCGCGGCGGAGCGGCGCGAGATGCTGCAGAAGTGCGCGCAGACGTCGCTCAACAGCAAGCTGGTGAGCTGGGCGGCGCGGCGCTGGCGGGGCTGCCCCGGGGGTGCAGGCAGCAAACGGCTATACAGCTGGTCCGGGTGATGCGGATGTGTTTGTGTGTGAGAGTGGTGGCTGGGGCTTCACCTGGCTTTGCCCGCGAATGCCCACCCTGAGTGGAACCCACTCTCTGCCTCCCCCCCGCCGCCTGGCCCGCAGGTCAGCGGCGAGCGCGACTTCTTTGCGCAGGTGGTTGTGGATGCGGTGAGCAAGCTGGACCCGGAGACGCTCGACCTGCGCATGCTAGGCATCAAGAAAGTGCAGGTGGTGGGGGGGCGGCGTGGGGCGGTGGGGTGGTGGGGGCGGCAGTGGCAGTCCGGGAATGGCGGCCCAGCGAGTCAGAGTGCGTGTGCGTGTGTGTGTGCGTGTGTGTGTCCCCTGGCCTGCCCTGCGCCTCTGCGCTGCTTGCCTGCCTGCCTGGCCCACCCGCTGCCTGCCGTGCCTGCCTGCGCGCCCGCCTCCTTTCCTGCCTGGCCAGGGCGGCGGCCTGCGCGACTCCTTCCTGGTGGACGGCGTGGCGTTCAAGAAGACCTTCAGCTACGCCGGGTTTGAGATGCAGCCCAAGAAATTCGAAGGTGGTGGCGGGGTTCCGGCCATGCCTGCGGGAGGGCCTGGGCTGGGCTGCGCGGGGGCCACACCGGCCAAATGGTCTGCCGCAATGTCCGTCCACAAATTTGCGCCAAGCATCTGCCTCCCTCCCTCCCTGCCTACCTACCTACCAACCCGCTCCCTTCCTGATCCTTGCCTTGACCACTCGCCCTGCCTCCCTACCAACCCGCTCCATCCCTCCTCTGTGCCCGCTCACTCACCCTGCCTGCCTGCCTGCCTGCCTGCCCGCCTGCCTGCCCTCCCTCCCCCGCCCGCCCCCCGCCCGCAGAACCCTAAGATCCTGCTGCTCAACATCGAGCTGGAGCTGAAGAGCGAGAAGGAGAACGCCGAGGTGCGGCTGGACGACCCCTCCCAGTACCAGTCCATCGTGGACGCAGGTGGGCGGGCGGGTGGGCGGGTGGGGGAGCAGCGCGCGCGCTGCGGGGGCGGCGGTTGGCTTTATGCTGCTGCACCTCCTGCCCTCTCCTCCTCTGCCGCGACACAGCCGCATGCACACCGCCCAACTGCCCAACAGCTCAGCTCGGCCGTGCTCCCTCCCTCCGACTCTCCCCTCCCTTGACCTTCCCTCGCCTCCCCCCCACCACCGCTCGCCCCCTCCAGAGTGGAACATCATCTACGATAAGCTGGCCAAGTGCGCCGACAGCGGGGCGCGGGTGGTACTGTCGCGGTACGCCATCGGTGACCTGGCCACCCAGTACTTTGCGGACCGAGACATCTTCTGTGCAGGGCGGGTGAGCGCGCTGGGGGCTGGCCTGCAGGGGTGGCAGCCGCGGCGCCATGGTGGTGGGGCACGTGCGTGGGAGGCCTGCTTTCGGATGTGCAGGGCTGGCTGGCTTGCAGGGCAGCGCGATGCCCCCTGGGCTGCCCGCTGCACGCCTCTGTGTGGCGTGCAGTGCTGGCGGTCCCGGCCGCCCATGCTTGCTGCCACGATCCCCGCCCGTCGCATGTGTGCCACTCCTCTGTCCCCTGGCCGGCTGTCGGTGGTAGGTGGCTGAGGAAGACCTGCAGCGCGTGGCGTCAGCCACCGGCGCCCAGGTGCAGACCACAGTGAACAACCTGAGCCCCAAGGCGCTGGGCACGTGCGCGGTGTTTGAGGAGCGGCAAGTGGGGGCGGAGCGGTACAACATGGTCACGGGTGCGGTACCGCCTGCCGCGCCCGCCGCCGGCTCACCCGCCCTCCATGCGTGCGGCTCGGGCCCAGCCACCGGCGGCGTTCCTGCGCTGGCGGTAGCCCTGCCATGCGTCCGTGGGCCTGCCCCGCTGGAGGCCTCAACCCTCCCGGCCGCCCCCACCCTCGCTCCCTGCCCGCAGGCTGCCCCTCCGCGCACACCGCCACGCTGGTGCTGCGCGGCGGCTCCGACCAGTTCCTGGACGAGGCCGACCGCTCGCTGCACGACGCCATCATGATTGTGCGGCGCGCGCTCAAGAGCCCGCAGGTGGTGCCGGGCGGCGGCGCGATCGACATGGAGCTGTCTCAGTACCTCAGGTGGGCGGCTGTGTGTGGAGTGTGGGGTGTGGGGGAGGTGGAGGTAGGGGACGGGGTGGGAAGACATGTGTGTGTGTGTGTGTGTGTGTGTGTGTGTGTGTGTGTTGGTGATGGTTGTGTGGTGTGGCAGTGGTACTGACCGCTGCTTGCTCCCGTGCCGCTGCCGCTGTGTGGTTGCAGGGACCACGCGCGCAGCATCCCCGGCAAGAGCCAGCTCTTCATCAACTCCTTTGCCCGTGCGCTGGAGGTCATCCCGCGCCAGCTGGCAGACAACAGCGGCTTTGACGCCACGGGTGGGCGCGCCGGGCTGGGCTGGGCTGGGCTGGGCTGGGCAGGGCTGGGCTAGGCTACCGGGGCTTGGGTGGCGATGGAGGAGGAGGACAAGCAGCATGGCCGCTGGGTGGGCCAGCCACTCGGGTGCCGACCCATTCACTCATGTTTCACTGCAGATGTGCTCAACATGCTGCGGCAGAAGCATGCGGCCAAGGACGGCAGCGGGCGCAACATCGGCATCGACGTCAACACAGGTGTGGAGGCAGGGGTCAAGCATGGCTGCCGCGCCCGCGCCTCGTGCGCGTCTGTCTGCCCCTGCCCATGCGCTGGGCCAGCTGCATGGTGCTGCCGCGATGGCACGCCTGACCGTGTCCCTCCCTGCCCGGCGCTCCCCCCCACCGTACCACAGGCGGCGTGGTGGACACGTATGCGGCATTTGTGTGGGAGCCCGCCGTGGTCAAGATCAACGCCATTACAGCTGCAGCAGAGGCAGCCTGCCTGGTGCTGTCGGTGGATGAGACGGTCCGCAACCCACGGTCCGAGGGCGGCGACATGAGCGGCGGCGGCATGGGGCCCATGCCCGGCCGCGGAGGCATGGGCGGCCGCGGAGGCATGGGCGGCCGCGGGCGTGGCCGCGGCATGCGGCGATGAGCGCGGCGGCAGCGGACATACGTTTGCGCCGCGCCTGTCTTCCTGCTCTCTGCTCTGAACTCTCTCTGCCTTGCTTCTCACCCTCCGCTGCAACATTCCTTTGAGCATTACAAATTGATGCCCTTGGTAACCACGACACACAGCACGAAAGCAGGAACAGCGCAGCGGGAGCAGGGAATTGCTCATGCTGAGAGCTTGTGCCGGCCCTTGATCAGGCGGCGGCGCAGCACGCGGCGGCCGTTCTTGGTGCTCATGCGCTCCAGGAAGCCGTGTCGCCGCTTGCGGATGATGAGGCTGGGCTGGAAGGTGCGCTTGGTGTTGCACAGCCATGGCAGCGCGCCGCTGCCGCTTGTGGGGTCTGCAGCCCAGGGTGGTGCACAGACATGTGAGCAATCGCTGCGCCTTGCACCGAGGGAAGTGCAGTACACAGGGGCTGGCACAAGCATGCGGGGCTGAGCGGCGCAGCAAATGCATCCTGCCACGGGACAGCAGTTGCACACAGGCATGGCAGCGGCAGCGCGGCTTCGCTCACCCTCGACCTGCCGCATGGCTTCTCCAAGCTCCGGCAGCAGCGCTGGCGTGGGCTGCTGCTGCAGGTTGAGCAGCGCCTGCGCTATGGACGGCAGCAGCGCGTGCCCACCCAGCACCGCTGGCGGCAGCGGCAGCTGCTGCAGCGTGGCAACTGCTGCTGTTCCCGCGGGCAGCTGTGGCGGCTGCAGCAAGCTATCTAGGCTGACTTGCTGGCTGAACAGGCAGCTGAGGGCGTCGGTGTGAGAGCTGAACATGCAGCGCAGCGACATGGAGGTGGCTGGCAGGCCTGCGGGTGGCTGAGAGGCCAGCAGGCGGCTAGCTTGGCGCAGGGAGGACAGCATCTGGCTGCGATGGGACTGGCCACAACTGCAGAGGTGGGGTTCAGGGATCGCCTCTGCACCGTTTTCAATTGATCAAACACGGCACAGGGGCTGGAAGGTGCGGGTTGTCTTCCAAAGGTTTGTGTTTGTACCCCCAGCAGGACGACCATAGCCAGAATATCATCGCGCTGTAGGCGCACGGAAACCGCCCACATTTTGTCTGCCGGCTTACCTGGGTGCTACCAGCAGCTGTTTCACAGCTGCCCGGCCCCGCACAGCTCCCCCCGCATTCACAGGGTTGCCCCTGTGCAGGTGGCGCTCGTCCCCACTGCCCCTTCCCTCCGCCCCGGAACTCAGCAGAGCCTTAGGGCTGACATTATGGCGGCCCAGATGCAGAGCATCGCCTCGACCAGCGCCCGTGGCGTGGTGGCGCCCCGCAGGCGTGCCCAGCTGCGCGTGAGCGCTGTGGCAGAGTTGGAGCGTTTGGCGACCCAGAGCGCCTCGAGGGTGCGTCGGGGGAGGCGGATTGGGCCGCTGGCGGCACGGTGGCTCCGGCAGCAGCCGGTGGACTGGCGGCAGCGGGCTGACTGGCGGCAGAGTATGAAAGTGGTGCCTGCATCCATCTTCTACCATCAACCTACTTCCCTGCCTTGCCCCTGCAGCGTGGCGTCCCCGAGGGCACCCCCGTTGTGCCGGTGCGCGACCTGCCCTCCCGCCCCCGCCGCAACCGCAAGAGCGAGACTGTGCGCCGTGCCTTCTCGGAAACCTTCCTGCACCCAGGTCTGTGCGCGTGTGCATGCGGCAGCCTGCGAGTGCTCCCGCTTCATAATCTGGCTGGCAGGCAGGGCGGCGAAACAAGCAAACCATGCATCACGGCACGCGCGGCCGCCAGGCAGGCTCCTCACCCCGCCCCGCCCCGCCTCGCCCCGCGCCCCGCAGCCAACTTCATCCTCCCCGTCTTTGTGCACGACGGCGACAAGAACATCCCCATCGATTCCATGCCCGGCGTGGCGCGCCTGGGCTGGCAGCACGGCCTGGTGGACGCGGTGGCCGAGGCGCGGTCGGTGGGCGTCAACCAGGTCGTCATCTTCCCCAAGACGCCCGAGGAGCTCAAGACGCCCACCGCGGAGGAGGCCTTCAACCCCAACGGCCTCGCCCAGCGCACCATCTCCCTCCTCAAGGACAAGTTCCCAGACCTGGAGGTGAGCCGGCGGGGCGGCGGCGCGGCGAGGAGGCGTGTGGTGGCGGGGTGGCGAGGAGGCGTGTGGCAGCGGGCAGGCGGGCAGGCGGATCGGCTGGCTGGCTGGCTGGTTGGATTGTGGGGCAGCGCAACAGCGTCCGAAGGCTGGGCCAGGCTGGCGTGTGTGGGACAGCTCCGCCCCGCAGCCGCGGCCCTGGCTCCCCTCCCGCGGGCACGCCTTCGCCAACCGGCCCGCTGCTGCCGCGCGGCCGCCAAAGCGGCGCGCCTCCCGCCCCACGCGCCCCATCCTTGTACCGCCCGTACCGCCTGTACCGCCCGTACCGCCCGCAGGTGTACACCGACGTGGCCCTGGACCCCTACAACTCCGACGGCCATGACGGCATTGTCAGCGACGCAGGTGTCATCCTGAACGACGAAACGATCGAGTACCTGTGCCGCCAGGCGGTGTCGCAGGTGGGGCGCGCGCGCTGGGGGCTGAGTTGGGGGGCTGTGCTGGGGAGCTGCGGCAGTGAGGGATCCGTGTGGTGTGTGGTGTGTGGTGTATGTGCGGGGCCCCACTGGTGATTGAGGGAGGGCAGGGGGCTCAGAGCGGGCGCGGGCAGGGTCAGGGGCCCTGGTTTGGCCTCAGGCAGCCGCTCGGTGCGGCCCGCTCCGGCTCCCAGCGCGGCTCGGCTCCGCGCCGCCTCCCCCACCCGCTGCTCCCGCTCCCCTGCGCCCCGCTCCACTCCCCACGCTCCCACTCCACCCCCCACCCACCCACACTTGCCCCCCCCCCCACACACACACACACGCACCCACGCCTGCAGGCGCGCGCGGGCGCCGACTGCGTGAGCCCCTCCGACATGATGGACGGCCGGGTGGCGGCCATCCGCGGCGCGCTGGACGCCGAGGACTTCACCGACGTCTCCATCATGGCCTACACGGCCAAGTACGCCTCGGCCTTCTACGGCCCCTTCCGGTGAGCGGCTGGGGGGTGGGGCTGAGGCAGTGGGGGCGGTGGGGGCGGTGGTGGTGAGAGAGTCGTGTGTGAGAGAGCGGCGGGGGAAGCTGCTGGCCGCAGCACGCCCCGCGCCCCGCCCGACCTGGCCCAGCCCACGTGCCGCCGCCCTTGCCTGCCCTCCCCTTAATCAGGGACGCGCTGGCGTCGGCGCCCAAGCCGTGCGCCGCGCACCGGCGCATCCCGCCCAACAAGAAGACGTACCAGCAGGACCCGGCCAACTTCCGGGAGGCGCTGCGCGAGGCGCTCCTGGATGAGGCGGAGGGCGCCGACATCATGATGGTCAAGCCGGGCCTGCCCTACCTCGACGTCATCCGCCTGCTGCGCGACAACTCCGCGCTGCCCATCGCCGCCTACCACGTGTCGGGTGGGTGGGGGGGGCTGGCTGGCTGGCTGGGGAGGCTGGGTGGCTGCGCATGGCATGGCATGGCTGGGAGGCTGGGTGGGTGGGGGGCCGTGGTGCCTGCGCATGGCATGGCATGGTTGGGAGGCTGGGTGGGTGGGGGGCCGTGGTGCCTGCGCATGGCATGGCTGGGAGGCTGGGTGGGTGGGGTAAAGGCGGGGGTGCGGGTTGCCCGGGAGCTTGGGGCGTCCCCGATTGCAGCAGGGGGGCGTCCGCGTTCGCGGCTGTGTGCTGGCGGGCGCGCGGCGCT
Organism: Chlorella variabilis; assembly: GCF_000147415.1. Lineage (NCBI taxonomy): Eukaryota > Viridiplantae > Chlorophyta > Trebouxiophyceae > Chlorellales > Chlorellaceae > Chlorella > Chlorella variabilis. The sequence continues at coordinate 799,599 of NW_005435070.1, read as the reverse complement.
CAATGCGTGCCGCCGCCCCTGCCGGCACGCAGGCGAGTACGCCATGCTCAAGGCGGCCGCGGAGCGCGGCTGGCTGAACGAGAAGGATGCGGTGCTGGAGGCGCTGCTGTGCCTCAAGCGCGCGGGGTCGGGTGGGTGGCGCCTGCCGGCGGCGGGGCTGGTCCCTTGCTGGCGTGCGGCTGATTGCAGCATGGCGGGAAGGTGGGCAGCGCAGCTTCAATTGCGGGGGGCATCGGGCAGCCTTGCACCCGCCGTGCCCTCATGCCTGCCTGCCCTCCGACACCCTGCTCCCTGCTTGCTCCCCGCCTGCCCTCCCCCACACACCCACGCAGACCTCATACTGTCGTACTATGCTACTGAGGCGGCCAAGTGGATGGCGGACGACAAGCCCAGCTGGCGGTGAGCTGGCAGCGGCTGGCGCGGCGCCTGGCGGCGGCATCCGTGGGCCCTGTCGCCAGTAGATGCAGCTTTCACCGGCCCGCCTCCCAAATGCGGCAGCCAGAGCCTCACCCTTTCCCTTGCGCCCGGCACTCCATTTCATGTTTCGCTCCGCTTTTCCCTGTTCCGCCCCATTCACTGCCCATTCACTGCCGCTGCGCCTAGTGTAACAGCGGCACCAATCACAATGGCTGTGTCAGATTCCAACTCTTCTGCCCAATGCATGACTGAAAGAGGTGAAGGACAGGTTCTTACAACAATCCCAACTAGGCTGCAGCAAAGCTGCAGTGTGCATGGCAGCGAATGGAGCTACGGCAAGGCGCCGCTACGCCTCTGTGCGCGCGCCCGTGCGTCGTGGGGACAGAGCTTTGGCTGCTGCCGCCGCGGCCGCGGCAGCCGCCGCCACCTCCTCCGCTTCTGACGCCAACGTCGCCCTGGCGCGGCCCGCCGCCGGCGACCCCGGGCCGCTGCCGTCAAAGGAGAGCTTGGCCAGGGCCCGCGCCTCATCGCGATCCTTGAGCAGCTCATCCCGCAGTTTCAGCAGCTCATCCCGCTCCTTTAACGCCCCATCGCGCTCCCTGCAGGAACCGCGCCGGGGAGGCGAGAGCAGGCAAGGATCAGGAGGTGTAGGGGCACTTGAGTTGGGAGGTTGATGAGGGCAGGTTAGCGGCGCGGTGCGGGAGCCCACACGGGTGGGCCCGCCTCACTTGGCCATCGCCTTGATCTTGGCCCCGGCATTGTTCAGCAGCCGCGTGTTGCCCTGCCGCATGCTGTCACCCTCCGCCGCAGCCTGCACGGCAGGCGCGCGGCAGGCCCAGCAGGCGCCAGATGAGATGCTGCGCGTTGCACAGCGGCAGGCCAGGCCATCCATCCATCAAGCACAACGTGTGGCTCAGGCACTCATGGTGTGAAGGGCGGTGGCCGCCCTGCCACCCCCCGCTTGCCTTGGACACCGCCTCCTGCGCCTCGGCCAGCCGCTGCTTCGTGTGCTCCAGCTCGGCAGCCAGCCGCTCCTTGTCCGCAGCCGCCGCCGCCGCCTGCTCCCCGTGGTGCTCCGTCTGCAAGCAGCAGGCCAGCGCAGCGGCGCACATAGGGTGCTGTTACTATAGGGTGCTGTCACGATCGACCAGACCAACAGAACACAGCCGCCGAAGCTTTCAGGCACGGACAAGCCAAGGGTGGTGGGCGTGTTGGCTCTCCGAACAGCCGTGGTGCTCCGTCTGCAAGCAGCAGGCCAGCGCAGCGGCGCACATAGGGTGCTGTTACTATAGGGTGCTGTCACGATCGACCAGACCAACAGAACGCAGCCGCCGAAGCTTTCAGGCACGGACAAGCCAAGGGTGGTGGGCGTGTTGGCTCTCCGAACAGCCAGGTGGCGATGGGGGTCGCGTGCATGGCTAAGTGGCAAGGCCTTGGTGCCAGGGATGCGCGTGCAGTGCGGTGCGGCTGCTGTCGCAGCTGCCGGGCCGCGCCAGCCGGCAGGGGAAGGTGCGCGCGGCGGCGCCTGCACGCCGACGGACCCGGGCAGTGCTGGCCCAAGCAATGCAGAAGGCAGTGGACACTTGCACATGGCTGCCGCTTAACCGGCACCCTTCCTGCACATCGACACCCCAGCTTGCCTGCGCACGAGCTTCCTGCAGCTGCTGCCGCAGCGCCGCCGCCACCATGACCAGGTGCTGCGCCTCCCCCTCCTCCCCCACCTGCCTCGCCTCCTGCTGCCGCCGCTGCGCCTCTGCCGTCCGTTGGCTCTCCTGCAGCTGCCCCTCCAAATCTTTGTGCTCGGCGCTGCAGGGAGAGAGCGAGGGGCGGAGGCAGGCACGCACGGCAGAGGCAGGCCAGCGCTCAGCACACTAGTTGTCCCGACCAGTGGGCGGCCTCCAGGCAGGGCCTGCAGCTCTCTGAGCAGGCCAGTCTTCACACCCAGCAGATGCCCTCTGGCTGGCAACCCCGGCAGCAGGGCGCGCAGGCGCAGGCCTCACCTCAGCTTCTGGAAGCTGGTGCGCAGCTCTGCCAGCTCAGCACGCGCGCCATCCAGCTGCGCCTGCAGGGCGGCCACCGCACAGGGCAGCCAGGTGTCAGGCGGCCCGTCAACCCCACACACCCCTCGCTCCGCGGCAGGCAGGCTGCCCACCAGCACAGCCCGCCACGTGCACGCAGAAAGAAAAAAAGCAGCGTCGTACGCAGGCAGGCAAGACCATGCCCACTCACCTGCGCAGCCTCCGGCTCCGCCTGCAACGCGTGCACGCCGTCCAGCTGCTGCCGCAGCGCGGCCAGCTCGCGCGCCTGGCCCTCCCGCTCCCCCGCCAGCTTCCCGCCGGCTTTGGCCAGCCCGCCCCGCTCCCGCTGCAGCGCGCCCAGCTGCCCCCGCACCGCCCCCAGGTCGGCGGCCAGCTGGCACAGCTGGCCGTCCTGCTCGTACCGTGCTGCCGCCAGCTCAGCTTGCAGCGCCGCCACCTCCTCGGCCTGCGCCGCCAGGGTGTGGTCGCGGTCCTGGCGCAGCAGGCCCAGCGTTTCTGCGGTCAGCCGCGCCTCCTGATACGCCGCCGCCAGCTGCTGCTCAAGCGACGCCTTGTGGGCTTGCATCTCTGCAGCGGGCGGCGGTGGCGGCGGCGGCGAACGATGCAGTATGATTGGGCGGGGCAGGCAGGTGAAGCAGGGCAGGGAGAGGCTGGGTGGAGGCGAGGCAAGCGGCAGCAGGAGCTGGGGCGTTGCACGGGAGGCAGGCGGCCAGCTGCAGCGCCTGCGTGCCGCAGCCCGGCCCCACCCCACCTTGCATGCTTTCCTCCAGCTGCTCCACCTGCTGCTGCACGCTGGCCGCCTCCTCGCCGGCGACGCCCAGCGCCTGCCTCGCCTCCTGCGCCTCCGCCCTGGCAGCCGCCA
>NW_005435070.1:792441-795860 GCF_000147415.1 Chlorella variabilis | reverse complement strand
CGGCGGCCCGCTCCCTGGCGGCCGCCAGCTCGGCCTCTGCCGTGTCGCGCGCCTGCCGTGCCGCCGCCAGCTCAGCCGCCAGCTCAGCCTCACGCGCCTGCACGGCGTCGGCATCCTCCTGCAGCTGCCGCCGCTCGTCCGCGGCATTCTCCAGCTCCCGCTCCAGCTGGTCCTTATCAAAGGCGGCCTCCTGCAGCTCCCGCCCCAGCGCCTCCACCTGCTGCCGAAGCTGCTCGCGGTCGGCCCGTGCCACCTCCAGCTGCGCCGCCACATCGCTGGCCACAGCCTCCGCCTCCGCCTGTGCCTCTGCCGCCGCAGCCGCAGCAGCAGCCTCCAGGTCGGCCGCCCGCTGGTCCGCGGCGCGCCGGCCGGCCGCAGCCTGCGCCTCGGCAGCCCGCGCCGCCTCCACCTCTCCCTGCAGCCGCTCCTCCACCTGCTTGCCGTACTGCCTAGCCTCCTCCAGCTCGCCCTCAAGCCGCTCCCGCTCCTCCTCGGCCTGCCCCTGCAGCTGCTCCCGCTCCTCCTCCGCATGCGCCGCCGCCTGCGCAGGCGCGGCCTCGGCGGCCTCCTCCCGCGCCGCCGCTTCTGCCGCCGCCGCCTCTGCCGCGGCCTGCGCCTGCCGCGCGTCCCGCGCCTCGCCCTCCGCCCGCTGCTGCGCGGCCTGCGCGGCGGCCTGGGCGGCCTCGGCGGCGCGCTGCCGCTGCTCCGCCGCCTCCCGCGCCGCCCCGGCCGCCGCCGCCTCGGCGCGAATCCGATCGTTTTCTGCCGCCGCGACCTCCACTGCACTCTTCTGGGCCAGGAACCGATCCTTCTCATCGATGGCCTGCACGCCAAGGGTTTGCCACACGTGGCAAGCACGGCACCGTCAAAGACGACGATAGCCAGAGAGGGTGCGGTGGGACAGGAAGGGACAGGGGTGCGTGGCCGCCACAGAAATGTGGGCCCCGCCTGCTCCGCGCCCCGCAGCGGCGGCGCCGCAGCGGTGCAGCGCTAGGCGAGGCGGGCCGCGCCCGCACCTGCTGGCACGCCTCGTCTGCCGCCTGCCGCGCCGCCACTGCCTGGTCGCGCTCGGCCAGCGCGTCGGCACGGTCGGCCTCGGCCAGGCGCTGCAGCCGCTGGGCCTCCTGCAGACAGCGGGGAATGAGGCGAGGGCCAGCGCTGCAGGCGTCGAGGGCCGCCCCACGGTCTCCAGGGTAGAAACAAAACAGGACGTGTGCAAAGCCGCTGCTGGGCTCCCAAGGGCCATGCCACCACGCCCAGCAGCCGCCTGCATGCCACGCATCGCTCTGCGGCAGCGCGTGGCACCGCCGCTCGCCTGCGCCGCCTTGGTGCCTATCGCCTGGCTGGCCAGCGCACGCCTGGCGTCCAGCTCAGCCTGCGCCGCCGCCTTAACCGCCGCCTCCTTGCCCTGCCTGCAATGCGGTGGGCAGCGGCAGGCTCCAGGGGGTGGCAAAGCTGCCTCGCCAGCCGCACCCCAGCCGGGCCTCCAGAGCAGAGGTGATGCAGCACATCACTTCATATCAAATCAGCGGGTGTCCACAAGGCGGCAGAGCGGAGCTGAGGCTCGCCCACCTCAACTCCTCCACCTCCCCCTGCAGGCGCTGGATGTCCGCCCGCAGCTCGTCCTTGGTGGCGCTGTTGGCCTCCACCTGCTGCTCCAGCAGCAGCTCGGCCTCCTCGATCTCGTGCAGGCGAGCCAGCGCCTGGCGGCACCGGAACTCGGCCCTGCCCTCCGCCTCCTGCAGCACGCGCACCGCCTTGCGCAGCTTCTTGTTCTCTCTGCAAGGCAGGGGGGGGCAAGGGGTGGCGGGCGCTGTGGAGAGGCACGGCACTGCCGGTGGCGGCGGCGGCGGCGGCAGCCTGACAATACAAGCCGGCGCCGCAGGTCGCCATCGGTAGCACTGCCTTCATAGCACAAGGCCTTGTGGCAGGCCAGGCGAGCGATCGGAAGCACGGGGTGATGGCTGGCCAATCTGCTCTGGCTGGCGAGACACGCGCAGGCAGCTGCAGAATGAGAGTGGCGGATGGCACCCTTACCGACTGTCATCAAACAGCCTCCACAGCAGCACCAAGCCAAGCAGGGCCACCCAAAACCACATGGCGTGCCACACAGCTGCAGAGCCAATCCAGATGCAGCCAGGGAATGATGGATGGCCGTTTGAGCTCGGGGGCGTGTCCTGAAATCGAGATGAGCAATTGTACGGCTGTACCCTCGCGTCGCCGGCGGCCGGCGGCATCCGCCGCTGGGTGCACTGCGCAGGCAGAGATGTGAAGAGTCGTCTGCAGGACAGGGATTGTGACGACACCTTGTGCACCAACGCAACCACCACCTCAGTGCGGGTTCCGCCGCATCCGTCGCAAACCGTCGCTAGCTGCCCCCCAAGAAGCAACTGCTGGGCAATGGCGATGCACAGCATGTGCCTAGGCACCTTGATATGTAGGTATCAGCACTAATAATGGATAACAAATAAATGCAGGCTTGACAAAATCATCGCGATGCATCGTACGCCAACTTTCCTACGCCGGCTGTTGCTGGCGGTTTTACTTCAATTTACTTGATTGGGCCAGACACATCGCATTTGGGCCAACAGGGAGCGACCCACATCATGTTTGATACCATAAAAGAGTTCATTGGTGCTGGAAATGGCTTGCAAAGGGTAGGCCCAGGTAGGCCTCCCGGTAAGGATGTGCCCCATGATGGGCATGATGGCCCCCCACCTGGAGGGTCATTGGGGACATCATCCTCAATCATGCATCATTCTCCCTCCCGTTTGTTCTGTTGGCATCCCAGCAACCGTAATACGCTTTTCCAACGAACTCAACCCCCATGAGCACACATGAGCATGGTGCCCAGTCCGGCAGCAAGGCTCTAGGTCCAACGCCGCTATTGAGCGGTGCAGCTAACCAAGCTAAGCAGCTGAAGTCGCGCTTCAACTCGTGGGAAAGGTTTTGTGAAGCACATCCACAGGCGCGCGTCGCCATCGCCGTTCAGTCAGGCTACTCCCACGAGATCAAGTTCTTTTGCCATTCCATCGTGTTCTGGGAGGAGTTCAAGGACTTCTTCACTGAGCGGTGCGCCGCCGCCGGCAGCCGCTCCGAGCGGTCGCGGCTGAAGGGCGAGCTGGGCAAAGCAGGCATTGATTTCAGCAAGTTTCTGGCTTTGGCAATAGACCTGTGGAAGGCAGAAGGTGTTATCTCTCAGTTACAGGCAGATGTCATGATCAAGCTGGCAACGGGCACTGCATTCGACACGGATGGTAAGCCGGGCTGCCTTTGCCCGCTGGCATGCCTCGCTTCTCGCCTCTCGATTGCTTGTCCGCACGGCAGTGCCATATGCTTGCAATAAGTTAAATTGAATGGTTGGATAGCTTTGCATGCAGGCTGCGCAGCGCTGACCGCGGTGGGTGCCAGAAGGAAAG
>NW_005435070.1:785261-786584 GCF_000147415.1 Chlorella variabilis | reverse complement strand
TGGTGGCTCATGTCCTAGAAAGCATATTACGGTTGCTGGGATGCCAACAGAACAAACGGGAGGGAGAATGATGCATGATTGAGGATGATGTCCCCAATGACCCTCCAGGTGGGGGGCCATCATGCCCATCATGGGGCACATCCTNACCGGGAGGCCTACCTGGTAGGCCTCCCGATCACCGGTCCCCTCCTGGCGGGGGTCATGCATCCCCCACCCATCATGCATTTCAGGCTTCATCTCCCTCAAACCTCCACCATTTTCCCTCTCGTTTGTCGTGATCGACTCCGGGTAGCCCAAATGCCATTCTAGCGGGGCCTATGGGCCGCGACGAAGCGACCAACTCTGGTGGCAAAGGCAGCAGTCTCGGCGTGTCTGCCAAACGCCTGAAAGGCGGCACCAGCAAGTCCCAACACAAGCATGTTACAGCTCTACTGCAAAACTGGGACAGAGTCACCAAGGCGCATCCTGACCTGCGGGGCGTTCTGCTGTTACAGTCTGCATACTCCAACAGCAATGGATGGGCTAGAACGCACAATCTTGCCGGCATGGTCCCACTGCTGAAGGCTCTCTTGGTGGAGATAGTGGCATCCGCCGGCGGGCGGCGGGTGACGCCACGCATGGTTGCCGACATTGCGGAGGGGGCGACGGCGGAGAACTTGCAGTTCCTTTTGCGAGTTCTGGAGTTTTGTGCAGCTGCCGAAGTCGTGGGGGGGAAGCATGTTGAGATGATGATGAATGCTGTCACGGGCTGCAAGCTCGACGCCCCGCCAGGTGCGCCTGGTGGCCACGCTCAGCCAGCCAGTCTCTCCATGCCTTGGTCCTGCAGGCTCTGCCTGCCTTGCCTGCCTGCTGCCTGCCTGCTCTGCCTCCCTTCATCAGTTCATCAGTTCCTTGCCTGCTGCAGGCTTGGCAAACACCGCGTTCAAGTTTGGTAACAAGATGGGCGCGACATCCACCTTGCAGCGCACGGCAACCGGGGTGACAGATCCAGTTGAGGAGCCTGGCTCCCCTGAGCGTGATGCTGGCGGGGATGGGGGTCAGCCGGAGGTCACTTCACCGCATCGTATGGCCCAAACAGCAGCGGCGACTATTACCATGCGCACAGCGGCAGCTGAAGCCACGGCTGGCGGCGGCGGGGAACCCGGGGCAACAAAGCAGGTGCGCTGGCTGGTCAGGCGTTCTAAATCTGGTGGGGCATATCCCCGCTGCTACTGCTGCTACGTTGAGGAGCCTCACCCACAGCGTGCCAACCATGGCTGTACAGGCGGGCGCGCGCACGCAAACGGGTGCCGCCGCAGCGAGGCAAGCAGTGGCAGCGATGTC
>NW_005435070.1:773841-780771 GCF_000147415.1 Chlorella variabilis | reverse complement strand
TCGATCCGCCCGCTGCCCCGCCTGCAGCGCCGCCCGCTGCGGTGTGGTGGCCAGCATCATCTGCTCGTCCGCCTCTCTCCTGTCGTCCCAAGCATCGTGCCTGCGCTGCTGCCGCTCGCTCCACCAGCCGCTGCTGCTCGAGGTGTTTGGCCCCGCCTCGGCATGGCGCCGGCTGCGCTGCCCGGGATGATTTATAGGAGGAGCCTGACCTGGTCTTTTAGATGCCTGCCTGCGCGGCTGTTCATTGTCAAGGCGCCTCCCAGGGTTGGACTCATGCACGCTGATGTGCAGCTTGGGGGGAGTCATGAAGCATTTGGGCTACCCGGAGTCGATCACGACAAACGAGAGGGAAAATGGTGGAGGTTTGAGGGAGATGAAGCCTGAAATGCATGATGGGTGGGGGATGCATGACCCCCGCCAGGAGGGGACCGGTGATCGGGAGGCCTACCTGTTTCTTAGTGCTCGATGCAGTGTTTCTGGCCCTCGTGGCAGCTTTGGCGATGGGCGGGCGATGAGGACTGCTGTCGCGTCCAAATTTCGCCAATCAGCTGGCGATGGCACATTGAGGATTGGCGAAATGCGGGGGAGCCACCCTTGCGCCTGGCACAGCGCAGCGGCCACATGCGGCGCCGCTGTTGCTTTGTCGGCACTTGCCTCCCTTTTGGGGGACTGGGGGCGAAGCCCCCAGCAAGCTGGCGCTTGTTTAACACTATGGAGTGAAGTTCCTGAGGAAAATTGGCCATTTCTCCTCAAAATATTGGCGATGTCAGTCATGGGGGCTGGCGACGTGCTGGCGATGTCGCCCCGCCGCCTGCCCTCATTTAGCCAGCCCTGGCTGGCGATGGCCTTCGGCCAATCGCCAGCCAGAGCCGTTTTTTGGCCCGATTTCGCCAGCATTTGGCGATTTCGCCAGCTTTCAGAAACACTGGCTCGATGCATCGGCGTGCTGACGTGGCGGCGGGCGCACGCACCCCTTTGAAACTTTGGAAGCTATCCTGTGGCAATGCAACCACATACAGCCCTGCCGGGGGCGATCGCGGATGTCAAATCTGCCTCCAGCTGCACAGGCAGCGAGAAGCTGCACACAATTGGCGCTTGCAGGTGCACAATGGACGCTTGCAGGCAGCACCAGGCGCAGTTTTACGATGCCACGGATGCTTGCGATCGTTCAAAAGAGTCCCGGGCAACTACGGTGCAGGCTGCCAGTCTCCGCCCCTCACTGCTTGCTGCTGGGCTTCCCTGCAGGGGCGCTGGCTGCCATCCTGGTTGCTGCGCTAGTGCTGTACAGCCCCAGCATGGCGGCGGTCGCGGCGGCGTGGCACCCGCCCGCAACAGCTGCCGCCAGCGGTGACGTAGGGCAGCATTACCTGCTGGCTGCTGTGGCAGGCATAGATGTGCCCTCGCTCAACGTGTTTCTCCAGTCCTGGAGGCGCTACTCCCCGCAAACTCGCATCGTGCTGTGGGTGGAACAGAATGCCACGCTGGCAGAGCACGGCGTGCCTGCCGACGTGGTGCGTTTCACACGCACCGCCCAGGACATCAAGCTGCAGAGGTGGGTGGGTTAGGTCTGCCTCTGCCAGGAATCAGAGAGGCATAGAATGCGCGCATCGCAGCAGTCGATAGGCAGGCGGCAGCATGTAGGAGGCCATTTCGGGTCGGGCTCAAAAACCGGCGTTCATGCCTGCCTGCCTCCCCTTGCCCTGCCAATTTTGCAAAAAAAACAATCATTGCCGTCTGCTCTGTGCACCACCTGCAGATACGAGCTGTGGAGGCCGTTCCTGGAAGGCTTGCGACGCCAGGGGAAAGCCGCGGGGGTGGTGCTCGCTGATGCGGGCGACGTGCTGCTGCAGGCTGACCCCTGGCAGGATGCGGTGGTGGAGATGCTGGTGGCAGAGGTGCGCTCTGCTGCCAAGTGTGCCAATGGCCAGCCGTGCCAGAGCCTCTTTTTTTCTCATGTGGTCCCAACCAACCGCCGCCGCTTGCAGGATGCGCTGCTGTTTTCTTTGGAGGGCGGGCCGCACGATGGCATGGGCAAGCCGATCCGCGACTGTGCAGCCAACCGGCAGTGCCTGCAGCGCTGCTTTGGCGCTGGCGCAGCGGAGCAGCTGGGAGGCAAGCCCATTGCGTGCGCAGGTGAGGGCGGGAGGCGACCTTAGCATACATGGCTGGCTCGACAGGCGGGCACGCCCGGTGGTAAGCTCAGCTCCTGGCTCTGCTTCCTGTTCAGGCGTGACGATTGGGGGCCTGGGGGCAGTGACCGCATACGTGCAGCAGCTGCTGGATGTCACGCAGAGCAGCGCCACACAGGAGTGCAGGTGAGGGAGCGGCTGCAGGTTGGCGAGCTGGCCTCGCCAGGTGCTGCCGGTGCCCGGCGGCCTCCTCGAATCATCTGCTGTACATCCCCCGTCAACCACCCTGCTGCTGCTGTGGGCGTCCCGCCTGCTGCAGGGACCAGGCCGGCGGTCACCAGGCAGTGCACAACTTCATGCTGCACCGGCTGGGGGAGCAGGGGGGCCTCAGGTTCCGCCACCACGTGCGCAGCAACTGGGAGTCCCCCATCCATAGCGCAGGCACGTGCGGCTGAAGAGCTGCCGCCGCTGGTGCTTGACTGTGCTGCTGCTACTCTGCCGAGCGTCCCCTCCGTTGCATCCTATCCCACCTCCCCTCACTTCCTGCCGCAGCATACGGCTGGCCCTTCCGGATAGACCGCTTCGGCGTGCTGCGGCGGGACAACGGCACCACCCCCGCCATCGTGCATCAGTACCATCGCTGGCGTGGCGCCCTGGCCATCTACCGGGCCATGTATCCCTACCTGGGCCGCGGCTTCGATTACAACGGGCCCAACGCAACAGGCAACTCGGTGCTGGCACACATGCGGCTGTGCCAGTTCTGCCGCAAGCAGCTGGATGCCGGTGCAGCAACAACGGCATGATGCCCAACCTTGCTGCGAAGCTTGTGTAACCAGCGACGCCGGTCCGTACTAGGGGCAGGTCTGTACCAAGGGTCAAGCAGCTGTACAGACACCGCCAACAGTTCAACTCTGCCCAGCACATATGCTTTGCAGTGACAGCAACGCACAAGCAGTGCCTGTCCTCCATCCTGGATGGACATAGCAGCCATGAGTGCATCAAGCTGACACTGCGGCTCCCCCCTGCTGCTGCCCCGGCAGTCGCCGGCCAGACGGCCAACAATGGAGAACGGTTGCCACCGTGCAAAACCTCCCTAGCCCTGTACCGCTGCCGGTACAGCAGTATGGCAGTGGGGGCTAGGGAGGCTTGGCGGCACTGCCGTACTGCTGTACTGCCCCCACCCTGCAGGACTACGTCACCGCCACCACACACACCTGTACTCCACCATGCATGCCGGGATGTTCAAGCTGAAGCGGCCGTGGAAGGTTGTGTCCTGCGCAGCGCAGGCAGGCAGGACAAGCAAGTAGGCAGACAGGGGTAGGCAGCAGGCAGGCAGCACAGCGCCTCCTTGTGGCTAAGATCATAGGCGGCGGCGGCGGCGGCTGGGTTGTCTCAAACACGAACGCATGCATGCACGTACGCACGCACGCTGCTCCTGCCTCTGACCAGGCGGCAGCAGGCAGCGGGCAGCAGCAGCAGCAGCAGCAGCAGCAAGCGTCGCCCACACTACTGTACCCGTCACGAAGCAGAGGCCCATTGTGGCCACAGCCACCAGGGCATCAGGGAACCAGCCCGCCTCCAGAGTCAGCGCCTCAAACAACCACCATCTGCACATGCCAGGTGGCTAGCAGCGGCATACGTGGGCTCAGCAGCGGGTTAGGCAGCAAGTCCGGAAACACACAGGGCGCCGCCGCCAAGGAGAGAGTGTGCAAGACACGCACAACATCAACATGGCAAGGAAGCAGCCAGCCCTGCCACCACCCCTGCCACCACCACCACCCGCTGACCGCTGCCCTTTCTAACACCCTAACTGGCGGCAGGCTATGCCTCGCTCACTTTCAGCAGATCATGACGACACTGGGCAGGGCCAGGCCGAGGTACTGCGCCCGCGATGGCGCCCAGCTCCAGCCATTCCAGGGCTAGTCCTCCAACCTGCAGCAGGTGGGGGCCACGTGTGGGTGTGCGGGCGGTGGATGTGCCGTGTGGAGGATGTGTCTAGGGTCGGTAGGAGCCCAGCGCAGGCGGCCCAGGGCGCTTGGAGCAAGAACCAAGGAATGTATCTGGCAAAATGCCCGCGCACACGCCACACACAGCGGTGCCTCGCCAGAGCAGCCTGCCCAGCGGCCCGGGTGGGGGGCTCATGCCCACCCAGCATTGCACAGCACCACGTACGAGCCCAGGAGCAGGGTGGAGGTGAGCTGCGCCACCAGCAGGGCCAGCGCGGTGCCGTCCAGGCCCAGTGCCAGGCGCACGATGAAGAGCCAGTGGGAGAGGGCGGCGGCACAGGCGACGGCCGCAGTACGGGAGCGCACATTGCCCTGTGGTGGCGTCTCGGAGGGGGTGGTGGCAGGCGTGGGTGGAGGACGGGCAGGGTTGCATGAGCGGAGCGGAGCGTGCTGGCGCAGCACACACTCATGCCGCGGCAGGAGCGGGGAGGGAGGGCACCAACGGCGACGGCGCCCATCCATCCCCACCAGCCACGCACCTGTTCCCGCAGGTAGCGGCGGCAGGCCTCCAGGATGCAGGGCAGGCAGGGCACCACCACAGCCATGAAGCTTGCCGCCGCAGAGGACAGCTCAGCCTCCTGACCCAGCAGCAGGAACAGGAGCTTCGGCCTTCCCTCAATCTGGACTCCCCTGGAACCAGCTCTTCTGCAATACACTGCCGTGTGTTGCCACTGAAGCCTGCCAGGGGGGAGGACAGCACAGCAGAATAGGCGGGGGAGTGAGTCCACAACGCCCGCACGGTCAAAACGGTGAGTGCCGGCTTCGGCCAGCGCCCCTGTTGCTGCCTGCGGCGGCGGGCGTGGCTAGGGCTGCCTAAAGCAGCAGAATGAACAACTTTCCACGGGAAGGTGCTGCAACTCACTCACGGCGGTGCAGGGTGATGCAGGGTGGCGGGGGCATGGGCGCTGGTTGGTCCTCGGGCTACCCTCCCGGGCGGTGCTGTGGCCTGCAGGGAGGCTCTGAAGGCCTTCACGCATATGGGAGCCAATACTGCACAGTCCAAGGCGGCGCATAACGGCGCATTTCGTGCTGCCGATGTCCCGCCGGCGCGCCTGCCAGGTGCAACCTCCCCATGGGCGGAAGCGAACAGTCTGTTCTGCCCTCGCCAGGAAACTTTGGGTGCACACAACAACATGCTCGCTGCTTCTGCGGCCGTCGGCATCAGCGCGGGAGGTGAGTCTCTTGGCTCTCGTCTGGAGCCGGCCTTTGGCGCTGGCCGTGCTCGTTTCCGCTTCTGTGTGTGTGCACGCACACACCCCAGGGCTCGCGTTGCGCCGGGCGGCGAAACTCACTCTGTAGCTTCCTGCCTCCCTGCTCAGGCGCTGGAGGGCTGGGCCGGCGGCACGCGGGGCTCGCATCGGTCCCCATCTGGGGCGGGCGGCGAACTTCTCGCAGCCGCACGGCGGCCGCCGCCACAGGCGCCTCGGGCACCCTGCCTGCGCACCCGTCCTGGGATATGTTTGCGAATGTTCAGGTGATTGCGCCCCCGCACCCTGCCCGCCTGACCGCTTGCGGCAACATGCAGACATGCCTGGACACAGTGGCTGGCCTGCCGCTGTTAACCATGCGTCCCGCTGGCTGTGCCTGTATTCACCGTACTGCACCCGGCTAGCTCGCATCATCGCTCCTGCCTGTTTATGCCGCCTGCCCGTGTGCCGACTCCTTGGATTGTGCAGTCTGAAGTGTCGCGGGTGCAAGCGGCGGTCGCCAGCAACACCACAGCGTTACAGTTCACAAATGAGAAAATTGACAAGCTGGATTCGAGGGTGGATGAGGGGTTCGCCAAGCTGGCGGATGCCATGGACAAGCAGGCGGCCATGCAAGCGGAAGCCATGGCCAAGCAGGCGGCCATGCAGGCGGAAGCCATGGCCAAGCAGGCGGCTATGCAGGCGGAAGCCATGGCCAAGCAGGCGGATGCCATCACCAAGCTGCAGCGCAGCATCGACCAGCTGCCCTTGGCAGCGCTGAAGTCTTTCGCAGCGCTAGCTCTGGGCCTTGCCACCTTCTTCAGCCTTGCATGGCCGAGTCTGGTACAGCTGCTGCGCACTTGGCTTGCTTCAGGGTGATGCGCATCATCACATGCCACCCCCTTGCCACTTTCAATAACCCCTGCTTTCAGCTCACTACCTGTTGGCATTGCAACCAGTACCTTTTGTGTCGCAGCCCATTACACCCATCCTGCGTGTACCTTAACTCCCTCAGCATTCTCTCGAGGTGCGTGTACTGCTGATTAAGGCAGCCCCTCAACTTCCAAAGCTCTGCTTGTAATGCTCGCCCTGCTGTCGGCAGCAGGCGGCGGTGGTGGCGGGGGGAGTATGAGGGGGCGAGGCAGGCGCAGGTAGATGGTGACTGAGCCGCGGGTGATGTGTCAGCAATACACTGCGAGGGATGCAGCAGGCCTGCGTGTAGAGCCGAAGCAGCGTGCGATGCGACGAGTTGCTGTTGAGTTGCCGCTGCATTCAGGTGCTCTGGCCGCCCTGCCTCCCTCACAGCCGGATCACAAAGCTGCTGCTGCCAACGTGGAGGCCAACGTGGAGGGGATCCAGCTCCTCACTGGCTGCAGCAGCAGCAGGCCAGCAAGGTGCCAGCAGCAGGGGCGATGCGCAGATCAGCCTGCCTTCTGGAGGGCTGGGCAGAACCTTGCTATGGGCGGTGCAGCAGGGCTGGCCCAGCAGCAGCAGCGGCGGCAGCTTGCACACAGCAGAGCGGCGCACGGGGGGGGGGGGGGGGGGGGGGGGGGGGGGAAGGGAGGGGAAAAAAAAAAGCGAACCCCCGGGGGGCCCCACCCATTACTG
>NW_005435070.1:764718-773791 GCF_000147415.1 Chlorella variabilis | reverse complement strand
TTGTGGGGGGGGGGGGGTAGGGCAAGGCAGGGCAAAGCAATAGCCGAGCCGCCGCGGTGCCCACCCGATGCTGCCTGGGAAGCCGTGTGCGCGTGGCGTCTTGCTGCAGGCCGCACCGCGCCGTCAGCTGGGGCGCCTCTGTTGTGGCCATACGTCTGAAAAAGGGAGGCAGCAGAACAGCCAGGGTGATGCGCATGCAGGTGTGGGATGCATGTGGGAAGGTGTGGGCTGGCGGTAAACACAGGGCCAGAAGCAGAGCCTCCCCTTTGGCACAGGCCAGTGCCGGCAGCAGCTGCCTCCCCACCTCACCTCCAGCTCAAAGCGAGGGTGCTTGAAGCGCCGCTGCACGAGCACCCCCTGCTTAATGTTGAAGCCGTCCCCTCGAGCAACTGCACTTATGGGCCAGCAGGACCAGCAGCCGGGGGCAGGCACCTAAGTTGACAGCTGCACCTGGCCTCAATTGCAGCCATGCCTGGCTGTGACGATTGGGGGCCTGGGGGCAGTGACCGCATACGTGCAGCAGCTGCTGGATGTCACGCAGAGCAGCGCCACACAGGAGTGCAGGTGAGGGAGCGGCTGCAGGTTGGCGAGCTGGCCTCGCCAGGTGCTGCCGGTGCCCGGCGGCCTCCTCGAATCATCTGCTGTACATCCCCCGTCAACCACCCTGCTGCTGCTGTGGGCGTCCCGCCTGCTGCAGGGACCAGGCCGGCGGTCACCAGGCAGTGCACAACTTCATGCTGCACCGGCTGGGGGAGCAGGGGGGCCTCAGGTTCCGCCACCACGTGCGCAGCAACTGGGAGTCCCCCATCCATAGCGCAGGCACGTGCGGCTGAAGAGCTGCCGCCGCTGGTGCTTGATTGTGCTGCTGCTACTCTGCCGGGCGTCCCCTCCATTGCATCCTAACCCACCTCCCCTCACTTCCTGCCGCAGCATACGGCTGGCCATTCCGGATAGACCGCTTCGGCGTGCTGCGGCGGGACAACGGCACCACCCCCGCCGTCGTGCATCAGTACCATCGCTGGCGTGGCGCCCTGGCCATCTACCGGGCCATGTATCCCTACCTGGGCCGCGGCTTCTTTTACAACGGGTCCAACGCAACAGGCAACTCGGTGCTGGCACACATGCGGCTGTGCCAGTTCTGCCGCAAGCAGCAGGATGCCGGTGCAGCAACAACGGCATGATGCCCAACCTTGCTGCGAAGCTTGTGTAACCAGCGACGCCGGTCCGTACTAGGGGCAGGTCTGTACCAAGGGCCAAGCAGCTGTACAGACACCGCCAACAGTTCAACTCTGCCCGGCGCCTATGCATTGCAGTGACGCTTTCTTGCAGTACTGCTAGGGGCGCAGTGCCGTGCTGCATCAGGGCTTGCTGCTCTCAAATGACTCCACACGGGCCGTACCGCCGCCTCCGACGGCAGAATCCCACACATCCTGCATGGCCCCAGCCAGGCAGTCAACAACCATAGTCAGTGTGATGGACCTGGTAAGGCAGGCAGCCATCTGGCAGCAGTGGCCGCGCTGGTCAGCCCAGGGCATGCCAGGACCGCCCACCTTTCTGTACCAGGTGCTCCAGGTGCCGCACGGCAGGCTGATGTTCTTGCCCATATCCGTCACGCTGCTGCACGTCAGCTCCGGAGGCTGCGACAGGCAAGCTCTTTGTGGCGGCTGTGAGGTGTTGCTGCCCGGGGCTGAGGGGGTGGGAAGGAAAGCAGGCTAGCAAGCAGCCCAGCCAAGGCAAGGCCAACACACACCTGGCAATCGTTGTTGAGAGGGTTCTGCCCGGCCTTGAGGAAGCAGCCCTGCTGCACGTCGTTGAAGGTGAAGCTCACGCAGCCCTCGGCGGCCTGGCAGGCAAGGACGCAATGGCCGAGATTCACGGGCTTGCGCGCTCCAAAGCCGCCCTGCATCAGCGGCAGTTGGTTGGCGCCACTGTGTATGTGCTGGTCGCGCGCGCAAGAGGGGGCACATGTTGATGGGCTGGGGGATAGGCGGGGCTGCCTGCCTGCCAGCGACTCATGTCAGGCTCACCGCAAAGGCTGGGTTGCGGTCGAATCCTCCGGTTGGGTCCTCGGCCCACCCAACAGCATTCTGCACGGCATCGCGCCCCACGGCCGATCGTGCTCCTGCTCCACAGCTGCTCGGCTGGCGGGCAGCAGGTGCAGGATGGCAGTCGAAGTGCAGCAGGGCAGTGCAGCTCACCTGGGGGTAGGGAACGTCCTGGCCCTTGTCGCAGGCCTGCCCCTGGGGCTCATTGTGGAAGGAGGAAAGCGCGGCGCTGCAACCACAGCATGCACAGCACGGGTCAGCTTCCCAGGATGTCAGGCACGAGGGGAGCCCGTGCCGGCAGCCCGCAGGCGCCCGCCCTACTTGATTGCGGTTGTGTCGTTGGAGCAGCCTGTGGAGCCGGTGCCTGTGGCGCCCACAGGGCACTCGCAGGTGAAGCCGCCCTGCAGGGCACGGAGCAAGCAACGTGCCGTAGCCAGCGGTGGACAGGCCATATGGGACGAAAGAGAGAAGAAAGAAGAACAGAACACACCTGCGAGTTGATGCAGATGGCTGAGGTGGCGCAGTTGGCTGTGCCCCGCACGCACTCGTTGATGTCGATGCTGCAGTCGGGTCCCTCATACCTGCGGCAGGCATTGGCAGGCAGAGACACAGCGCCTCAACGCAAGGATGCAAAAGGCAGCATCTGCCCAGCCATCTCCTGTTGCTGCCGCGGCTCACTCCCCTCGCCCCCTCACCCTTTGTCTGCGCAGGAGCCAGCGGCCGCGGGGCCCTTCTCGCTGCACCCGACAGCGGGGCCGCTGTACAGCTGCTGTAACGCCGCAGCGTTGCTCTTGATCAGGCCAAAAGTGGAGTCTGTGCTGTAGATGCCAAACCGGCCTGCCCCGCCTCCCTCGCCCTTGCTGGCGGTCTACGGACCAGGCAGCACATGTGGCGTCGGTGCGGCATCGCTCAGCACATTGCGTCTCGGCCCCACGCGCCTCCAGAGCAGCAATGTGGAGCAGCAGGTGCTCGTGCCTGATGCCCGTCTGCCCCGCTACCCGTCTCACCTGCCCAGGCGCGTAGTACTGCCAGAACAGGGCGCCCTTGAGCGGCCCTCCGCTCTTCAAGCTGGTCTCCACTTCGTCGAAGGCGGCCTTGAAATAGGCATCTCGGTTCTGCTCCGCACCAAACTCCTCGATGATCAGCGGCTTGCCCAGGGCGGCGGAGTCTGCAAGGACAACAGTACACCCCACCATTGACGCAAAGACGAGGGCATGCAAGGGGACAGATGGATGTGCTGATGGTGCACCACCCACCCTTGATGTGCTGCTGGATGTAGCGGCGGAAGAAGTCGACGGGCAGGGCGGAGGAGCAGGTCTGGCACTTCCACAGGTCGGGCCAGATGTGGATGGCGGCAAAGTCTATGCCTGCGGAGGAGTGGTCGGCGATGAAGTCCTGGTTCCACTGGGTGGCCCAATCAGAGTCTGGGTGGCCGGGGTTGGAGGGGATGGAGGCCCTGCAGGGGACGGGGGGCAGAGTGGCGGCAGAGCGCGGCAGCCGTGGGGCCAGCAGCGGGCGGCAACGCGTTTGGAGCGGCATTGGCTGGCAGCCAGGCTGTGAACGTGGAGAGGGGGCACTGCCAGGCATGGTTGCCCAGCTCCGGAGGGATCCCCAACCCCGGCCTCTCCTGGAGGTTGAGTAGAAGCCCTCCTCCCCCACAGTCAGCAGGTGGTTGGCGTCCAGCCCTTTCACAAAGGACGCCATCTCCTTGACCCACGCCACGATGGTGCCTGCAGCGCACCCGTGCGGGCATGGGTAGGGTACCCCAGGTTGGGTAGAGCTGCAGAGGGCTGGCGGAATCTTGAGGCTGGTCGACGCGCCGTGCCGAGCATTGCTCACCCGGCTTGCAGTCTCGGCACACGGGCTCATTGATCAGGTCCCAGGCCCTGCCAGGCAGGCAGGCATGGCAGGGGTCGGCAGCCAGCCAGCGCGGCCTGAACAGCGGCACTGGCATCCCCGTCCCAGGCGCCACGTGTGCACAGCTGGCGCCACCTCCTGCGCAGCTGCTCACATGATGGCGGGATCGTCGCGGTTGGGGCGCCCCGTGATGGTGTTCACCCTGCCCACGATGGCTGCCACGTAGTCCCGGAACAGAACCTTGGTGGCGGGGCTGGTGAAGAAATCGTTGTGGGTGCCGCCTGCAGGCATGCGTGGGAGGGGGTGCGTAGCCGGGCATGTCCTTGGCATGTTTAGGGTCACTCGGGCGTTGGGATTCCAGCAGGGTGAGGCCGCAGAAGCATGAAGCATGCTCGCATGCATGAAAACAGGACACGGTGCAGCAAGCAGGTGCCATAGTGCTATAACTCTAACAGGACACCCCCGCCTTCCTCCCTCACCGGTGAGATTGGCAAAGGTGTCCACCCCTCCTGCAGGTGTCCAGTTGGAGGTGAAGGACAGGATGACCTGCAGCCCAGCAGAACCGAGCACTCAACAGCTGCATGTGCGGCAGCTGCGCCACGAATGCTGCGGCAGCAGCGGCGGCAGGCATCCCTCCTGGCGGCGGACCCGGCCAGCTGGGCACATGGGCGTGGGGCGCAGACTGGCAGGAAGGGAGGCCAGCGGGCACCCCAGCTCGGCACCTTGATGCCGCGCTTGCCGGCCTCGGCAAGGAAGTAGTCCAGCCCGCGCAGCATCCCCTCGTTGAGCTCCCTGGGCTTCAGCAGGCTGGGGTAGTCGTTGCTCACGCCGTGGGCCCTGCAGGAGGAGGCAGCCACGATGGCCCGGGTGGCAGGTAGGATGCCAGGCAGTGCAGCGGCACCGGAGTGCAGCTCTCTGGGTAGGGCGTGCGAGGCAGTCGCTCCCTGCGTTTCCAGCGGGCCGGCTGGCCAGCCTCACCAGGCGCGCACAACAGTCATGCCATCCTCCACGGCGCTGTCCAGCAGCTGGCGGATGAGCTCGGGGCCGGTCAGGCCCGGCGGCAGGTGCGACCCAGCCAGCCGCGGCGCCCCCGCGGCGGCCTCCATCACCTCCCACCTGCGGGGCAAGGGGGGGGCGGCAGCAGGGCCAGCCGCCTCAGCAGACAGAGGTGGCTGGAGGCACGGCAACCCCGGCTAGCAGATCGCGCCTCAGCACGCATGCTCAACATGCCAGCTCTAGGACCATGGCTCACTCACTGGTTGAAGCCTGAGATGGGGAACTTGTTGCAGCCCAGCACAAACTCCCCATCCACGACTTGCACGAAGCTATCCTTCAGGGCGGGGTCAGGGTATTGGCGGCCACCGCTGCCGCCGCCGCCATTGCTGGGGGCCACCAGCAGCTGCGAGGGGCCAGCATGCAGACATGGGTGGCCTCCTTGTGATCCGTGGGTGCGGAGAGCACGTAGCAGAGAGAGCGCTGGCCTGCCCCTGCACAGCGCTGCTGAGGCAGGCGGCACACGCCGCCCCCACCGCCGCCAGAATGCTCAGCTGCCACATCTCTGCACACGCTGCCATTGCCCAACTAGCGGCTCGTCCTTCAATGGATCAGCAAGCTCACCCCTCGGCCAGCACGCGTTGTCTGTAGGTTGGCTGATCCCAAGGCGAGGAGCAGCAGCAGGGCTGCAGCAGCAGGAGGCACAGGGCAGCGCATGGCTCCAGCAGCACCAACGAATGTGGGTGGAGAGTGGAGAGCACCAGCAAGAGTCAACCCATCGAACTGTCCAACGGAGGAAGGCGTACTGCTAGCTTCACGTGCTGGAATGCATGCAGCGAAGCACCCTGCCTGCAAATGCCTGTAGCCCGAATGGAGGGGCGGGAAAGGGGGACGACGCCCGCACGCCTCCCCCACTTGCCCCACCCCCCCACCGCCACAGGTGCCTGCTCGCCTCCTTAGCCCCCTCCTTAGCGGCACCCCTTTGGACGTTCCTGGCATTGCTTACATTCCTGCACGAGGGACATGAGACAGACAGACAGACAGACACACACACACACACACTCACACGCAGGCAATGGCGAGACAGATGGGTGAGAGATCGGCAGCGTTGGTTGCTGGTTTGGAAAGGGTTGGTTTGGAAAAAAGGATCTTAGGCTGGACACTCCACGCGCTCAGGTGGCTCAGGGCTGCTCAGACGCCGCCTGCACGAGCGGCGGCTCCTCCGGCTCCAGCAGCTGTACGGTGCCGGCAGGCGGCGCGGTGGTGCCCGGCGGCACAATGGGCGCCGTGGGGGCGGCAGTGGCGGCCGGGGTCGTGGCGGCGGGCGCCGGCTCGGCGGCGGGGTTGGCGTGAGCCAGCTCCGCGCCGTACTGAGCCACATAGTGGTCCTCAAACTGCAGCAGGTGCAAGCAAGCATGCGCACCAGCTCAGCAAGCAGCGTGCCAGGCTCAGAGCTCCGGCTCGGCTGCTCTCAAGCAGCACAGCAGCTCACACAAGGCCCTCGCATTCAGAAGTCCCGGAGCCGGAATCTTGCCGGGCATGCCCGGCTGCCTGGCTGCCACATGCAACACCACCACATGCACCACCACACACAGACCACACACACCACACCTGCTGGAAGATGGCGGTGACGGCGGGGTTGGCGCGGCTGGGCTGCCCCGCGGGCTCCACGTACGTCACGTTGGCGCAGGCGCCCGCCACGTCCATGTCCAGGCGGTAGTAGGAGCGCCAGAAGCCGCAGGGGAAGGAGAAGGAGCCGCCGCGGTCGTTGGTGCGGTTGCACAAAACCTCCTGGCCGAAGCTGCGGGAGGGTTGGGGGGCGGGGAGGAGGGCGTGACTCGGGAAGCCGCCTGGTGCGCAAAAACGTAGCAAGGGCTAGCAAGGGCCGCCTCTGGAAGCCGACGGATGGCAGGACTGGGAGTGATGCGGGGCACCAAGCAGGGCAGGCCAAGCGCGAGGCAGGCCGCCTGGAGAGGCAGCAGGCTCACCAGAAGTTGTACTCGGGGCACTGCTGCGTCTTCAGGAAGCACTGCGCCAGCACCTCGTTCACCACAAAGCTCTCGCACTCCTCCGCCTCCTGGCACGCCACCATGCACTCCTGCGCGAGGGCAGGCGGGCGCAGGCGTGGGGGTGGTGTGAGGGAACCCCAGAGGCAAATCCAGGAAGCCCCGGTGCCAGCCACCCCTGCCCCTCCACCCCTCCTCCAGTCCTCCACCCCTCCTCCAGCTCTCCCTCCTCCCCAGGACCTCGCTGGCTCACCAGCAGCGACACATTGGTGCGGGAGCCGTACTGGGCGCCCTCGGCGCGGAAGAAGGCAAAGGAGTCCAGCGGGTCGTACAGGTAGCCTGCAGGGGGGTGGGGAGGGGGTGGGGAGTGGAGGGTGGGGAGGCATGGTGAGGAGATATGGGAAAATCACCGAGTGGGGAGGCAGGGCCGGGAAGGAGTCGGGGATGGAAAGCTAAACACCCCAGCCTGTCAGGCCGGGGCAGGACCGCCAGCAGTGACGGCAGCAATACCCAAGGCAGGACGGCACGCCCCGCCACCATCCCCGCCCCGGGCCCCACCGGACCCCGCCCCAGCCACCCCCGCCCCCACCTGGCGCGGTGGCGGGCCAGGCCACGTCGTAGCCGGCGTCGCAGGCCAGCCCCTGAGGCTCGCTCCAGTGCAGCGCCTGCAGCTGCTCCAGCGCGGCGGCGTTGGCGGCGCACGCCTTGCCGTCGCCCTCGTAGCCCCTGCGGGCAGGGAGGGGAGGGGGTGGGATGGGGTGGGGGGTAACAGGGAGGCGTGGCGGGAGGGCGGCAGGCAGGGCGTGGCGGCGAGCCGGGGCGTGCGGGCTGCCGCACTCCCGCCTCTGCCCCGCGCAAGCGCCAGCAGCTGCCATTGGTGCAGCCGCCTGAAGAAGAGCCCCAGAGCGCCCCAGCGCCCCCGAGTGCCTCCCCTGGCGCAGCGAGCTCACCACCAGCACTTGCACTCGTAGCCGGCATCAGTGTCGATACAGGTGGCGTGGGGGTCGCAGGTGGCGGTGCCGCGCACGCACTCGTTGATGGGCACGTCGCAGGCGGGGCCCTCCAGGCCTGCCGGCAGGGGGGCGGCAGCGGCACGGCCGGCAGGGGGCTCAGCGGGGCAGGCGGGCAGCCGGCTCGGCAGGGGCTCAGCAGAAGGGTCCCAGGCCTGCGATCTGGCTGGCCCTGAGCAGGCCCGACCGTAAGGCAACACCCCGCGGCAGCCTCACCCGTGCCGGGCGCGCCGTCCACCCAGGTCTGGGCGCAGTCAGGGGCGGCAGCCACGGGCGCGGCCTGGGCGGCGGCGGCCACGCAGCCGGCCACGGGCTGCGCGTTCAGCTGTGCCACGGTCTGGGCGTTGGCCTGGATGGGCTGGAAAGCGTCGTCGGTGGGGAAGATGCCTGGGGGGCAGGGACAGGTGGGAGAGCAGGAGAAGAAGAGGGTTGTGTCGTTGCGCTGGGGTGCTTGGGAGGTCGACCCAGGCAACCCAGGCAGCCCACCACCCCACACGTGTGGCTGAAGATGGCCCAGCTGCTGCCTCCCACTCCACCTCAGGCCGCGCAGCCGCCTCACCAAACAGGCCGCGGCCGCCGCCCTCCGACTTGGGCGCGCGCTGGCCCTCCAGGAACAGCTGCCCTGTGTTACAGTCACCCCGCTATGATAGGCCGCGTGAGCAGACCTTGGGCAGGGGGCACACGTGATCAAGGGGCATCAAGAGAGGGGGTGGACCATGGAGCACCCTCTCCATGGCTCCGACCACCCTCCCCCCAGCTGAGCGTCCCAGGGTCACCCCACCCTGGCCCCGCTCCCCGTCCTGCCGGACACGCAACCCCCACAACGTGGTGGGGGACGTGGGGATCCTTAGCAGCTTAGGCCTGCCAGGCCGACGGGTGCCGATGCTGGTGCGGGCTCCCGGCGGCAGGCAGCGCCGCCGCCGGGCACTCAAATGGCATGGGGCACATGGGCCCCCATGCCCGCACATCTCCCAGGCACATGAAAATACCAGAAGGCTGCACATGTAAGGGTGCAAAGTGGCCTGCCGCGGCGGTCGGCTGTGCCATTACTCAGTCAGCCGCCGCTACCGTGCCGGGCTTGGCGTTCCCATGCCAACATGCCGGCGTGCCATCGCGCAAGGGGCCAGTGAGTGTGTGAGGCGGAGGTGGGGGTGGTGGGCCT
>NW_005435070.1:737640-764667 GCF_000147415.1 Chlorella variabilis | reverse complement strand
GGGGGAGGAGGGGTGAAAAGCAGGTGTGACTGGAGATCAAAGCAAAGCGTTCCTCGAGAGACTGGGGCAGCAACAGCGGCATCCCTTTCACTGCCGCCGCCCCACCCCCACCCCCTCCTGCTCACATCCATGAACTGGTTGCGCTCCTCCAGGCTGGCCGACACAAACTTGCCGCCGATGGTGGCGTTGTCGGTGACCCACTTGCCGTGCTGCGCCAGGCAGGGAGGCAGGCAGCGAGGCGGGCATGCAGGGTCAGGGTCAGGGCAGTGTCAAAGGCGCCTGGCAGCTGTGCAAGCGCGAGGCGGTGAGGGCAAGGTGTGGGAACCAGCACGGGGCACACGCCTCGGCACCCAGCCTGCCAGCCAGGGGTGCCTCCTCACCTCCTCCAGCACAAGCGGCTTCTTCAGGACGGCGGCGGAGTCGCGGGCGTGGTTGGCGATCCAGCGCACCAGCCAGGTGGGATCCACCTGCTGCCAGTTGTCCACCTGCTCCACGGGGGGTGGAGAGGAAGGGGGGGCAGCGGTGACCGGCCTGTGCCTGGCAGAGGTGCTGTGTTCGGCTGGCCAAGTAGGGAGGACTACCAAAGCACGACGCGTGGCAGGGCTACGCATGTGCCGGCAGCATTAGCAGCGCTTGCTGCCTGCGCCCCGCCTCACCCAAGCGTGAATGGTGGCAAAGTCAATGGCGGGAGAGGAGTGGTCGGCGATGAAGTCCTGGCCCTCCTCCGCAGCCCACTCGGTCCTGCAATTCGAGGACAGGGACAGGGAAAGAGGGTAAGAGGGCGCTGCTTTCACAGCCAGGGGAACGGCGTCCAGGCGGGCCCGCCTGTGTGGCCACGCTCGAACACGGCTGCGCAGACCGGCGCCGCTGCGCGAGGGGCGGGGCCCGCACGGCCGCCCGGCACGCCGCACCAGGGCTGGCCGGGGTTGGCGGGGTTGCCGCAGCAGGCGTAGAAGCCCTCCTCGCCGGTTGAGACCAGATGGTTAGGGTCGACAGTCTTGGTGAAGCGAGCCATCTCGTCGTACCATGCCGCCACGGTGCCCGCGGGGCAGCCGTTGCAGCGCGGCTCATTCAGCAGGTTCTGCGGGCCGCACCAGGGGCCAGGATGAGAGGGGAGGGCAGGGCAGGTCAAGAGGCTGGCGCTGGTGGGGGAGCGGGTGGGGAGTCATAGCGGAGCGGGGCAAGGACGGGCCCGAGGCGTCCAGCCCATGCCCACCCAAGCCCCCTCCCTCCCTCCCTCCCTCCTCTCTCACCCAGGCCATGATGGTTGGGTCGTCCCTGTATGCGCGGCCGTTGATGGTGTTGACGCGGGTGGCCAGCGTCTGCACCCAGCCCTGGAACATGGCCTTGATGGCGGGGCTGGTGAAGAAGTCGACCTGGGGAGGGGCGGAGGGGACGCAGAGGAGGGAGGAGGGGACAAGAGGAGGGGTGAAGCGCATGGGTGGAGGAGAAGAGAAGGAAAAGGGAGGGAGGAGGCTTGGGTTTCAACCCTGCCGTGCCGGCCCGGGAGGTGCTCGTCTCACACGCTGCAAAGGGTGCTGTGACGGGGCAGGAGAGCTGCGGACGCGGCGGGGCCAGCCCCACCTGCTTGTCGCTGCCGGCCCACTTGAGGTACTCGGGCACGCCGCCGGTGGGCGTCCAGTTGGAGGTGAAGGCAAGGATGAGCTGCAGGGGCGGTGGGAAGAGGGTGGGAGGGGTGAGGAGACGGGGCAGAGCGGTGTGCGACGAAAGTGGGGACGGGTGCCAGGCGGGAATGGGCAGAAGGCTGGCAGTGAGAGAAGGTTTGTGGTTGGCTGGCGGTCTATTGAGGGGTGAGCAGCCACTCCGAGCCCTCCCAGGGAGCTCTGCGCATGCGCAGGCACGCAGGCGCGCACCCTGATGCCCGCCTTGCGCGCCTCATCCAGCAAGTAGTCCAGCCCGCGCAGGGCGGCCTCGTTGTACCGCCCGGGAGCGGTCTGCAGTACAGACGACGGGCGACACAAACAGGCAGTACGGTCAGCAGTGGCGGAGCAGCAACGCGAGGAGCGGGCCCGGGCAGCCCGCCAGCCCACAGCCCGCGGGGCGCCCACCATGCCTCTGCCAGCCAGCCTGCGCCCAGCCAGGCAGCCACTCGCCTGCACCGCATACTGCGGGTTGACAGAATGCGCCCAGGTGCGCATCACATTGAACCCCGCCTCCTTGCCCTTGGCCAGCAGGGACCGCACCAACTGCGGGCAGGAGGGGTAGGAGGGAGGCGGCAGGTGTGGTTGGGGCGGCAGGGGAAGCAGTGCGAGGCGACCAGCAGAGGAGACGAGGAGGCACCCGACAGGCTGCACGCCCCAGCTCGCCTGCGGGCCAGTCATGTTGACGGGCAGGGAGGCGCCGCTGAGGGAAGGGGCCCCTGCCGCCGCCTCCACCATCTCCCACCTGCAGGCCAGGGCAGGGGAGGGTGAAGGTTGCGAGGGGCTCTCAGCAAATGTCGCTGTGAGGCGGGCTGCGGCATGCAGCGGGAGCAGGGGGACGCAACCGAATGGTGCCAGTACAGCCCTACTCACGAGTTCCAGCCCGTCAGCAGCATCCTCTGGCACCCGGCCACAAACTCGCCATTCTCCACCCGCACAAAGTATTCGGCTGGGCCGACGGGGGCGGGTGTGGTGGGCACAGGCATGGCCTGGAGCTGCACGCGGCGGCGGCGGCGGCGGCAGGCGGCGCGCAAGTGGGTTCAGTCTGGCGCAGTGGTCAAGGTTTTGCAAGCAGCGTCCTGTTGCCTCGTGATTTGAATCTGCGGCTCCACAGGCTGCTCAGGGCGATCGTTCGTGGCCGGCCGGCTCAGGGGCCTCCACACGAACGCACTGCCTGGGGCCCTGCTCCTGCTGCAGCCCAGCCCTGCCCAGCCACGCACAGCCTGCTGCTCGCCCTCTGAGCGGCCCCTCCTCACCTGCCGAGCGCCAGAGGCGGTAGCCAGGCAGCAGGCCAGGCAGACAGCCGCCAGGGCTGCTGCACGCATGGTGGCTGCCAGTTTGTGGTCGTGTGCAGGGCAGAGGCAGTTGGTGGGGCAAGGCCGGACGCTGCACCAACACAACACGCTGGAGGTTCCCTCGAGCGAAGGTGCAGCAGGCTCTCCTCGCCAGCAGAGGCCAAGTTGAGAGCAGACAAAGGGAAGGGCTTGAAATTTAACGGGAGGCTGATGCAGGCCTTGGAGCTGCCAAAGAAGAAAGCGCCGCGTGCAAGAAAGCGCATGCGCTGGCTGCTTGCAGCTGCCAACCGTCGTGGATTGCCGCCCCACACAGCTGCAGACCCCCCAGCCATTACTGCGAGCAGCAACATACAAGCTTTACAGGATCTCAAAGTCGCGGTGCACCGCCAGCCGCCCGAGCCGCCGGTGCTCCGCCACCGGCATGCGGCAGCGGATCTGCTGCAGCAGGCCCAGGTCGACATCCGCGACGGCGATGCCGGTTGCAAGCGGGTCTTGCAGCCGCCCCACCACCTCGCCCCAGGGGTCGATGATCAAGCTGTGCCCGTAGCTCTCCCGCTTGGCATTGTGCTGGCCAGCCTGCGCCGCGGCGATCACGTAGGTCTGGGTCTCTATCGCCCGCGCCCGCAGCAAAACTTCCCAGTGCGCCCGCCCTGCACCGCCAAGGCGGCGTCACACAGCTTAAAAACAGAACTGAAACGGAAGCAGAGCTGTCGATTCGCAGTTGCACACGAGCAGGCACAGCGCCACCTCCCACCTGTCGCCACGGTGAAGGCCGAGGGGACCAGCAGGACCTGCGCCCCCAGCTCATACGTCAGCCGCTGGTACAGCTCCGGGAAGCGCAGGTCGTAGCACACAGACAGGCCCAGGCGCCCCGCAGGGCTGTCGCACGCCACCAGCCGCTCGCCCGCCGCCGTAAACCTGCAGGCGGGAGAGGGGCCCAGAGAGGGAGAATTTGGCTGCATATCGGGATGCTCTGTTCAGTAGGCACCACCTCAGCTGGTGCTGTTCCCACACCGATCTGCTCAGGCGGACAGCCAGCGAGCCAGCCAACCCAGCAGCCCCAGCCTCTGCCCACCTGCTCTCCATCAGCACGGGACCGTTGGGCACGCTGTTGTCAAACAGGTGGATTTTGCGGTAGGAGGCCTGGATGCGCCCGCTGGCGTTGATGACCACATGGCAGTTGTACAGGTGCTCCGGGTCGGGCCCACGCTCCTGGAAGCCGCCCACCGACAGCCACAGGCCGCTGTCCGCCGCCAGCTGTCGATACCGCTGCATGGTGGGGCCCTCCAGCGGCTCCGCAACGGCCAACGACTCTGAAAACGCCAGCCCCAGGAAGCTGCAATTCTCTGGGAGGAACAGCATCCTGCAGCCCTGCTCCACGGCGGCCTGTTCAGACGGGAGGGGAGGGGGGGCGCCTTGATGAGGTGGTTTGGGCAATTGATACTGCCATTTTGCCGGCCAGCGGCTCATCAGGGATGCATTCTTGCCTTTGCCAGACTAGACACAGTTTCAAAGTTCTTGTCCACACTTCCCACGCTAGTCATCTGGGCCACAGCAACTCGCGTCGAGGCAGGAGCAGCGGCGGCGGCGGTGGCGGCATCGCCACCCTCAGCTGTCCGCGCCAGGCTATAGGCTGCTGACGAGCTGATCGGTTCCATGCTGCTCGCCACGGGCGAATGGTGCGCCGCAGCACAGCGCCCTCGTGAAAAAGCCCTGGCTGGGGGGCCTGCAAGCAGCGGCAGCCGCCAGAGCGCGCGCAGAAACATCACCCTGCACTGGGAGACGAATCAGGCGGCACAAGCTACAGCAAGCAACCCGCCCAGCAGCCCGCCCGCCGCCCAGCGCCCGCAGCACGCCATCCTCCTCTGGCATGAAGCTAATCGGAATGCTATGTGAATACACTTGCGTGGGCTGTTTCTTGATACCCCACTCTTGAAACAGAGAGTAAGTGCTTCGCATACGCGAGTTGACTGCTTCGGTTGTCCCTCAGCGTCCTGCTTGTTACCGCATGCCCGCAACGGTCGAGGCGGCATGATGGGCGCGGCTGGCCGCCAAAGCGTTGACGTCCGCTGGCCGGGATAAGCCAGTGACCACCCACACTGTTCTGGGTACACCCTCCTGATTGGTGCTTGCCAGCCCCTGTGCCCATCCGCTTGATCGTGATGCGCTGCTTGGGAGCTGGCTGCGACTTTCATACGGCTAGAAGCGGGGCATGAAAGAGACGCCACGTTGTGATATTGGTGGGAAGGAGGAGAAGACAACGTGTTGGAAACCAAGAAACAAAAGGGCTGAAATGAAAAGAAACTCAGGGAGAGGTTGGAGCAATGCAGGGTTGCCCAGTGCTCATTTGAAATGTGACCCATCATTCGCAATGGGCCTGCTGAAAGTGCGGCATGGCATTCAATACACATACTTTGGGGATGGGGCGCCCCACGGTGGGTTGCCGCTATGGTTTCCTATGTCGGCAGCTTTGCTGCTCTGCTCTGGTCTGGGGATGGCTGCAAAACTGCCGCTCACTGATGATGCTTCCTGCTGCTACTCAGTGTTGCTGGTGCTCAGATTGTTGCTGGCTCTCCTGCTGCTGCTGGTGCTCCTGCTGCTGCAAGTAGAGTCCTGCCCAGTACGATTTGTACTGCTCCCAAAGCGTCTGCCACTCGCCGTACTGCCGGTGCCACTGCTCCCACTCCAGCTGCTGGTAGCGAGCCAACAGCGTGGCAGGCACCGTCACCCAGCCACCCTCGCCGCCGCCGGCGGCATCACCACCTGCTGCACCGCCAGCGGCTGCGGCAGGAGCGGCGCTGTCGCCGCTGCGCTGGTCATGCGGCGGCGGCTCGCTGGCCCAGACGGCCGCTGACAGCTGCGGCGGCGGGGCCGGCGGCGGGGGCGGCGGCGGCAGCAGCTCTGCGGAAGCGCCCGCAGGCAGCGGGCTGCCGCCGGCTGCCGGGGCGGCAGCAGTAGACTCGGTGCTATCGCCGCCGGCAGAGAACAGGCCCTCCGAGGGATAGCAGCCGTAGTATGCATAGTGCTGATGCCAGAAGGCAGTCCACTGGCGCTGCTGCTCCTCAGCTTCCGCCGCGGCGTCGGCTGCGACGACCGCCGCGGCCGCACCGCAAGCGGCCTCCTCCTCCTGCCGCTCCGCCACGCGCTCGAGGGCCGCTGCCTGCGCCTCCTCTGCCGCCGCCGCCGCGGCCGCCGCCTCCTCCCGCCGCCGCGTGGCGGAGGCCTGGGCTGAGCCCAGCGGGCGGCGCCGCCGAGGCACCACCGTCTCAAACACTTCGCCCCCGCCCTCCTCCTCGCCAGCTGCACCAGCAGCAGCAGCAGGGGCCACGCCGCCGCCGCCGCCGCCGCCCTGGCGGCTCTGCACATCCTGCTGCACGCTGCGAACGATGGCCCAGTAGTGCCCCTGCTGCGCCTGCTGCGCCTGCTGCGCACGCCGGCTGCCAGCCGCGGCCGTGCCCGACCGAGGGCCGCGGCCGTGGGGCCGCAGCTCGAAGCCCGGGGGGGCGGCCTCGGCGGCGGCCGCCGCGCGCCGGTGCTGCCGCCGCGCTGCCTTCTCCGCCGCCGCCGACTCCTTCTGCTCCTCATTCAGCCAAGAGTCCTTAAAGCTGGGCTCCTCATCGCTGCTAGTCATCCCTGTGCCCGGGAAGGCGCCGCCCGGCCCCGCCACACACGCCGCGTCGGCGCCCGCGTCGGTGGCATCGCCGGCCAGCAGCGCAGGGGGAGCCTCCTCCACCACCGCCGCCAGCCCGGGGCTGGCATCTTCGTAGCTGTTGGCCCAGAGAGGGCGCTGCACCTCCTGCTGCAGCGTAGAATGGTGGTGGCGGCCCGGGATGGGGGCGGGCGGGCTGCTCAGCCGGCCGCCGCTGCTGCCGCTGCTGCCGCTGCTGGCGGTGCTGCCTGCGGAGCCGACGCGGCGCAGCGGCTTGAAGCTGACGGGGGGAGGCGTGGCGCCGCCGCTGCCGCTGCCGCCGCTGCCGCCGCCGCTGCAGGCGGCCGCTGCGGCGGCCGCCGCCGCCGCGCTTTCTTCCCCGTCGCTGCCGCTGTAGTCATCATCAGAGGTGGATCCCCAGCTGTCAACTGAGTCTGCACTGCTGCAGGAATCGGCGGGGGAGCCGGTGCCGCTGCCGTTGGCGGCCGCGGCGGCCGCCGCGGCGCGGCGCCGGCTGCTGGCCGCGGCCGCCGCCACCGCCGCAGTGAGCGAGGAGACCGCGGGCTTGGATGGCGTGGGGGAGGCGGCGGGGCCAGCGGCGGCAGGGGCGCGCCCTGCCGCTGCCTTGGGCACAACAGTGTAGCTGAGATCCAGCCCCTCAAATCCCCACTGCTCCTCCTGCTGCCCTGCCTCCTCCTCCTCCTCCTGCTGCTGCCACTGCTTGTCATGCTGCTGCGCCACCGATTCCTGCTGCTGCTGCTGCCCCTGCTGCTGCTCTAAGTCCAGCGGTCCCGCTTCCGCCCCATCGTCACCCCACAGCGAGGCGGTGGCAATGTCTGCCAACGCCCCGTCGCCACCGCTGCCCCAGCTCTCCGCGCCGGCAGAGGCGAGCAGGGAGGAGGAGGCTGGCGTTCTGGGGCCCATGGCACCCAGGCTGCCGCCGTCGCTGCCGCCGCCGAGGGAGCTGGTACCGCTGGCCGGCTGCTGCGCCTGACGGTACCATTCCTCAGGCACAAACTCGGGCAGCTCGGTGACCTGCACCAACCGAGCGGGAGGCAAGGGGAGGGAGGTGACCAGGCAACACAGGTGGATACAGGCACAGGGCGTGGAGAGACGTGGGGGTGGAACCCCTCTGCCGCGTGCTGGTGCTGATACACCACAGGTAGATGCAGCTGCCACGCACCTGCCCTCCCGCCACCTCAGCAAGGTACCCCTCCAGGCGCCGCAGCTCCTCTGGCCCATCCAGCAGCGTCACCGCCACGCCCCGCGTGCCGAAGCGCCCGGCGCGCCCCACCCTGCAAGCACGGCCGCAGGCGGGCCGGGTGCGGTCAGGCGGGCCGGCCGGCCAGCACGCCACGCTAGAGCAGGCTGGGGGGCACAGAAGGCTGCGGTGCAGAGGCAGCGTGCTGTCCCCCCCCACACACATGCACGCCTCGCACCAAGCGCGGCACGCAGCGCCAGCCAGCTGAGCGCCGCCGGTCCCCGCCCTCACCGGTGCATGTACGTTTCGGCGTCAGGCGGCAGCGCCAGGTTCACCACCAGGTTCACCCGATCCAGGTCCACGCCCCGAGCAGCGAGATCGGTTGTCACGGCCACGCGCAGCCTGCGGAGGAGCATGGGCGGGGAGGCGGGGTCGAGGCATGCGCCAAGGGGACATGAGGATGGGAGGGGAGCAGGACAGGCGCGCCCTGCGGCTGGCAGGGAGCGGCGGGGCCAGCGGCGCATCGGGGCGGACTGGGCCTCAACGCCGAGCCCCAAGCCCACCCCTTCGACCCCTTTGCAGCCATCATCACACATGCACTACACGTCCACAGCGACAGAGAGCCCACACACACGCACCTGAAGTCCCGCAAGGCGTTCAGCGCCTCGATGCGCTGAAGCTGCGTGCGCTGGGCCGACAGGTAGGCAGCCGGGAAGCCGCCCGCCAGCAGCCGCTCCGCCACCACCTCGGCATCTGCAGGAGCGGGGCGGGGGGGCGGTGCAAACAGGCAAACAGCTCAGCACGAAGACGGGCGGCGGGTGCCCGTAAATGCAGCACGGCGGCGGCTCTGGTAACAAGCAGCAGATGCGAAAGCCAGGCGGGCTGGTGCAACCCGTGACCCTCTTCCCCCCCTTGGGCACTTGCCTGCTCGGTACTTGCAGAACACCACCGCCTGCTGGTAGCTGACGGCAGACAGCAGCTGCAGCAGCGCCGCCAGCCGCGCCTCCAGCCACTCGGCGCTGCTGTGGGGCTGCTGCTCCTGCTCCTGCTGCTCCTGCTGCTGCTGCTGCTGCTGCTGCCGCCGCCGCTGCGGCGCGGGCGTGCGGCTGGCCGTGTGGCCCCCCCCGCCGCCACCGCCGCTCCCGGGCAGCATCCTGTAGCACTGGTGCACCCCCAGCAGTGACGTGTCTTCAGAAGACAGAAGCACCTCCTGCTGTCGCCCGCCCATCAGGCGGCGCAGCTGCTCCAGCGCCGACGGCGCATAGGTGGCAGACAGGGCCAGCAGCTGGCGCCGCTGCGGCAGCGCCGAAGCGATGGCCAGCGTGTCTTTGCGGAAGGAGTCTGCACCAGGCAGTACAGGCAGTGCAGGAAGTGGGGTGGTGGGTGTGTTGGGTGCTGGCAGCGCTGGATTGAGGCGTCTATAGCAAGCAGGCACGCACGCACTAGGCGCGCCGGCAGTGGACCAGGTGCGCCGGCAGAGGCAGCAGAGGCAGCAGCTGCGGCGCACCTGCCAGCAGCTTGTCAGCTTCATCCAGTACCAGCAGGTGCACGCTGTCGGTGCGCAGCGTGCCGCGCTGGATGAGCGACAGCATGCGCCCGGTGGTGCCCACCGCAACATGGCACGCCCTGCACACAGCGGGCACAGCAGGCAAAGGCTTCGCAAGTCGGCCAGCGTCGGGCAGCAACACTGCGCCCGCAAAGCGACGGCCGCGAGGAAGGTGGTGGTACACCAGCGGGGAGCAGCGGCGGCAGCTGTGCGGCTTGGCGGCGCTGCTCGGCGCCCTCGCCGGGCTCAATCGCCAGTGCCGGCAGGAGAGGGGCCACCTGAGGAGGCCACCCTACAAATCAGAGCTTCCTCCCGCCGCACGCATCGCCGTCCCCCACCCGGCCCGGCCAGCTGCCTGCTTGCCTGCGCAGCTGCTTCTCGTCCTCATCCACGGGGAGGCCGCCAATGAAGGAGGCACAGGCCAGGCCTGGCAGCGGCAGCGCCGCCGCCGCCAACGCCACCGTCTCGCTCGCCTGCAGCGCAATCTCGCGCGTCGGCGCCAGCACCAGCACCTGCAAGGGCCATGTGCAGTCTGCTCAGACCAGGCAGCAGAGCGGCAGGCTGCACGGCTGCGCTTGGACGGC
The DNA here is from genome assembly GCF_000147415.1 of Chlorella variabilis. Lineage (NCBI taxonomy): Eukaryota > Viridiplantae > Chlorophyta > Trebouxiophyceae > Chlorellales > Chlorellaceae > Chlorella > Chlorella variabilis. The sequence continues at coordinate 754,731 of NW_005435070.1, read as the reverse complement.
GGCCATGGCGTGGCGGCCATCACCGCATGCATGCGGCGCGGCCGGCACGTCCCACCTGCGGGGAGCTGTTGGCGAGGTCCACTCGCTCCACCGCCGCCACCGCAAACACCAGCGTCTTGCCGGTGCCTGCCTTGGCTTGCACGATCAGGTCTGTGCCCATGCGGGCCAGCGGCAGCGCCGCCTCCTGCACCGGCGACGGCCGGCGGAAGCCTGCCTCGTGCAGGGCCTGCAGGATGTGGGGCGGCAGCAGCAGCCCCTCGAAGCTCTTGGTGCCGGACAGCACGTCCAGAGTCCTTGTGGGGGGCTGCATGGGGCCTTGCAAACCAGGCATGCCCCGGTGCCAATGGCAGGTCACAAGCGCGCTAGAGAGGTCATCCTGGGCCACTCGGTTGCAAGAATAAAGGCACGGGGCCCGCCGCCGCCCCTTCTCCCCCGGCCCGAGAGTGCAAGTACATGTGCAGTACCTGTCGAAGCGAGGTGCTCATAGTGAGCGGGCTGGCAACCAAAGGACGACCTCACCACCGCGCAGCAAGCCCACAAGGCGCCAGAGGGCGGGGCTCTCCCTGCTTTGGCAGCCATGGAGCCGTCTTTGGAGGAGCTGGAGCTGCAGCACGTGCTGGACCGCAACAGGTGTGGGTCACGAGAGAGGCGCTCACTCGCCTGCCCCTGGCGGGCCACAACACTTTTTCTGAGCGGTTCCTTCCGCCTGCGCTCTGCCTGCAGAAACGAGCTCAAGCAGGTGGCCGCCAAGGCTGGGCGCGGCTGGCTGGCTCCCACAGCAACGACGGAGCAGGGCACCGAGCAGGTGGGCGGCGGCGCCAGCGCTCGTGGTTTGCAGACTTGTATGGCTCTGCCATGAGACTTGCATTTTGGGCTTGCACCTTAGATTGCACCGGAGAAGCCGGTGGGAACTGCGGACGCCAATTGCGTCGTTCAGAACCTCGCAGAGTGGAACCACGTCGCCGCGCAGCGCACGCTTCTTATACACGCGATCCTCCCCTTTGCAGCTCTACTCTGCGTTAGAACGGGAGGTGCAGTCGGATGCGTTCACAGAAGCCCTGGCGCGGTCGCAGCACGAGCTGCAGCAGCACCCGCCGGTGCCCACGGCAGACGCGGCGCAGGGCGGCTGCGAGGTGCTGGCTCAGGACTGGTGGGAGCTCAAAGAGGATGGCGAGCTGCGGGGTGAGGCAGACGCTGGGCTGTGGGCCGTGCTGGTGCAGCACCGGAGCAGCCCAGTGTGTGACCGCCGGCTTGTTGAATCCTAGCTCGGCTGCCCCTGCCACCTGCCCATCCACCTGCAGTGAGCGAGCAGACGGGCGACTACGTGTTGGTGGAGCGGGACGATGTGGTGCGTGCGCTCAGCGCCTTCATTGCCGAGTACATAGGTGCGCAGAGCTTGAGCTGGGTGGGTGGCTCTCCTACTCCTGGCGCGTAGCGCGGCTGGGTGGCGCCCCTAGCTACGTGCCGCTTGCTCCTTGCCTGGCCGCGTGTCGGCCCACCACTCACCGCCCCCCCCCGCGGCCGTGCGATCGCAGTGAGCCTGCCCGATGCCAAGAACATGGAGCCGTGGCAGCTGCAGCGCGCCGTGGGACTGACCATGGCTGAGCTGCGCAAGGGGCGGGTGCGGCGGCTGGTGGACTGGGCCAAGTCGCTCTACCGCCTGGGGGCGCTGGGCTACGGCGCGTTCAGCTGCTTCAGCAACCCGTGGGTGGCCAAGGCGGTGCTGGCAGCGCTGTGGAGCTGCCTGCGGCTCATGGGCCGGCTGGTGCTGTAGGGCTGGAGCCTGGCGCCAGCTTTTGTATCATCAGACCTGCTGTACATTTTGCTTCTTGTCTGCCGCTCCGTGTATCATGCCCCGCCCCGCTCTTCACCTCATTTTCCGGCCATGCAGACCCTGTGCCCAATATTGCAGTTTAGCGCTTCCTGCTGTAATGCCCCCTCATCCTATTGCAGGGGTGGGAAATGCAGTGTGGCAGCCTGCAGCTGCTCGCCAGGCGGGAACCTTGTGCTAGCGCCAGCCAGCTCCAGGGCAGCTGCGCCACTGAGTACCAGCAATTCTGCCTAGTCCAGCATATCTCCTCGGCCCACTGGAGCCCTTGCAAGCTTACGAATGCATGGGAGAGCGGCGCGGGCCTAAAGCTCGGGTTTAGGGGGATGACCTGGTCGACCATCGACTTTGTGGGGGCGGAGCCCGCAGCTCTCGTCGATACAGACCCAGGCCATGCTGATGCTGATTGGCGAAGGCGACATTCGCAGCCTCGGTTCCGCGTGTGAGTGGCGGAGCTGGCGGCATTGCAACCCTGCAGCGCAGCTGAGCGGCGCCAGGCGGGCACGAGCGATACGTCAGGTCGTCCAAATCAGAAGGCCTGCTGTGCGCCGTGCTGCCTGCCTGCAGGTGCAGCGGCCGCGCGGTCAGCAAGCTGGTGGCCACGCTGCTGGCGGGCGCGGCCATCGGTGTGGCGGGGCAGGCGCTGCAGAGCGCCATCGAGGCGGGCGTGGCGGTGCACAACCAGCTTTTGCAGACAGTCTTCGCCACCGGCCTGGGCCAAGCCTTCGCTGTGGAGGTCGTCGTCAGCGTCAGCCTGGTGCTGGCGGCCGGGTCCATGGTGCTGCTGTTTGCGCCGATGGCGGCGGGAGGCGGCGTGGCGGTGCGCTCGCCGCTCCTGCGTGCCTCTGTGGCCGCTGATTGCCCCGCTGCTTGCCCCTCCGATGATGATTCAGCCAATCTGGTTCCCCACCTGCCTGCCTGGCAGCCTCAGCCCGCCTCCCAGCTTGCGATCCCCAGCCCTGCCTGCCCTCCTTTCCTCCCTGCCTACCCCCTCCCGCAGGCTGTCATGGCCGCCCTCAACGGCAACGACATCCCCGGCCTGCTGGGCCTGGATGTGTTTGTGGTCAAGCTGGTGGGATGCGTGCTGAGCCGGGTGGCCACGCTGGCCGTCGGCGTGGAGGGGCCCATGGCGCACCTGGGCGCCTGCCTGGCCAGTGCGCTGTGCCGCGCAGAGCAGGGTGAGGCCCCAGGCGGGTGGTGCTTTGGCCCAGGCGGCGCATCAATGGATGCCGGTAGGAGCATCCGCTTGAGCTGTGCTGTGGTAGCGGTGGAGCCGTGGTGGGGTAGCACCGGTCCCTGCTTCCCTCGGGAGCTTCCCGGAGAGCGCCGCCCGCACCCCTGCCTGTGTGCAGCGTTCTGGGATTGGACGCAGGAGCGCAGGCGGCCGACTGGCAGCCGCGGCAGCACGGCGTGCCTGGCCGGCTACGAGGCGCTGCCGGCCAGCGACGAGGGGGAGCCAGCGGAGCGCCAGCGCTCGGCAGGCGGGGCCAGCTGGTCGGCAGAGGATGTGAAGCTGGAGCTGGAGTGTGGGCACATCAAGGCGGGCGAGGAAGGAGGGGAGGAGGACGAGGAGGACAGGGAGGCAGGCAGCGTGGTGGCGCATGTGGACCACAGCCTGTGGCACCGTGAGCTGGTCAGCGCGGGCGTGGCGGCGGGCATTGCGGGGGCCTTTGGGGCTCCCCTCGGGGGCATCCTGTTCAGCTGCGAAGAAGCCTGCAGCTACTGGGACCGCAAGGTGGCCTGGCGCTGCCTGCTGTGCGCCGCCATGGCCACATTCGTGCACTCCCAGCTCAGCGCCACGTGAGTCTGACGTGGCGCGCCACCTCAGCCCCGACCTGCCTTGCCCCGCTTTGCCCTGCACTTGCCATGTGCTTGCCGCCTGCCCACCTGCCCCATCGACAGCTTGCATCCCTGCATGCTGTGCGGGCACCGCAGGAGCGAGCTGGGCATTCTCGCCATCAGCGGCGCCCCCAGCCTGACCCCGCGCCAGTGGCTGGTGCAGCTGCCGCTGATGGCTGCCGTCTCCGCCGGCGCGGGCCTGCTGGGCGCCTCCTTCAACCTCATGCGCCGCCGGCTGCGCAGGCTCAGCCCTCCCTCCCGCACCGCGGCGCGCAGCCTGGGGGAGGCCATGGCGGTGGCAGCGCTGACGGTGGCCGTGATTGCGGCGCTGTCAGCGGCCGTGGGCAGCTGCCGGCCGCTGCCGGAGCACTGGGAGGCGGGCGATGTGGTGCAGCACCTGTGCCCAGATGGGCAGTACAATGACCTGGCCAGCATGTTCCTGGGCAGCTCGGGTGAGGGCTGGTCTGGGCTGGGGCCACGATGGCCGCCACGCGGCGCTGGGCGTGTGGTGCACGCTGTGGACGAAGCGCCGTGCCGCGCGCCGGCTGTGGCGCCCTGCCCTGCGGCCAGCAGCAGCAGGGCCACCTCTCCCCAGGCCCAGCGCCCCCCCCGCTGCCCCCTTGCCTGCAGTGTTCGTCATCAAGAGCTTCATCGGCCTGGGCTCGGATGCCGAGCCCCTGCACACAAGCTGCGGCCCGCTGGGAGCCTGCTACTTCAGCCTGCCCTCGCTGGCGGCGCTGTGCGCCTCCTACCTGCTGCTCACTGCGCTGTCGTCCAACCTGGTGGTGCCGGGAGGTGCGCCTTGCGGGCTGCATGCCCTGCCATGCCGCTCGCCGAGCTTCCATGGCATGCCAGGCTTTGTCAGCTGCTACCAGCTGTCGCACTCTGGCACAACGTGCGCACCTCCGGACCCCCCTCGACTGTTGCTTGCTGGGCCGCCACAAGCAGATCGATCACCAGCCCACACTTTACCACAAACACACATACGAGCGCGCCCACCCTGCAGGCCTGTTCATGCCATCGATCATGATTGGCGGCTCATATGGCGCGCTGTGTGGGCTGGCCCTGGCCCGCGCCCTGCCCGGCGCCGGCATCCAGCCGGGCGTGTTTGCGGTGGTGGCCACGGCGGCCGCGCTGGGCGGCGTCTTCCGCAGCTCCATATCGATTGTGGCCATCCTGCTGGAGGGCACGCAGGGTGGGTGGGTGGCTGGCTGGCTGGCCGGCTGCGCTGGGAGGCTGGCCGGAGCAGGGATGCCAGGAGGGAGGCCAGAAGAGCTGGGATTCCGAGTGGCACTCCCTCTCTCGCTGCCCTGTGTCTCGCCCATTCATGGTCCCAAACGACCACCGATCCCTTCTCATTCCTTCACATGATCACCTACCTACCCACCCGCCAGCTAGTCCACACCCCCTGCCACTCCCGCTCACCCCTGCAGGCTTCAACCAGGCGCTGGGCATCATCGCCGCCATCGCCATCTCCCACTACGTGGCGCACCTGTGCGGTACGGCCGGCGTGTACCACGACGATCTGGAAGCCAATAAGAAGGTCCTGTTCCTGCACGAGGTGTGTGTGGTGGCAGGAGTGGGTGTGTATATGCGTGAGTGTGTGGGTGGGGGGGGGAGGCATGGTTTTTGGTGGGCGGCGGTGACTGTGGTGGTTTCAGTAGTGGTTGTGGGGTGGCATGGGAGACAGCACCTCTGCCGCGTGGCCTCTCTGGAGGACTGGAGGCAGCACCGCTTGGTTGTGCGCTGCTGCGTCTCGTCGCGCGCCTGGGCTTGCGGCGCCTGATGCGCGTCCCGCTGCCCCCGCCGCAGGACCCGCCCAGCGCCCTGCGCCACCTCACCGCCATCAACATCATGCGGTCCCCGGTGGTGGGCTTTGATGCCATCGTGTCGGTGGCGGAGGTGAAGGAGGTGCTGCGGCGCACCTCCCACAACGGCTTCCCCGTCTGCACAGTCAGGCAAGGCGGGCTGGCGGTGGCTGGAGGGAGAGGCGCTGGCAGGAGCAGGAGGGATGCTTCCATGGCTCGCGGCCGACTGTGGAAGCCGCGTGTCGTCACTGCTGCCGCTGCCGCCGCCGCATGCAGGGATCCGGTGTCTGGGCGGGGGCGGCTGGATGGCTTCATCCTGCGCAGCCAGCTGCTGGTGCTGCTCAGGTGAGCGGGGCGGGATGCGGCGCACGCCGCCTGCATGGCATCACGCTTGTGCGGGCATGGCCGACCGGCTCCGTCGTCAGGCAGGCGAGCTCTGCATTCTGCCGTCTGCTGCAGGCACCGCGCGTACTGCGACGCTGGCGGCCGGTACCTGCACATCCCTCCGGCGGCTGCCCCGCAGCTGGAGCAGCAGCTGGCGCTGCTGATGCAGGAAAGCACGCGGCGCAGCCACAGCGGGCGCCTGCTGCTGGTCTTCACCGGCGGGGTCAGCCCCGACCCCACCCCGCTGCGTAGCCCGCTGAGCAGCTGGAATGCCGAAGAGGAGGAGGCACCCCCGGCGGCAGAGGCAGCTGAGCAGCATGCGGGGCTGGCCTCTGCAGCGTCGGTCGAGCCTCCCTGGCGGGCGTACGCAGACCGGCTGCAGCGGCCGCCGCGGCCGTGGAGCACAGCTGCGCAGCAGCAGCAGCAGCAGGCTCCCGGGGCGGGGGCGGGGACCCCGCGCACGCCCCGCCCAGGCAGCCACCAGGAGGAGGAGGGGGAGGCAGGCGCCTTCCTCAACCTGGCTCCAGTCATGAACCGCGCCCCGTTGTCGGTGCGGCGCTTCACCCCGGCCGCGCGCGTGCACCGCCTCTTCCTCTCCCTCTCCCTGCGCCACCTGTGCGTCATCGACCGCTCAAACGCTGCGGTGGGCATCATCACACGCCAAGACCTGGTGCATGCGGGTCATGCACAGGTAGGCAGGCAGGGTGGTGGGCTGTGCTGCTGTCCGTGGCATCGCTAGCACTCGCTCGGTGTGTGTTTGGCACGAGTGCCCTCTGATCTTCTGATGACGAGGCTCATGCCGCCCTCCAACCCCTGCTGCAGCACTGAAGCTCTTGCTCACATCTACCTGGCGCAGAAGAGCAGCTGCTGACAGAAATGGCCCTTGTACTTTACATCACAAATGAGCAGTACCCGATTGTTTAAAAGCTGCAATGTAAGTTGCCCCAGGCACGCCTTGCAGCCACAGGTGCAGCCACGGCAAGGCCGGCATACAGCCGATCAGCCGCGCCTTCAGGAAAACTGCATGCGCTGGAAGACAGAGGCACAGGCCACCCCCACGAAGGTGGCAGTCGCGTACCCCATGATCCCAATCAGCAGCGCCGGCACCAGGCTGCTGCGCCAGCCCTTGGCGGCGGCCATGCCCGCAGCCGTGGTGGGGCCTGCAGCCGCAGGGGCGAGAGGAACGCGGGGCGGGCAGGGCTCAGGCTGAGTAGTGGAAAAGGCAGGCTGCCTGCACCTCCCCCTCCCAGCGAGTATGTTGCCTGCGAGGCCTTGCTCCAAAGCTATGCCCAGGCACGCCCCAGCAATGCCATGCCGCCTGGCCACCACAGCCTGGCCCGCGCCAGCCCACCTCCAATGTTGGCGTTGGATGCCAGGCAGCTCTCCTTGCGGGTGAACCCCAGCAGCCGCTCCTCCGCAAGCACCAGCCCCAGGTGTGCTGCACGGGAGACCAGGGAGGAAGGCAGGGAGCCGGGGCAGCCCGGCAGAGGAGCAGGCAGGTCAAGAACGCGCCGCACACACGCCCAGCACTGTGGCTGGCTGCCTGGCCCAGGCTCACACTCACTGGAGACAGCCACGGCAGACCAGAGGAACAGCGAGGGTGCCGTCTTCATCACGACCGCTATGCTGCCGCTGGCGCCGACAGAGGCAAAGAAGAGCTGCGGAGGTGGTGGGCCGGGCATGTGTGCGGGGAGCGGCGGGTGGGCCAAAGGTCGGTGGGAGGGGTGGGTGCATGGGAGGTGGGGGCTGGCTGCCGCTCTAATGCAGCAGCCAGCAACTCACACAGGGGGGAAGCAGCGTGGCACCAGCACCCCCCCAATACTGACCTGCATGAGGATGGCCGCAAGGCCCTCTCCCGACGCCCGCAGCGGCGCCAGCAGGCGAGGAAACAGCGTAGCGAGAGTGACTGCGGCGTCAGCATGGAGCAGGATTGAGCAGGATTAGAGTCAGGGTCAGGCGGACGAGGTTGGCGAGTGGGCGGAGCCGGCAGCAGAGCGGGCAAAATGCGTACTACGTGCCGACCAGCGCAGCCTGCCAACCCCAGCAGCAGCCCCAGCAGCAGCGCCTAGCCCTGGCCCAGCACCTGTGGTCGCGGTGATGATGGTGATGGAGCCTCCCTTGTATCGCAGCGCCGCAGCGGCCTGGGTGCCTGCGAAGCAGATGGCGGCAGCCACTGCCAGCGCAGTGGCGCCATACAATACCGTGATGGTACGGCTGCTGTCCAGATCCACACTGCTGCTGCTGGTGGCATCTCCCACTGCACCGGATGCCCTCGACTGCTGCTGCTGCGGGGCAGGCTGTGCGCCTGCTGCTGCGGCTGCCGGCGCGCCTGTTGCCGCTGTCGAGGCCGCCGCTGTGCTCGCGGTGCCGCTCCATGCGCCGGCGGCCGGGGCCGGGGCCGCCTCTGCCGCTGCATCAAAGGAGGCTGTGGATGGGGCCTCTGGGGGCACCTTGCGGGCCAGTGCATACAGGGTAAGAAAGTAGGCGGACACTATGAGGTCATCCGCGGCCAGGCCTGCCATGCGGGCACTGGGCGAAAGCGACAGGGCCTCTGAAACCTGCGGGAAGCAGCGGTGGCGGCAGCGGAGGCTTTTGCTGCTGTCATGGCGGCGACGGGCAACTCATCGGGAGGACTCGCGCGCCCGTGTCCTATCCCTGTGTCCCGTCCCCATGTGCGCCTCCTCACTGCCACCTCATCGCCACCTCACCGCCACATAGTTGACGCTGCCGCCGATGTGCCGCGCCGTCAGCGCGGCCGCCACTTTCCAGCCGTCGGCGCCCAGCACCCGCAGCGGCATCAGCTTGAACGCCAGCAGGCTGCCTGCCACGGTGGCCAGCGCCCCCCAGGTGAATGCTCCCAGCAGGCGCCCCGTCTCACGCAGCACGCGCCTGGGGCAGACAGGCAGGCCGGGGCATGTGGGGGCAGGCAGGCGGGAATCAGCAGTGGGCAGGCAGCGACGAGCAGGCACAGCAGGGCAGCACAACCTGCAGCACGCGGTTCGCAGAGCTGCTGGTACAGCTGGCGGTCGAGGCGCTGCCGCCTCCCCTGAGCTGCTCCCCGCCGGCAGCAGCCTCACCGCAGGTCTGCCGAGAAGAGCAGCAGGGGTACCGCCAGCGGCAACAGGTACGCGTTGACCACACCATACACGTGGGGCGCCTCGGCAGGCACCACACCCAGGTTGCTGAGCGCCAGCCCAAAGAGCGTGCTGCGGGGGAAGCGGCGGGGAGATGCAGGGGCAGCGGTGGAAGATCGAGGGAGCGGGAAGGCAGCAGGTGGCTGGGAGGGCGCCGATTGTGCGACAATTGAATACAGTTGATCCCTGAAACCTGAGGAGGGCACCGCTCATCTCTTTGCCCCACTTGGTGCGCTCGCACCACAGCCCCGCGCATCCTGCTGCCGTCAGAGCCGCCCAGATGCCTGCGTGGCGATGCATAGAGATGGCCGCATGTCGTGCGAGGGGCAAGCCACAGCGCAGGAGCAGCAGGCAGGGGACAACAGATGGGCGAGCCATCGGTAGAGAGACCGGGACAACAGATGGGCGAGCAGCGGCAAGCGGCTGGCGCACACTCACCCCAGGGGCTGGCTCCTAGTAGCGTCTGCTGTGTGTGCGTCACAACAGCGCTGGCTGCTGAGGCTGCTGCGGCGGCTGTGGGGCAACAAGGCGCACGCCGGCGGCGTGGCAGGCAGGCTGCTGCCTGCGACAGGCGGGCGCCCAGCTGTGGCACCGCCCGGCTGCAGCGCGCTGCCGAGGACAGGGGTGCGCAGCGCTGCACCCCGCCAATTGTGGCTGCCATTGGGAGCTAAGCAGGGTGCGCAGCTGGCTTCTGCTCTCCTGATCGACGATAGTAGCTGTGACAGTACTGATAGACGTCCACCCGGCAGCAGGAATGCTTCTGATGGATTGATCGATCGCAATTGAACGCAGGAGGTCGTCGTTCTTGACAGATGGTGCCTGCGCTTAGCTGGCGGTGCCACCCAGCCCCTGCTGTTTGACAGGCTTGCAGAGCGCGGAACCTGCTGCTGGTGTTCACAATCGACTTGAACAGAACTGGATCGCCCAGGGTTGCCAGAACCCTGCACCCTTCTGGTTGCAGCAAAGCCCAGCTCCCAGCGGCCAGCAGGCCTGCTGCTGGCCTCACATGAGTGGGCAGCAGCCTGTGGATCCCGATCAGGATGCCCAGCGCAGCCTCAGTGCCGCGCACCATCTGGCAGTCCTCCCTGGAGAGGCCTGGCGCAGCGGCAGCCCCCCCGCATCGCCAGCCGGGCAAATAGCAGTCGCAGGCGCGGGCGGTGTGGAGCGGGAACTGCACAGCTCTGCCGCTGCCGCCGCCATGCCCGGTGGCGGCGGCAGCCAGGCGGGCGCCAGCGATATCTCCCGCCTCTCTATTGACTCCCACCACAGCTACATGAGCCACCGCAGCAGGTGGAGCAGCGCCGCCACGGTGGCAACCACTGTGGCGCCCACGGCAGCCCAGCGGCAAGGCCACTACGACCCGCCGCTCCCAGAAGAGCTGTCTGGAGGCAGCAGCGGCGAGGCCACACCCGTCACAACAGCAGCCGGCAGCACGCATAGCCGGAGCGCAGCAGCAGCAGCCATGGGTGCAGGGCCCGGTGGCAGCGACTGCCTGCCACGATCCACCTCCTCGCCCCGCCACGGCGGCGGCAGCGCCAGCAGCAGCCGCATGGGCAGCCGCAACAGCCGCAGCACCACTGCCGTCGCGCTGGCGAGCCCCCTGGATGTGGCGGCTGCGGTAGCAGATGGCGGCGATGGCACCAGCAGGCTGCCGCCACGCCTCATCGTGTTCCATCCTGATGGGGAGACTTTTGGCATTGGGGTGGACAAGGCGCGGGAGGATGAGCTGACTGCGGCAGGTGGGGAGCCTGCCTGCTGCGGGTTGGGACGCACAGAAGCCGCCGCTGCACAGCGCTTGCCGTAGCGGCTGCTGTGCTGGCCACAAGTGAGCAGCGAGCTTAATTGTACGGCGCAGGGGAGCTGGTGTTGACAAGCGGCCACTTCCTACCGAGCGCCATACGCCCTGCTTGCCCTGCTCGCTGCCTGCCGTCACATCCGTTGCCTCGCCCCCACGTCCCCGCCACGCAGCCGCGGCAGCTGCAGCGCAGCGGCAGCGGCGGCAGCAGCGCACAGCGGCGGCGATGCTGGGCCCCGGCGGTGTGCGGCCTCCGCCCGGCAGCACGCCTGCACTTGATGATGATGGCTTCCCTGCTAGCTACGCAGGCTCCCGACAGATCTATCTGAGGCAAAAGGTGCGTGAGCCCCCGATGCCGGCCGCCGCTCGCGCTCGCTTCCATCTCCCTTTTGCAGCCTGCCCCTGCCCGCGCCGCTTGCCTCCCATGCTGTTCTATCACCGTACCATGCCCTGTAAAGGTGCATTGCGTCTGCATACACTGCTGGTGCCCACCGCCTGCCCCGCTCCGCACCGGTGCCCTCGTGCCCCGCAGATGGCCCTCCTGGCCATGCTGGTGGTCGATATCATCTACCTGGCAGTGCTGCTCATCCTGCGCCTGGTGTGGGGCGGCAACAGCGACGAGCCGGAGCGTGAGCACATCTGCCTTTTCGTCTTGCCTGCGCGTTCCGCTACGCATCTGCTCCAGCAGGCGCTTTGGTCTGGCGTTGTTTTCGTGGCGGCAGCAGGTAGCCACCCATTCCCTAAGCGCTGATTGTCCTCTACCGCTGCCTGCGCTGTACTGCCTGCCCTGCCCTGCAGTCAGCACCGCGGTCAAGTTCTTTATAGGCTCCCACCCAGAGTCCACATCCATCTCCTACCTGGCGGGCTCCATGTTTACCGGTGGGCTGGGGTTTCTTGCTTTCTTGCGGCCTTCCTTCTTCCTTCTTCTGCCTGCGCAGCATGCAGCCGCCGCCGGGGCCGGCCGGCCTGCCCCCTTGCTGCCGATACATCCCTGCCTGCCTGCACCACCAGCCCCGGCCACCACAGCCCACCCTCTTCTCTCTCTCTCTCTCTCACTCTCTCTCTCTCACACACACACACGCACACACTCACACTGCCCTGCCCCGCAGACGTGATTGCGCTGTACGGCGCCGGCCAGGATTACCCATCCATCCTCACCCTGTTTATCGTGTGGAGCGTGGTGCTCGGGGTGAGCTGCCGCCCTGCCGCCCTGCTGCTGCCGCCCTGCCGCCTGCCGCGCGCCCCGCCGCCCTGCTGCATGGCAGGCCCTTTGCTCCGCTCAGCGCTGAGAGAGGCCCCGGGCTTGCATGCGGCCCCGTTCTACAGCAATGTGCGGCCAGCGAAGACTTGAGCAGCTAGTGCAGAATGTCGCTTCGGCTGCAACTCCCTCCCCTTGCATCACTATCTGTTCATCCCCATGCCTGGGTGCTGCCCCGCCCCGCAGGCATTTGCGATTCTGGAGATGCCGCTGCTGTTCATGATCATGCGCCTGCTGCTCATCATCGCAGCGTTCCAGGTGGGGCGTCGCCGGCACGGTGGGGCACGGCAGGGAAGCGTGCCCGGCAGCCTGCACGTTTGGCCACGGCAGAGGCTGGCTGCTGTGAGCCTCACCAGCCACCTGCTGGAGCGGCGATGGCCCAGGCCGGTCCATAGGATACCGGTATCTCGCCCGCACAGGCATGAGCGCACGCACCATACCACCCACCCTCCCTGCCTCCTCTTGCAGCTGCGCTTCTCCATGTCTCGCATCCGCCACATGCTGCCCCCCTCGTCCTTTGGAGGCTTGTTTGTGGGTGCGCAGCGCTGCAGCGCCTGCCCTGCCACCTGCCTGCCTTGCCCTGGCTCGCCGCATGGCGCTATTTGGGGATGTGCGGGGGCTCGCCAGCGCTCTGCTCACCCCTGTGCCATGCTGCTGTGCTGTCCCTACTCTTGAGCGCCGTCCCACTCTCTCCGTGCCAGCAGCCATCGGGCGCGGCGTTGCATCCGCCGGCGGCGCAGCCTGGGGCGCGGCCTCGTCCCCCTTCCGACGCCTGGCGCGGCGGCGCGGCCAGCCGCAGCAGGAGCAGGGGGCTGCAGCCGCAGGTAGCGCCTCGCGGCGAGCCTCCGGGCAGCAGCTGGCAGTGCCTGCGGGCGCTTCGGCGGGTGCGCAGCTGTCGCCTGGCGGGGCCGCGGCGGCGCAGCTCGCCGCGGTCCGCTCCTCAGCCCTCTTCCGTGCGGCACTCATGCGGATGATGTCTGAGCAGCAGCGGCCGGAGCAGGGACGTGACTTGGAGGCAGGCAGAGGGACAGGTGCAGAAGCGGCAGCAGCGGCAATCGCACCGGCAGCCGCAGGCTCCGCCGCCAGTTTGCAAGCAACGCCGGCGCTCCGCACCGTCAGCAGCCGCGCCAACGGTGCTGCATCAGAGGCGCCCGAGCAGGCAGGCAGCCTGGAGCATCTGTATAGCAGGATAATGGAAGACATATCAGCGGTGGCAGCCGCCCCTGCCAGCACCAGCGGGCGGCGCCGCCGCCGCCGACGCGATCGCGACGCCCGTGCCCGCGCCCTGACTGCGAGCAGCAGCAGCGGCAGCCGGCGGCGCGCCAGCGCCGGCGCCAGCAGCGGCGAGGCCAGCAGCGACGACAGCGACGCCACTCCGGCGGCTGGTGTTCGCACCAGTGCAGGTGCTGGCACCGCCGGCGCTCCTGCTGCGCCCGCCAGCAGCGCCCGCCAGCTGGCGACGGTCAGCCTGGCGGCCGCTGCCGCGCAGCGCTCTGCTGCAGGCAGCGGCGGCCCGCCACCCACCTGGCAAGACCTGGTGAACCTGCTGAGCTACCACTCCCAGCAGCAGCAGGTCAGGCGGCAGCAGCAGCATCGCCAGGCGGCCGCCAACGCAGTGCCCCTCGTCAGCCTGGAGGCGCCGCCGCCCTTCGACCCCCCTGGCGGCAGCGCCAGCCGAGGCAGCGCTGAGTAGCGGCGTTCGTCGTTTTGTCCCTTGCGACTCTTGTCCCTTGCGGCCCTACACGTTGCTTGTGTTTTCTTTTGTCCTAAAGGCATGCTTCTTCTTCAGCACCTCGGTCCTTTCATGCTCTGCACTTCTTTTGTACAATCCCTTGCATGCTGCTTCACCGCAGCTCTTGCTGACCGTCGTTGAGATCGTACCCTCGGCCGCCACATTCGTTGATGCCTGTCCTACCTGCAGCTTATCTAATTATGCAGTCATGGCCGCACTGGGCCGCATGTGTAGTCAGCTTGCAGTTAAATCAGGACGATGAACAGCGTGCCAGGCACGCCCGACCGCCTCCCGCCCGCGGTACATGTATCACAGAGTCTGCTGACTCTGTTTCCCCCCTGCTTGCTTTCAAGCGTCCCGGTCTTCTTCTTCGAAGACCCATCATACCCTTTCTTCTCCCAAGCTGACTTCTTGACAGAGAAGGCGGGGAGATCATGCCCTGGCAGATGCAGCCCTTCCTGCGGGAGCGCGTGGAGCGTGCCAGACGACTGCTGTACAGCATTGCAAGAGAAAGATCGCCAGATTACAGGAATAACGGCGCTGACGCAACTAAAGGACACTGAGAAAACAATAAATCAGGGGCTAAGAGAGGAGGCTTGGGTTTTGGATGCGGCAGGAGTGGAAGCTGCGTTGTTTCTTTATTGTGTGTGGTGGGACGGGAGGGGGCGCTGGGAAGCATGGAAACAGAGGTGGTGGCCCACCAGATGGGATTATCGGTGGGGTGAAGAGTGCAAAAGTACAAGGCTGCTTGTGTCGACGGTGGCTCGGTTGGCCATAGCGCGCGCTTGTCGCCCGCGATGGCAGCGCGGCACAGCGCTGATGCCCCGCTTCGGACATCTCAAGGGTACAGGTATAGGTTTCAGCTGGGGTGTGCCTGAACGTGAGCTCCCCTTTACAGGCCCTTCTTGGCCTGCGCCTCCAGGAAGGCGCACACCGCATGCGCGCCGACCCTTCGTGCCTCGTCCAGAGGTGTGTTGCCCCACCTGCACCATCACACCAAGTCAACCGGGTGGGGGTGGAGTGCGGGTCGAGTGACAGCCAGGGGTGAAGGGAACGCAAGCGTGCGCCTGGGAGGAGGCAGCGGCTGGGCTTAAGTTAGCTGCACTCCCATGCGTCACTGTGTGAGAACCAGCAGCGGGCATACCTGTCCTGGACATTCACGTCTGCCAGGCCTGCATCCACGAGCGTGTCCACTGCTGGCAGGTTGCCCTCGGCTGCAGGGGTGTGTGGGGAAGTGGGGGTTGGTGTGTGTATGTGCGTGGGTTCAACAGTCGTGGGGAGATGCCCGCAGGAGCGCAGGCATCAGCACGCCACCACACGCATTGGAGCGTGCCTGCGAGCCTCCCGGGCCACCGCCGCTCGCTGCAAACTACCGCCAGAGCGCTGCCAACGCGCTGCTGCGCTGGCGCGCCGGTCGGACCGCTGTCCACTCACCTGCCGCGATGTGCAGTGGCGTGCGGTTGTCGTAGTCTCCCATGTCTGGAGGGGCCCCCGCCCGCAGCAGGCGGCGCAGCAGGCCCAGCTCCCCCGAAAAGACGCAGGTGCAGAGGAGGGAGGAGATGTCCACACCCTCCTTGCCCAGCCTGCAGGCAACAGCGCGGCGTGCGTCACGCGCAGCAGCGCAGCTCGAGGCCGGGTGTGCCAGCCGTGAAGGAAGGACCGGGCCGGCTCAGCGAAGTGTGCAGTGGGCCGCCTGGAGCTGGGCGCTGGCAAGCCATGTCCCGCCACGGTGCCCAACCAACACCCCAGCTCTGACCCCGCTGCACTCACGTGCCGCCGTGCTTGAGCAGCAGATCGACGCAGTCGTCGTGGCCGTGCTGGCAGGCCTCCCACCTGCGGGCAGGCGAGGGCACCGGAGCAGCAGCGGCATGAGCAGCAGCGGCATGAGATGCAGGCCCCACCCAGGGCAAAAGCAATCCCACCCAGCACCACCCACCCACACCATGCATACACGCGCTCACATGGCGGTTCCTCCAAAGGCATCCTTGGCGTTGGCGTTGGCCCCGGCCTCCAGCAGCAGCTTCACCGTCTCGCGGAATCCCTTGACGCAGGCCAGCATCAGCGCCGTGCGCCCATCTGCATCAGGGCAAGGTCGAGAGCACTGCCATCAGTTGTCAGCAGCAGGTGGCCCGCAGCCACAAGGCAGGCGGGCCCCAGCCACGAGGCTGCACTGCAGGGTGGATGCATGCTACTGGGAGGAAAGAACAGCAAATGCAGTGTTGGGGTGATTGTAGTACTGATGCAGTACCACAAACAGTACCGCACCGTAGTCTGAGGAATCCACGTCGAAGCCCTGCTCCAGGAAGTACCGCAGGCGCTGGTTGTTGCCGCGGCTGGCGGCGTTCAGGAACTCCTGCAGGGTTGGAGGGTGGCGCACGGTGCATGTGTGTGTTGGGGGCATGGGTGCCGTAAGCAGGCGAGAATGGGCAGCGTGGGTGTGTTGTGGCAGGTGGGGCACGAGAGCGGAGGGAGTGCATGGCCGGCCTGTGTTCGCCATGCATGCTGTGCACGCTAGGGCGGCGGCTTCGCTTCCCTGGCCCGCCCCCGCTACCCACCATCACGCGATCCTCGTCGTGCTTGGCCACAAACTGCTCCACCAGGCCCTGCACCCGCATGAGGTTGCCCACCGCCTGCTGCTGCCGCGCCGTCAGCTGCGCGTTGGAGGGGCTGCGCAGGCCTTGGTCGGGCGAGTCCAGGCCGCCGGCCATGAAGGGGGAGGGGCGCGACAGCGGGCCGCGCCCGCTGCCGTGGCTGCCGTTGGCGCTGTCGGCCACCGCCCCCGGCACAAACTGCAGCTTGGCGGCCACCTCTGCAAAGAGATAAGGTGGTAGGGTGAGGGTGAGGGTTACACATCAGCAGCCAACATGGCGGGTCCCCAAGCTGCTGCTAAAAGCTCGGCATCATGCAGCAGCAGCAACCAGGTCTGCACTGCTGGTATAGCTCACCTGACTCCAGCACCGCCTTGAGGGTGTCCGGTCCTGCCAGCCCTGGGAACTCGTCGCTGGTGAGCTGCGGGCAGGCACGCAGGCAGGGGCGTGCAGGCGGGGGTGGGGGACAGCACATGTGCGCCCTGGGTGGCACATACCCTGGAAAGGGAGGGCTATCAGTCCCCCACATTCCCCCCACTAGATAGAAAACGCTGTGACTCCGCCCAAATAGAAAAAAAAAGCAGGCACTCAAGGGTACTACCCCCCCCCACCCCCCACCCCCACCCCCACCCACCCCCCAGCTCCCCACACCCACCCCACGGCACACATCCTGGAAAGGGATGGCTCTGAGGCCCCCAGACCCCCACCCCCACAGCCCCCACACA